>NC_069663.1:10977528-11277528 GCF_027244095.1 Hemicordylus capensis | reverse complement strand
AAGCATATATACATTTGATGCAGCATACAAATAGCAAGCCTAAAGAAAACACGGCAGAATGGACAGAATCAATAGAATAAGATTACCCTCCAATACAAATTCTACAGGAAAGCTCTACATGTCAGAGAGGGCATGGTCTCCCATTAACTATCCCACTTGAGTGTTCAAAACCCCCCATACTAAATTACTGGGGTGCAATATTAGGTTCAAAAAGTAGTTTAGTGCTAGGGACATGTTAGGGACCAAAATGCTTTGGACAATGCAGAGGTGGCAAGATAAGTTGGGAGGCATTTATAATATTGAGATGTCAATTACCCTCACACAAATGCATGCAAGAATCATGACCAGAAATGTGGGTTTTATAGAGAATTTTGAATTAGAAAATTTCCCCATGCAAATTTCCTCTTATTTGCATAAAATACACATTTTTTCAAAAATACACATTTTTTCAAAAATTTCCTAGATTATGATCAGATTTGGCATGTGATAAAGGTTTCTAAAGTTATTCATGGTGTGGAGAAAAAGTAGCTTTTCTCTCTTACTAGTGGCATCTGATTGTCCACAGTGGTCTGGCTAGAAGTTTAGAACTTTTATTATGCCTTGCTAGATCAGGGGAGGAGAGCTGGTCTTGTGGTAGCAAGCATGTACTGTCCCCTTTGCTAAGCAGGGCCCACCCTGGTTTTCATTTGAATGGGAGACTGCATGTGAGCACTATAAGATATTCCCCTTAGCTGACAGGACCATTCTGGGAAGAGTACCTGCATGCTTACATGCAGAAGGTTCCTAGTTCCCTCCTGCTGGCATCTCCAAATTGGGCTGAGAGAAACTCCACCTGCAACCTTGGAGACGCTGCTGCCAGTCTGTGTAAACAATACTGAGCCAGAGGAATAATAGTCTGACCCAGTAGAAGGCAGTTTTGTATATTATATTCTCAGCATTTCCATTTTAGCTCTAGGTGCTAGGCCAAATGGTCACCTCCCTGCAATAGGAGCCATTTGTCCCTGGCAGGGCAGAAGACAAAGTTAAGAAAAAACTACACATCCTTTTTAAGTAGTTATAACCTTACACTGAACACTTACTCCAGGCTCAGAATAACTTGCTCTGGATGGGGAAGTGCACGAAACCGGTGATTGCTGGAGGCAGGGATAGCTTTAAGGACCAGGGAGGGTGCTCTTACACACACGCACCACATTTTCCCCACTAGCACTGAGCTTTAAAACGGTCCGGGGGGGCAGCATACCTCCTTGTTGCCCCGATGCGTAGCGGACTGGAAGTACCCAGTACACGTGTGCTTCCCCCCCCCTTCGAACCAGCCGAACCACCAGACTTTCAAACCAGTTCAGACTTACCCCAGAACCAAACGAGTATTCCTAGAGCAAAAGACCACCTATTTTTTATAATGCCTCACTACTGTAAAGAGTAGTGTTCCCTCCAAGGTGTGTACGCTCACAAACTTGATGTCCATTCAGTTCATTTTAGACCCTGCTCAAGTTGAATCAGGAAGGCCACATTCTGAATGCACATACACACACACACTGCCTTGATACTGCCACCCAGAACACCACTCATTCCGCACACAAAAGAAAAAATAGGAGGGAACACTGGTGCGGAGTATCAGTGTTTCTACATACATGGCCTCATATCAAATCAAAACTATTAAGAAGAATGGATGGATATTAAGATATCCAATAATTTAAAATATCTCTATCCAAAGCAGAGCAAGCTCCTAACCTACACAAATATCAGGCTACACGGTTGTGAGAAGCATACCCTTTCCTCTTAGGTTTTTACCTTGAGTAGCAGGTGTAGATGGGGATGGGGCTTCAGCCTATTGCCACCACTGTCCCAATCTGGATCAACTCCCTGGAGAGGGAAGCTTCCATTAGCACCAATGGAAGCTTCCATCCCAGGGGGGAATAACTGCTACGGGGGGGGGGGGGGGGGAGGCAGAGAGAAGAGATCCAGATCAGCATTTTGGTGAGGACAAATTCCTTCCCTCATACTGCGATCTGGATTGTAGTCTGCAGCATAGGATCCCAGCGCCCCCCCCCCCCCCCCCCCGTTTTCAGTCTACAGTTTAAAAAAACCAGCTCAAAAACAGTAAGCGCATACATCTATATGCAGTTGGAACCTCAGACCTGTTCAGGAGCATCTGCTTTAAGAATGGAACCCCTTATGTATAAACCCTTAAAGTTAAGCGACACATACAATCTTACCACAGTTAGGTAAATCAAACATTTACACTGCCTTCCAGGCAACACACGGCTAAAACCCAAATACAGTGAGACGAAGGAAATAAAAGAGCTGTGATAAAAAGCTACTAGCATTTAGGGCACAATTTCCAATTCCAAAGTATCACAGCTCATTGGCAGTACTGGAACACTTAGTGCCAAATTAATTTAAAATATGATTTTCAGACATTTCCATGCTTCAATTAGGACTACAGTTAACTTCAGCCTCAACACCTGAATAGCAATACTAAAGACCAAAGATATAAGGACCAAAATTGCATCTTGTTAACGTGTTGTCTTAAAAGCCAAATTCAGCAGATTTGCAGTAAAAATCAGTTGACAAGAACACAACTCCGTGACAGTTTTCACAAGTTAATTTTTAAAATGCGCTCCAAGCACCCATCTTTACTGCTAAATGAAGATCCAACAGAGCATCAGAAAATCTGTTTGCCCTCCTCCATTTAAAAATGATGTAAAGGGTAGATCTGTAGCTATTGCAATACAATACTAGCCAATCTTTCCCAAGTTCCCATTTCTTAAAAAAACACAACCCTACATGTTCTACGCCAACTACTCAGAATTGATCAGAAACTCTCCAGATTTCCATTTTATACTTTCAAGGCAAGAAATCAGTTCTTTTTAGTCACTTTGATGTTTCCAGATCAGAAATGTCATATTATGCAGTAAGTGTCTTTATCTATCCCAGTAGCAGGCACAAATACAGCACACTTGTATCCATGACAAAGGCCAAATCACACATCCTGAGGTAGTGGTGTTTTTTTGGTGTTTTTTGAGATTAATGTTTTATAGGTCAGATTTTTAGAGTTTTGTCAATTGGCCCCTTGGGTACAGATTGACCATTTGTTATCCAACATTTCAAAAAGTTATATATAGTCAAAAGCAGTCTTGCCTTATTTTTAAAACAAAAAACAAGTGAACTAGAGAGACTACGTCAGTTGTAGCAATTGTAACCAAGTCACGAATATAATTTTGGAAGATAATAGGAATCCATGTGTTCTGCTCTTTTGTTTCCACATTCTCCTGGGACACAACACCCTGAACACAGATCCACATAAGGATTCACAGACCAACAGTTAAACATTGCATGCCAAATAAGCTTCTCAAAGTCATTCCTGTTTTTCAGATTAACCACCTGTCCACCAACACAAGGAGGAGCTTGTCCCTAATTCTAGACTGAAAGTCAATGTCATGAGATACACACCATACCCTTCTTACCCAGATGCCAATATGCATATTGATAAGCAGTTTATTTGCTTGACAGAGTCATTTTACTTACGCATTAAAACTAGGATATCCACTCAATTCCATATGTCACATAATAATTGGCATTTTCTCCATCCTTAAATAAATACCCTCAATCTCTCAAGACTGCTTGGGATGTACAAGTGCTACAGTGTTACCAGGGACTCTTTAATGCAATAAGCTCTATTACAAACATGTGTTGATATGTCTTTTCTTGTCAACCCTTCACTATTTTCATTTTTTAAGGAGTACACCCAAGTTGATTTATATGCATTTGTAAAAATTTGAAATACAAGTCAGTGTCCATCATCCAGGTACACCTGTCAAACAGCCAACAACTCACTGTGCACACACTCAATGGCAAACCTGGCTCTGCTGACCTGTATGCATTATATGTTGCTATTCTGCTCTTCCTCTGGGGAACTCAAGACAGTGTGCAAAGTTCTCCCCTGCCTTGCATTTTATTCTCACACCACCACTCTTAGGGCTAGGCTGAGAGATGGTGACTGACCCAAGGTCACCCAGTGAGCTATATGGGTAAGTGGGAGAACAGTAATTCCAAGAAGGAACAGGTCCTGAAAACCTCAACTCTGCACCCAAGTACTAATTGCACCCTGTGTTCAACAAGATGTCCAGTGAGATTTTAAGATCTTAATTCAGTAAGATCACTTCATCTGCATTGTCTTTCTATCTTCTTTCCCCTTCCTCTGTTGCCTCCAAGGGTCAAGTTTTCGATTTGTAAGCTTCCTGGAGTAGGGACCTGACATCTCTTCTACAGTGCCATGCGCAATGGCAGCACTATACAAAACTGACATATACACAGAACTGGAAAAAATATAACATGCATATGTGTGTTTTTGAAAGAAAGCTGAAGACTGACTTTAACAAAGTAAAACCACTTTTTTTTTAAAGGTTCCCAAAGACTTGGAACAAGCCAGAAGTCCCAACTTTGAGCCTAGTAAGACTCCAGTAGATGGATAAATCAGGAGGCAATAGCTATCACTTATCTAAGAAAGATATTATATAATAAAACCCAAAAGAGAAAACTCAATCAAAGTTGCACGTCCCCATTACTTTTTTTTTTTAAATGCAAGCTATTTCATATTCTCAAGTGTATCACAAACATACATGATGGTACTGCACAGGCATATATTTTCTAATCCAGCACATTTCCATCATGTAAGCATCAACTACTTCTCTCTCACATACACAGTAGCACAGCATATTTTTTTCAAGCAACGGTTCCTATATTAGAAGAAACTCTTCTTCTTAAGAAAACTGCTCTATTTAATTGCGTTCCAGAATTTAAAAACTGGGTGTTCAGACAGCAGTAGTTTTGAAGGTAATGAATTATAATATATTTGTACTGTTTCTGGTTTTTTAACTTGTGTTTTAGATGACTATCCTGAGAAGGGTCAATTCTACTGGAAACAGCTGAAGCCTTACAGACTTGACAGGAATCACTCCAGGTAAGTCTCACAAACAAAATACATTCATTTGACAAGAAAAACGCCCCATTGTTACTTCAGCCCCACAGAATCTATTCCAGACTTAACAAGCAGGATAAATCCAAGGTACAAACTGCCATCGCCTCCTCTTTTACTTCAAGCACAATGCAATGAGGGCAGCCTGTCTGTGGATCTGCGCCTGCTGAACCTCCTCAAGGTCACAGCCAATTTCAGCTGTGGAATTAAAAAAAAAAAGGCAGAAAGTGGCAGTGATGCTCTGGGTTATGGCTGGTAGAAAAAGCAGAGTGTAAAAGTTTATGAGCTCATCAGGATTGTTGTACCATTACATCAGAGGCAATTATAAATGGCCAAGAGCAGGAGATGGGGAGCCAATCAGATCACAGATAGGATGTCAACCTAAGACCAACTGTCTCCTGGCTTTGACAGAAGGATTTTACCTCCATAATTCAAATCCCAAACCAAAGCAATCTGCACTTACTACTCCAATCACTGAACTGTTTACCAGCCCTTCCAAGCAGAAGTTCAAGGCACAAGGCGAGCTAAAAGACTCCTCAGAAAATGGCTTCAGCTACCCCGGACAAGGCAAGGGTGTCAGAGTAGGTCACTTGCCCTCTTCTTACCCCCTAAAAGCAGAGGGGCCGCTCAATTCTGCCCGCATGAAGCGGGGAGAGGAGGGAAAGGAGCCGTAGGAGAGTGGAGTCTACCACAGCCGAAGAGTCGCGATCACTAAGCACACCCTCTTTTTCCAACACAGCAACATCGCGCTATTTTTGCCACCCCAACCCCTCCCCTCCCCAGAGGTGGTGGCAAGCCTCACCCCCACCCCCCAGGACCCCCCTGAAGGTTCAGAGCAGAGAAGAAAAACTGGAGAGGAGAAGGAAGCTCTCAGAAAAGAGCTCACACAAAGGCTGGAAAGGGAGGAAGGGAAGGCAGAGAGGCAGCCATTTTAGAGAGACAGAGGAAAGAGACAGACAATGGCAGCTCCCCAGTAATGTGAGCTGCGAGAAAGGAGGCCCGACAAACCTTGCCATGCCATGCGAAGGACCGCCGGCCCCAGCTCACCTCCGGCCCTTGCCCTCCCACCGTCCTGGGCACCCTCCACCCCCTGCCCCAATTCCAGCCCATGTGCGCCGTCCCCCCCTTCCTCGCACCCAACGCCTTTTACCTGCTGGGTCCTGCTAAGCGGCTGTCCCCCGGCAGCGCTACTACTCCCGGGGCTCATGGGCGCATGGTGACTCCTTTGTTGGCCTCCTCCTGTGGCTGCTGCCCAGCCCTGGCTGGTACCCCCGCTGTACGGAGAGGCAATGTCCGCTGCCGCCGGGGCCTTGGCCGTGGCTCCCGAGTCCTGGGGCCCGGTGCCGTAATCGGCCCCAGGGTACCCTTGGTAGCCCCGGGCCGAGCTAGGAGAGGTGAGGAGTTGGTTGAGGGTGGGGGTCGACGTGGGTTGAGGGGTAGCGCCCCCGCCGCCGCCGCCACCTCCTGCGCCGCCAGCCGCCGCCGGCCCCATGGCCCCGAAACGCTGCTGCTGGAAAGCCGATACCGGAGGCTTGGCGCCGGCCTGTGCGGGGCTCTGAGCGTTTCCCCGGGGGGAGCTCAGGGCGTAGGCCTGTGGAGGAGGCGGGTAGGCGCCAGCGCTGCGCCCGGCTGCAGGGTAGTAGGAGTTGTACTGGTGGTTGGGGAAGCCGTGCTCCGTGCTCCCGCCGCCGTGAGAGTTCTGGGGAGGGGGCGGCCCAGGAGGGGCCCCCGCGGGCCCCGAGTACGGCTGCTCCAGGCCCCCGCTCTGCAGCGCTGCCATGCCAGGGCTTTGTTGTCCGCCATGTTGGTGGAAGGCAGCGGCCGCAGCAACGGCCGCCGCCGCCTGGGCGCCTCGGCCGTAGGGCTGCCCGAAACCGTAGCCTGGCGGGGGCAAGGCGGCCGGATGAGAAGGGGGAGGCTGCTGCTGCTGCTGCGGTGGAGCCTGCTGCTGCTGCTGCGGCGGCGTCCCCACCCCGTCGTTGCTGTTGTTGCTGCTGCCGCCGCCACCACCACCGCCGGGCGGCTCCGGGAGGTTATTGTTCAGTGTGGCGACGGGCCTAGGGCCCGGGTTCCCGTTGGAGCTCTTCAGGTCGGGCTCGGCCCCTGCGCCCCCGCCATTGCTCTCGGCCCCGTCCTGCAGTTCCTTTCCCGGGGGACCTTCACTTTCCGACGGCTTCTCTCCGCCGCGCTCTGCCGCCACCGCCTCGCCCCCCACCTCTTCCGAGGAACAATCCCGCTGCTGCTGCTGCTGCTGCGCCTCCGCTTTCTTCAGTTCGGATGGAGCCGGGGCTCCTAGGCTGCTAGCGGCGGCGGGGGCCACCTGAGCGGCCATGATCCCCCCTCCCCACCCAGCCAGCCCTCCTCCTCTTCCTCCTCCCCCCCGCCCGACCTACTCCCTGCCTGGCCGGCCGGCCGGCACAAGGCCTCACCGCTCTCCTCCTCCTTCTCCCCGCTCAGGCGGCGGCGCACTCCTCGGGACAACGGGGTCTCATTCCTTCCCCCGGCGCGGCTAGCGAGGCGCGGAGAGCTCCGGTGGGCTGAACGGGGCCTGGCCCCACTGTGCCTCCTCCTCGCTCAGTTGCAGCCGGCGGAGAAAGGGGGAGGAGGAGGAGGAAAGGGGGAGGGGGGCAGGACGGGGCTCCCGGTGTGGGAGAGGAGGAGGAAGGGAGGGGGGGCACGGTGGGCAAAGGAGAGCCTGGCGGACCCCGTCCTCGGAGCCGGGCTGCGCGGCCGGAGAGGCTGGACTAGGCAAGCCCGAGTGGCGGCGGCGGCTTCCGACTCTCGTCCGCCGAGTCCTGCTCACTCCGACACGAGGCTCAGCACTGCCATTTTACCCAGCGCCGCGGCAACTTGCCAAACCCGGACTGGAATCTGGCCCGGATTGGAGTCTTCTTCCCCTCCCCCTCTCACAAAGGAGGAGCTGCCAGGCCCTGGACGCTTTCAACTCAGCAAGGCTGAAGCTCGAAGCTAACAGCCGCGGCTGCTCGCAAAACCCGCAATGGAGCCACTTCGGGGGAGCCGAGCTCAACCTCTTGCTACAAAAGGAAGCTTCTCTGCTGACAAACACAAGGCGCGTTGGAGCCTAGGTGGAAGGGGAGTGTACGGTGCTCCATTCCCGCCAGTTCTCGGAAGGCTCGTAAGGGGACCGTTCCTATGCTTGCCCAAGGCACAAAGGCTCCCATAACCTAGAAAGGCCAGGACCTGTGCTTAGGGCACGAGGATGAAAGGCGTACAACATAAAAGGTCTGATGGAAGAGCAGCTAGAACAGATCAAAACTTCAAGAAGGAAACCCCGGAGGAGCACGGGTGGGCAACGTAAATCACTCTGCAGGGCCATATGGTTACTTCCATTTATTTTTATTAAATAAGCATTAATCGTTTTAATATTTTATTTAATAAAAATAATGGCAAGTACTATTCACATGATGCTTGAAGTAGGAACTTCAAGAGAGAAATCTCAATTCAGTGGGACTTCTGAGTAAATATGCAGTTTACAGTTGTACATGGATGGCCATACTGTGCTAATTATCTCGTTTTAAGGCAAAGGTCAGTTACCTAATTTGAGCAAACTAAAAAGTTGACCTGCTTCCTCTGCAGTTCAGGGCTACAGGGCTCTATGGGGATGCAGTTTCTTCCATCTCTACTAGGACGTAAGTGAGCCCAGAGGGATGTGCCAGATTTCCCTGCCATTTTGCAATGTGTTGCAGGGCGCAGTACTCAGATCACATGCAGCATTAGCAGCACCAGAAGTAGAGTGAGCCCAGTCAGTGTGTACTGCTAGTCCATTTCCTTACACTGAAGCAAGATCTTGTATATCCAGAAATCTCTTCTACTAGGTGACCTCATTATCCATATTATATTGGGATACACAACAAACAGCAGAAGCAAGCAACATGCACCACACAAAAGAGCAAGTAGTTTTGTCCTACTAAACTCAGAAGGCTCAAAGCAAGCATGCAACAAAAGGCCAATGCATGCAGCACACCAGGTTGACCAAGCAAACTGACCTGAGAGTTAGTTAGTTAGTTGTTTATTTACGATCTTAGATCAAACATCAATATACACAGAATATACACAGTAAAAAGAAAATAATGGAGACAAAGTCTAAAATGTCATCAAATATATAAAATCAGGAATCTTTGACAGTAACCAATTGCTGTGCTCTAGCTTCTCTTAGTTTCTGACCTGAGAGAGATTTTAGATAGATAGCAGCAAAACCTAACATGAAAGCAGAATCCATTAATCAGATCACCTCAACAGAATGTTTTCTACAAATCTACTCACTTTATAGCCTCTTCCAGTTATAGCTTCAGAGGAAGAATAATGCTAAACTACTTGAAGCACCTGAGTCAAGTATCATAACAGCCTTCACACATTTAACCAATTCAGATTAAAATATGTACTGTATCCCATTATTTTTCCTGGAAGATTGTTCTATCATTACATACTGGTTGATCATTCTTCTTCACCTTTTCATTGTAGATATTTTAGAAGTCTATGGCCTGCTTTTATGTTTATTATCTATTCATGGTTGGATTTATAAACCACAAATTTGGAATCCTATGACAATAATCTAAACATACCTTCTCACATACATTTGTTCTGATACCTATTACCTCTAATCCAAAATAACTCTTTTCTTACGATCTAGTAGAGTGTCAGGATTGAATGACCAGCATGGGTAGTTTTTCCAATTGTTCAGTTTTACTAGGCGAGAGGTGGCTACAGTGCAAACAATACATCAATGCTTCCCAGAATCAATACTAACAATATCCAGAATTTTCATTTGTCTTGTGGTCACATAACATTAATGTCTGTTATCTTATATTCAGCCATGACTGCCACCCCACCCAGGCTTTCCAGGCTGAAGAAGGGACTGTACAACTCCACCCCACACCCCAAACAAAACAATATGGAAAAATTCAGAGAGAAAATTCACATTGTTTCACTGTGTCTGAATTCATTTTTTAATTATTTGAGAATCCCCTGCTTGAATAGTACAGCAACGGAGTGAACATTATCTGAAGAAGTGACAATATACAAAGTATCACAGGTAGAGGGTTAGAGGCAGGAATTGTATTGCTCTTTACCAATATAACAGTCCCTGTCCAATATTTAACTTATACAACTGCACACCACATCCCACTATTGCCATTGTTTGTGGAGAAGGGGGCAGGTATCATATGGTCCCAGCAGCAATGTATTACATTTGGAGTTCTAGGCAAATAACTTCACTGTAATACATGAGACGGGGGGGGGGGGAACGGGACTATTTGAATCTTCCACAACTACAGAACAACTACATAGTTACTGCAGAATAAAGTTATAACCTGAAAAACACTTAAGAAAGAAAACACATCTTAAGAACAAGCACAATACCACCTTTCATTTAAAAACAACAACAATAACCTTGTACCATTCCCCAAAATAACCTGGAAAGGGCTTGACATGTGAGGAGGCAGATGAAGAAATCAGGGGTGTCACTATAACTGAGCGGGGGGTGGGAGGTGGACAAATTTCCCTAGATCCATGAGGGAGAGGGAGTCTGCTAGCTGAGCAACAGCTTGCTTTTCTCTCTCCCCCTCCCTCCACTCAGAAGAAGGTGGTAAGGGGCCCATCTTTACTTTTTGTCCCAGGGCCGACTCCAGTCTTGCTAGGCAGCTAGCTCAGCAGCTCTCTGCTTTAGTCCCAAGTCAAATTCAAGTAGTCATTGATGCTTTCAAGCCATCATATGCCAAGCATTAAAATAACATTGATTTGTACTCTCCTCATCAGTTGAGTGGCAGATAAGGATTCAACTACAAAACCTACATTAAGCACTTTCAGAGCTCCTACAAAGCCATAACTACAGTCCAATTATTTCATTAAATACATGTGCTTGCCAAATCTACACAGTGTTGGACTATATTTCTTCCTTATATACTATTCAAATTAATCAAAGTTTCAGCAGCTACACATCTTTTGATCCAAGTCCCCTTTTGCCCTAAATTAGATCTAACTGAAGGTACAATTCTTGCTCCAGTTTTTAGGATGCAACCATATGAGCCACTATTCCAAGTTGGGCTAATGGGACATCAAATCCCACTATCAGGAGCTTCCTTTTATTTTCACAGGGTTAGCATCCTCTTAACTGGCCTCAGTTGTTTCCCCTTCTGGGAGTCTCCAGTTGACAGGTGCTTTACCTGGTAGAGATTGCTTCCTCATAAATGATTTATGCAAGCCACACCTTCCCAATTTAGTAGATATGCTCTTTCTTCCTAAAAAAAATTGAGCTGTTTCTTAGACCTGCCATCAATGGCTTCTAATTACTGACTTAGCATTTGGCCTGCCCATTGTCCACATTTAATTAGGGCTGCAACCTTCAGTCAATTAGAATAAGAAATTAAAAACCTCTTGATTGACTAAAAAGGTAACCCCCAATTAACAGGCAACATGTATTAAAAACAATAAATAAACAAACAAATAAATAAATGTTGTTTAGAAGTGCAAATGATAGTCACCATTTTAGAAATGGCATTCCCTGTTCAGCCTCTTACCGGAAGGAAGGCTTCTTCTAAGATAGGCATCTCCTGTTACATATACAGGCACCAACAAAAGCCAAACAACAAATTATATCTTTCTCTTCCAAATTCTTGTTTTATTAATATGCAAATTTAATCAGTTAAAACTCAAAAGCACAAACCAAGGTGTGTGTATCACATATCTGTGATGGATTTTACTAGTACTACTATTTATATACCACTTTGCAATTTAAAAACCCAAGCTGCTGCCATAAAGCAGAGGCAGCTCGCTCCTTTAGTGGCCCCCTGGCTCATTAGGACAAGCTGCTACGGGTAAAGAGACTGAATATGGCTGTTCCAGCCTCTATACAGGGGCTAATGCAAAACTAAAATTTAGAACAAAGATTTAAAGCTTGCATGGTACATCAGGCATAGCTGCATGGTAGAATGGATCCTACTGGTAGTTTTATCCCTAGCAGAAAACTAGGATACAAGTCAGCAAAGGTCACTAGGTAATGATTCTTACCGCATATCTAAGCAACAAACTACATTGCAGGCTCTAAAACAGAGCAGACATCTTGCTATGCAATGCAAGGTAGATCTACCACACACACAAAATACTGTTTTTAAAAGAGGAACAACAAATTATACCAGTTATGGTAATGTTCAAGCATGTGTGCTGTTGTGTTTTTGACAGTGCCAGCCAGCATTAGGCACTTAGTTACGTGCTATAGACATCTAGGCAAAGAGAATCCTTTATTAGGGGGGGGAATCCTACATGAAATAAAGCTCTTATTAAGCAGATGACAGCTTTGCAGAAGTTATTGAACACCTGAAATGCAAGAAAGATGCAAGGCTTGCCTGCTTATTTATTATTAGCCTGTATAGGTCGCTTTCCTACACAGTAAGGGTCATCAAAGCAACTTACAATTTAAAAAGACTTGAACTGTGCTATATGAGTGCTCTGAATCTTCATATGCTCCAGCTGCAGTGGATGCATGCATGCATATATATGCTTCCACACACCCTCAGCTCAACCTAACACATTGTGGTGGTGATGTTAAGATTAAATAAATAAATAAATAATAAAAGTGAGGCAGAGGGAGTGGAAAGAATCATGTACAGTGCCCTGAATTCCTTGGAGGAAGGATGGGATATAAATGTAATAAATAAACAGCAGCAGCATGTGTGTGTGTATGTGTTGGCCCATAGTTAGGAGTGGAAAGGTGGACAATTTAAAATATAATAATTGGAAGCTTAAGTATGGATATAGAAAGCCAGCTCCTCCTTATTAGAAGGAGAGTTTATGTGGTGCATTTCCCCCCCTCCCTTCTGTTTTATGGACAACTGAGCACATGGCCTATGCAGCAGTGCCAACTCCCACTTGCTTTGATATCGTGGTTCAACTAACTTAAGTCTCCCAGCTGGCAGTACAGGCCACCACCACTAGGTTGGCTCCTGTTAAGTGGAGTTTTATTAAAGTGGTCCTGCCATTTAACATAGCACCAAGGCAGTTTAGGAAACCTGGTATAGATTAGGGTGCTAGAAAGAGGAATAGGGTTTCTCTCATAAAACAGGTTCTGCCAACTGTGTGATGGCAAATGCGGACTGAATCGTTGACATGGAAACGGGATTGGGACACTCTCTCTCTCTCTCTCATGCAGTGCACACACACACACACACAAACATCCCTTATCATTATCCTGGCCCCCCTAAGCAGACTGCAAACATGGCATGGATTTCACTTCAGGAATAGGATATTTCAGCAATAAACACTCTATTCCAATCCAAGGTTGAAAGCAAGCGCAGAAGGGGAAAAATAGTAATAATAAGAGAATGCTCTTCTGCTTTTTACTCAAACGCCCAACATTCGGAGATACCAAAGGACCAAGAACAGGAGACCCATCTATTATTTATAATTAATAGAGTTAATTGCAAAATGTGGAATGGAGTCCAGGAAAGGTTGAGGCACTTTATAAAATAAGCCAAGAGGACATTAAGTAGTGTTTGAAGCGAAATAATAAATATTAAATTAAATGCCTTGGATGTTTATTGACGTTTCTAACCCTCTCTTTTCTTAACCAATTCCCCATTATTTTAATTATAAAATATCATCTGTATTAAGTATACAATTTTCCACTTTAAATAAGATCACAATTATTCCCAAATCACATGGAATGTGTTGGACAAAAACAGCTGCAATAATTGTACTGACATGGTTTCTAAAAAATACTAAGATCTGTTATCCTTCCTTCTCTCCCACACTTCCAGCACTGACAATGGTAAGGGAGACAAGGAGAGAAATCATTGTACACTGATGTGGAGTGTGAGCCATAAGGTAACTATCCATTTACTGAACACAAGTTACGATGCTCAAACAATGGTATGGATTTTAAATTTGAGTGTGTTGTTCAATCAAGGTAAGTAACGACATGGTTTGGGGAAACGTAGCAAGTCCCGGCCGGTTGCTAAACCTTTACATTAACGTTTGTCCGTCTACAGTGAGTTCCCAAACTTTGGGCTGCATATTAAAGACAAGAAAGTGGACTCGAGTCTGAGTAAAGGAAATCTATTCTTTTACCAGTCCTAGCCGTGGACCGCAATATATGAACCGGATCACAGTAAATGCTGTGGAACGGAGTCGGTGGAACATTCAGTTCCTGTAATATAATTCTCGACCTGCAGGGGCTCGAAAAGGGACTGCAAAGTGGAGCTAAAGTAAGAGAACCGACGCTGTGCCAAGTGTGCGAGTCAGGGATTTGTGTTGGGGTTTTTAAAGCCGTTGATAAGCGTGTTTTGTCATATCTATACATTCTTGATGTTAATTATGTAGAATAATACAAACAAAAATGTATGTGGTAGCCAGATAGATATAGACCAAACAAGCTGGTAAGAATGGGCACCTCTGTCATTTAATAATCTGTTAGACTCAGTTAAAACAACAAACACGGGACTAAGATCAGACTTATTAGAAACTGTGAATTGTAAAAAGCCATCTAGCATTAATGGCTAATAAAATATCACATTTGTTTTATTACACATGCCACCACAATCCCTAGATATCAACCTCTCAAATTGAGTTGATGCTTGCTTCAATAGCAGAGTAAATGTACCTACAGCAACAGGAGCTGGAGCTTTATGCACCAGGTAAGAAACTAAGTGCTTTAGTGTTATTAGAGACAGGGGCGTAACTACTATTAGGCAAGGGAAGGTGGCTGCCTGGGGGCCCCCACGCCTCGAGGGGCCCCCCAGAGGCAAGTCACATGGCTATATATTGTGAAGTGTGTGTGTATCAGCAAGGGGCCCATTTTAAAATTTTGTTCTGTTTGGTCAATGACTGTAAATAAAATTACATTACATTACATTAAAATTTTGTCTCTGGGCCCACTCCAGCCTTGTTACGCCCCTGATTAGAGACTAGAAGCTATTTTAGCTCAGCTGATACGTGAGACATACTTCAATCCACATCAATTAAAATCTATTTGTCAACAGGCACTATTTTTTTTAAACTCTAGTACTTGTCTTCCTTTGTAACATACAGCTATGCCTGGATGTTGAGTTCTTAGCAATCAGAACTGGCACAGCAACGTTATCCACAAATATATACTCCAAAACACCCTTTATACAGAAGCCTCTGCCTTTCAATTCATTGGCGTTTCTTCCCACCATTGTAGGTACCTCTGTTTTGTGACAGAGCAGAAACCCTGTTTACTTTACCAACATGCAGGTTGCTTGTGCAGGGAGCACTGGTCCTACAAGTAAGGAATTTCACAGAGTGAAAACAGGAGACTTTGAAAAGAGGGCCATTTGTAGTGTCCATTGGACAAGGGGGGACAAATGTCCCCAAGCCTGGAGGGTCAAGGGTCCCACAAGGCTCGGGGTGTAGCCTGTTGCCGCCACCCTTTCCACACTGGGTGCTGTTGGGGCACACAGTGCTTTGCACCCGTGCAATGGGAAGAAGAGTGCTAGGGCTTCCTTTCTCCTCCCCCAGCGCTTCCTCCTCCCAGCAGACTGCCCCTCGCCACTGCTCCACCCACGGGCCGCCATGCAGGAGCTCCCAGAGGAGGGGCTGCCTGGCCCTGATCTGCCGCCACCCTCGGTGGAGGACGGCGACCCCTGGTGGCCTCGCACCCGGCCCCGATCCACACCATCGACCTGGCACTGTTGCTGGCCACGATGGCAGCCACCCTCCCACACTGAAAGGCTCACCGAACGGTGAGTTCAAGAAATAGAGGTAAGCTGGGGTGGGAAGATTGCCCTGCCCCTTGTGTCTGATGTCAGATGCAGGGGGTGTGTGGCTTTTTTTTTACATTTTATATCCCGCTCTTCCTCCAAGGAGCCCAAAGCGGTATACTACATACTTAGGTTTATCTTCACAACAACCCTGTGAAGTAGGTTAGGCTGAGAGAGAAGTGACTGGCCCAGAGTCACCCAGCAAGTCTCATGGCTGAATGGGGATTTGAACTCAGGTTTCCCCAGTCCTAACCCAGCACTCTAACCACTACACCATGCTGGCTTGGGGCCCTGGGGCACGCACACTTTGCACACATGATGGAGGCCCCCTGGCCAAACTTTGTTCAAATTTGACAAAATATTTATTTGTTTGTTTAAGAGTGGGAAAGCCTTTTTTGTTGAGAGGAGAGTCCTTCTGCTGCGTTGGAAAACTGCTTTTCCGCCTTTTATATTCTTAATAAGAAACTTAGGAAGACCACTCTTCAGCCTGCACTAACACATTATAACTAGTACCACACCACCCTTTTCTCCTCCAGTATTTATTGCCAACTTTTGCCAACAATTTATTATTATTATTATTATTATTATTATTATTATTATTATTTCGATTTCTATACCGCCCTTCCAAAAATGGCTGAGGGCAGTTTATATGCTGAAATAATAAATAAATAAGATGGATCCCTGTCCCCAAAGGGCTCACAATCTAAAAAGAAACACAAGATAGACACCAGCAACAGTCACTGGAGGTACTGTGCTGGGGGTGGATAGAGCCAGTTACTCTCCCCCTGCTAAATAAAGAGAATCACCACGTTAAAAGGTGCCTCTTTGCCCAGTTAACAGGGGTATCATCTGATCTGGACACCAACAGGTTGGTTGATTTCCTTCTTCATTTGATTTACTTCTTCAACATTGCTTTTGAAACACTGTGTATAAACAGATCCATTTGACCGGCAGAACAGAAGACAATGAGGGAAAAGCCCAGCCCATACTACATACTGTGTTCTTATAAACAACACTGATTGTATGTCACCACACAGACATTCTTCACACACAAGATACATGTTATATACATGCACACAAAGAAATTTTAAATACAAGTTCAGTCTGCAAAGAGATTATAGTTGAAAATATCTAATAATCACAGGAGAGAACCAGTACTAATTTGTAAATAAAGAAGTACATGTGCTTAAAATTACAGCCTAAGACTCCCAGCCTTAAGGTTAATGTCTAGGTCCTAGCAAGTTCCTTTGTTTATCAAGCCAATTATGGACTGGATTGAGTTAACTATAGACTGGGTCAATTCAAGGAGCTTGAACCTCAGTCCAGTTAAGATGAATATGTTAACAGAGGGAGTTCTGGTTGATTTTGGAGGTACTGATTTACCTGTCACACTCCCCCTAAGTATCAGCTATGCATTCTAAGGGTAGTCCTAAACCTTCCTTTACTGAATCCACAGCTGACATCTATGGCAAGGATTAATTTTACCAGTGCTGTGTATTATAGTTGCGGACATCCCTGGAGAATGGTGATTTGGCCACCATATTCTTTGGTAAACTCCAGATTAAACTACCATAAAACACCCTGTGTGCCTTTGAAAACTATCCAGAAACAATTGTTGAGCCATATTCTAATTAATTAATTATTTACATTTCTAGCCCACCCTATACCCAAAGGTCTCAGAGCAGGTTACAATAAAACCAATAGAAAACTTAATTAAAATACAACAACATAAAATCAAAAATACAGTAAAAATACAGTAAAAAAGATTGTGGTAGTCCTGCTACTGACTGCTGACAATTGCAAGGAACACATTACACCAATACTGAAAGAACTCCACTGGGTCCCAGTTAGATTCTAGCTTCAATGCAAAGTGCTAGTTTCAATTTCAAATGCCCTGAAAGAGCTTGCATCCAGGATACCTGACATGATGTCTTCTACCTTATCAATCTTCTCCCTCTCCCCTACATAGGTTATCTGGTCAGGCTAACGCTTTGTCAAAAGTTACTTTAGTAGGCACAGTTAGTCAGGCCTTCTTGGTGGTGGCATCCTTCTTATGGAACTCCCAGAGGCCCATCAAGCTTTCTTTTGATTTTTGAGTACTGCAATGTGCTCTATGTAAGGCTGCCTTGTATGTAGTTTAGAAACCTCAGTTAGTCCAAAATGCAGTGGTTAGATTGGTCTCCGAGGTTTCTCGGACCATATTATGCCTTTTTAAAAACAATTGCATTGGCTACCAATGGGCCAAATGCAAAATGTTGGTATTATTTTTAAAGCCTTAAACAGCTTGGGACCCGGTTACCTGGGAGAGCGCCTTCTTCTGCATGATCCCCACTGCACATTAAGGTCATCAAGAGAGGTCTGTCTCTGTATGCTGCCAGCTCATCTGGTGGTGACTTGGAGCAGGCCTTCTCTGTGGTCACTCCTGGGCTGTGGAATGTGCTCCCTATAGACGTTCATGGGTTAACATCTTTACCAGCCTTTTAAAAAGCCCTTAAGACTTTTTTTTAAAGTCAGGCTTTTAGTAATATTTGAATGTTTTAAATTGTTTTAACAGTTTTTATTTTGTTTTTGTTGGATTTATTTTTGTGAACCACCTAGAGCCTTTGGAGTCAGGCGGAATATAAATTAGATAGATAGATAGATAGATAATAAGTAAATAATTGTGAAAGAATGCTACTGCTTCAGCAAACATTCTAAGATGCTGATGTAAATAGCAAAGATAAATGTGTTTGTTGCTGCTGTTGATTGATGTGTAATTGTTTATACTTGTATTTCATGTGTAGTTTTAAATTTATACTTTGTGATGCTTTTTCTAATATGTTGTTAATTATCTTGACGGGGGTTTCTGAGTCACAGTTGGGACGTGAGTATAAAATATGGACAGGGCAGTTGCTACACAGTAACAATAAGTTGAGCAAAGTGAACAAAACAAAAAGCAAAACCAAGAGTTGGAGAACAGAGGAAAGAGATTAGCTATGCAATTAGAAGTCCCAGTCAGGGTGTTTTGAATTTCTATCTATCTATCTATCTATCTATCTATCTATCTATCTATCTATCTATATTGAATACACAAGAACAGAAGGCTGGATGTGTATAGACAGTATCATTATACACTTTTTAGATGCAAGTGATAGGGAAAATCTTGCCCTAAATGAAATGTTTCCCCCATAGCCTCACTATTAATTATGTAACATTCTTTTGCTAAAAGATAAGAGAAACCAAACCAATGGGTTACATATGTGGAAAACCAGCTTGCAATCTTTGCATTGTATGCCAAATGATAATAATAAATATATCTAAAATAAATAGTATTAAGAAAAATTTTAAGAATCACATGTAAGAGCTCATTCAAGTGATTAGTTAAAATGTATCTCCTTTTGCATGTTAGGTTTTGAATTATGATGGAGAGTCAATGCTTGCTTATGTATTTATTTATTTATTGGTCTATCTAGTTCTTTCAAAACTTTGTATCCAGCCTTCCTGACAAATACACAAGGAGTTTACATCCTGGGTTGGAGGTATCTTTGCTGAAGGAAAAGTGCAAAGTCTTATTGTAGAGATGAGATGAAAAAATGACAAGGGGCTTATCTGCACCATGCCTTCAGATTAGTCAGTTTCAGCACCCATGCAAGTCCCCTCTTTGCAAGCTGAACACATGGGTTTTAGGGTCACAGCATGGTGAGGAATTGTGTCACTCATCATTAGTGATGGCAAATGCATTATATAGCAGCAACAACCCATAGCACAAGCAGATTCAAGACAGCATTCCAAATCACTATAACCCTGGTAGATGGAGAAAGAATTACATGTTCAAGCAAGAAAACAGAAGTACATACTTGAGGGGAAAATGTCTGGATGTCATGCAATAAATGAGCAACTGCATGTTTGTTACTATAAAGGTCCAGAGATTATAATAAGAAAAATAATGTAAATAATAATGCAATGTAATATAATGTAAATAACACTTAATAAAAATAACGTAAGTAATATTTTAAAGTGTTAAATTACTTACATACTGTCTCTTGTTGCAATCCTGACAACAAACCCTTCAATATGATCTCCACATAGCAGGAGAGTGGGGCTGAGTCAGAAAGAGTGGCTTGCTTCAAACGACCTAATGAGTTTATGACAGAGGTAAAATTCGAACTAGGGCCTCCCTGGCTTGTAGCCCAGTCACTGTGCTAGACTTGGAAAGTCTGTAGGATCCCAGACTGCCATTGTCATTTCTTTATCCTGTGATATTTATTGAAGCTGTTACCAAAGGGGAGGCCTTTGAAAAGCATTGTTGCAAATTTGATAGGAAAAGCCCATGAAGCATGAAATAGGAACTTTCACTCTCTGCTATAGTTTTATTGGTACCTTTTACTTGCCAGTGATCAATTAACTGCAACTCCATGCTTAATGAAAATATTTAATATTTCTTCTCCTTTACATTTCCCTCTTGTATTTGGCAGCCCAAGCTTATGCATGCATACTCAGAAGTAAGACCCACAGAGTTTCATGGAGCTTATTCCCAGTTAAGAGTGCATAAGATTGCAGCCTAAGTTTTCACCTGTGAAGTTTAATCTGGTTTATAATGTGACTGTAAACCTCGCATAGGCCATGATGTATATTTCAGATTAAAAATGGCACTCCTTTTTTGCTCTGTATTAATGTTTTAATAAATTAACACATGGCACAAACAACACAAAAAAGGCTCACTGTGACTTTTCAGTATCATATATGAAAATACCATCAATATCATAAATACCATCAGCGTCTGGATTGATATTTTACCAACATACCACAAGTTAAATCTTTTATATAACTAGAATAAAAATTTAAATCTAAATATATAATTTTGTTAAATAACAAAACAACACATTTTATTTTGAAGCTTATAATGCTGTAGCATGCAAACATATACCAAAGCCTCTGCTTAGTTTTTTGTTTTTTTTTTAAACAGAGCCCAGATGCTGGTCAGGATTAAGGTTACACCAAACACATTCTACCATGCCATTTTCCAAACAAAATGAAGCAGACAGAAAATATGGACAAGGAGCTAACAGGAATGGAGTACTACTAAAAAGAGAAATCCTGCTTTATTACACCAAGGATATGATCCTAAGCACACTTATTAGAAAGTAAATGGCATTGAATTCAGCAGGGTTTACTTTAGAGTTAACATGTTTAAGGTTACACTGTAGGGCAGGACACTTGTGTTCAAAGATAAACAAACAAAACTGCCATAAACATAATGCAAATTTATCAGTTTTAAGGAATTATAATTGCATTATCTTCCTTTAGCCTTAAGACATAGGGTACTACCAGATGGTGGAGATTTTTGCGGGAGCTTCAGTAAACTACTGGAAGTACTGCTCATGGGAGTCGTTCTGGGGTATCCACACCTAGGATTCTTTTATTTTATTTTGTTGCACAATAATGCTGTTCAAGTACACTACATTTCTGAAGATGTGATGTTTAATTGTTGCTGGTCTAAGACTGTAAATAAAGTCAATTTCATTTCTGAAGATTTGCCCCCATGTATTTCTGTTTGCTCTTCTGCTGCAATGGAGTTCTAGAGACACACACACCCTAATGTGTCTTTAATATCATAGACATTGCTCCTTATAAATTATAAATAAATTTTCCCCAAATATCCACTATGTCTTGGGAAAGACTGAAATAACCACTGATTTCTCTCTCTCTTGCCAGGGTAAAAGCACAGGAAGATGTTGCACCAGTGTTGTACTATAACAGAATAGTGGAACACTCCAATAACAATAGTCCTCTGAAAAATTAATCTCCCCCCACTAAAGTACCATATGCCACTTAAATAGACAAATCAGTCATAGCCCCAAGAAGCCTGTCAATTTCAACAGAACAGATCAATTTCAGCCCCCCCCCCCCCAAAAAAAACCCCCACTGTGGTTGCTTGGAAAGCTTGGAAAACTGGAGGAACTACATTTCACTAGAGTTGTATAACACTGCAACACTTCCTTTAAAAAAACAAAAAAGGTATTTCACCTTGGCTGCCAAGTCACACAAGCAAACCTGTGGAGATCAACTGAGTGATCAATTTCATCCCTGTACCCCAAAATAGGGTCAAAATGCCGCCACTGTTTTGTAAGCAGTGGTGTAGCCACCATTTAACCATGGGGGGGGTAGCCCTGGACCATGGGTCTCTGGGGGACACCTGCTGGCCTCTTCTGTCCCCTGAACTTGCTGCTAACCCAGATTGTCCATGGCCATGTCACTGAAACCGACGCGCAGTTGTCCTATCCCAACGAGAACAGGTGCCCTCTTTAAGGCAGACCTGCTCTTGCACTGGCATGGGGCAGCACACTGGTGTGGTGCCCCATCAGACCACAACCAGCACAGAGTTGCAAAGGCAGGCCAGTGGTGATGATGGTGGCTGGTTGGCTTGCCAGCTGTGGCAGGCAGCCACTAAGGCAGGCAGCAGAGGCATTGGGCTGCCAGCTCAAATCTCACCCAGGGTCACTGTAAACCTTGCTATTTGTAAACAGGAGGAAAGACATTGTACTATATCAGTATAATGCAAGAACGATAAATTTATAAATTAAATTAAAAAGTGACCAAACACCATTTAAAACATCTAATCACTAATCACCAGAAAACAGGAGCACATCTGAAGAGTATCGGAAATGAACTGCACCCACCAAAGATGTGCTCAAGTGCGGAACTGATGGGGCATGAGGAAGTGTACTCATCAGAACCAAACAACCCCCATACATCACTACCCACACAGCCTCTGCTGCTTGCACCTAAGAACCATCCACACCAGAGTGTTTCTGCACTTTTTAAACTCCCGTGATTATGTTAGTGCAAAAGTTGTACTGAGTTTTTCAGTACTAAGTATTTAATTTGGAAGGCTAACTGGGAACAAAACATCAGCAAGGGGGTGTATGTCATCTGCATAGCCAGCAACACTGCACGTGGAAATTGGCAATTATGATGTAATAAACTGCTGCATGGAAGTACCCTGAGCGTGTGTGTGAGCATGGGCGGGGAGTTAAGCATCTGCTGAAGTTTCTGTTATAAGCCCATGATAGAGCCAGCGTGGTGTAGTGGTTAGAGTGCTGGACTAGGACCGGGGAGACCCAAGTTCAAATCCCCATTCAGACATGAAACTAGCTGGGTGACTCTGGGCCAGTCACTTCTCTCTCAGCCTAACCTACTTCACAGGGTTGTTGTGAAAAAGAAACTCAAGTATGTAGTACACCGCTCTGGGCTCCTTGGAGGAAGAGTGGAATATAAATGTTGTTGTTTTTATTTGATAATTATTATTTAATTATTAATTATAATTAATTAATAATTATATTATATTATTATTATTAATGATGATGATGATGAAATATAAGATTTGTTATAAAACTCAGTGGCTGACTTCCTGACTAATGAAACAAGGATGCAGTGGGAGGCTTCCCAACTACAGCAGTCCATGCATGGAGTGGGGAGTGATTTTTGTTGATCTTTTCTCCCTCTGGAAGCCTTCTGTGTCTTCTGAAAATATGTCACTGCATAAGAACACAAGAACAGCCCGGCTGGATCAGGTACAAGGTCCATCCAGTCTAGCATCCTGTTTCACACAGTGGCCCACCAAATGCCTCTGAGAAGTCCACAGGCAAGAGGTGAGGGCATGCCCTCTCTCTTGCGGTTGTTCCCCTGCAACTGGTATTGAGAGGCATCTTGCCTCTGAGGCTGGAGGTGACTTATGCCACCAGAATAGAAGCCATTGATAAACCTGTCCTTCATGAATTTGTCTAACCCCCTTTTAAAGCCATCCAAGCTAGTGGCCATCACCACTTCCCATGGGCAGTATGACCCATCACTGGGGATCATGAAGCCACTCTCATGTTCTACAGCAGTGAGGAGGTTTCTGGTTGCATTAAGAGCAGTCTCCCACTTCATCCTCACTTTGGTAGGAAGGCAACCATTGACTGACATCCTGATTAATGCTGTATTCATGCTTCAAACAACAGCGTGCACACAGCACTAACATGCCTGCCATCATGTCCCTATTTCCCCATTTACCTGAATGGTAAAATAGGGACATGTTGACAGGTATGTACTAACCACCATGGTAGTCCCTGTGATTCTGAAGCAAAGGCACTCTTGCTTAAAAGTGTGACTATTTCAGAACTCTTCCCATGCTCAGTTACAGCAGAAATACATCCCTGAACCCCAGGGACATGTTTTTTCTGTAACAAAGCACTACTGGAGCACAGGGAGAGGTCTGAAACAGCCATGTTCTTGCACAAGAGTGCACATGTTTTGGAAGCACAAGGACTAGCATGGGGACTAGCCCTGTGTGCATGTTATTGTTTGAAACACTCATGCAGCATTAGTCAGGATGTCAGCCACTATGTATATACAAGCCCTATGGCTAAAGAGGTTGATATTATTCATACACACAAATTAAAAACAATATGTAATAAAGGAGTTATTAAAAAATAACACAAAATAAGTTTTAAGCTTCACTTTCAGATAAAATTCATGAAGGAAGGTGAAACTACTTAGCTTGGCAAACATGTATTCCCAAATTTATCTATCTATCTGTTTATTTATTCATTCGATTTCTATACCGCCCTTCCAAAAATTGCTCAGGGTGGTTTACACGGAGAAATAACAAATAAGATGGAACCCTGACCCTGAAGGGCTCACAATCTAAAAAGAAACATAAAATAGACACCAGCAACAGTCACTGGAGTTCCTGTGCTGGGGGTGGATAGGGCCAGTTACTCTCCCCCTGCTAAATAAAGAGATTCACCACATTAAAAGGTGCCTCTTTGCCAAGTTAGCAAATCTACATTTATTGAACATACTCAAATGTGTGATGGAGGGATTTGTAAGAAAGACTCCGAAAATTGAATAAGGGGTGTTTTGTCCATCCCATGCACACTGATCATGGTTGGCACTGGAGTTGTCCAGATTGTTGGGGGGTGGGGGAAGAGACTGAAATGTTCACTATGGGACTGGGTTGTCAGGCATAGCTCAGGAATTCTTCGCAACCATGACAACTATGGGTCTATCCCAGGTGGTCTCTGGACCAATGCATGTCTCTGGTCAAACAATGAATTTGGTCTTTTACACTGATCAGGTGGTGTTCCATGGGTGAGGGTTGCTGTTAGTTCCCCATTGTCATAAACGGACCACCATCTGGTTAAGGTAGGACTTGCAGCCACAATCCATTTCTGTAGGGATGAAGAACTCATTAGGCTGCTCCACCCGAGAAGGTTATTGGATCCAATGGGATACTAAGAAGCCTTGGAAGGGTTTCAAATTGGCTCTGCCAATGATTCTGCCGATGTTCTGGTGCAAACTTGGAAAAATGAACTCACTAGGGCAATAGACACAATCGCTCCTACGTGATCTCTCTGACCTACTTCAAAATTAGCCCTGTGTTATTTGGAAGAATTATGGTTGTGGAAGTGGTGAGGTAGACAACTAGAGCACAAATGGAGGAAGATTCAACTAGAATCCAACAGATTACAACATAGAGGACATCTGAAGATCTATGCTCTAGCAATACATATGGCATATAAGCAATTATTTTCTGCCTGAATTGCATCTGCAAGTTCACATCCAGTGGAGTTGTCTAGGGTTGTGAGAGGACGAATACAAGCCCCCCTCCCCCTTGAATCCAAATTTAGAACCCAACAATTGGTTACCTGCTGTGATGCTTTAAATAATTGTTTTGCCGACAAAATCGCTTGTATTCGGCCCGTACTAGATTCTGCAATTAGGGCAGAGTCTGTTATGGAGGTATCCAGCAACTCTTGTTATGTGGTCAGACTTGATCATGTTCAGTTTGTGACTCCTGAAGATGTGGACAAACTGTTTTGAATGTTGCATCTTACCACCTGCTCCCTTGATCCTTGCCCAACTTGGCTTATTTTATCTAACAATCAGATTGTCAGAGAGGGTCTAGTAAGCACCATAAACACTTCTCTGAGGGAGGGTAGGATGCCTCCTTGTCTTAAGGAGCCTATCATTAGACCACACTTGAAAAAGCCTACATTGGACCCCTCAGAGTTAGGCAACTATAGGCACATCTCTAATCTCCCATGGTTGGGTAAGGTGATTGAAAGGGTGGTGGCCGCTCAATTCCAGCAGTCCTGGAGGAAACTGATTACCTAGAAGCATTGCAAATGGGCTTTTGCACAGACTATGGGGTGAGACTGCCTTGGTCCACCTGATGGATGATCTCCAATTAGGTATTGACAGAGGGAAGTTATTTATTTATACATACATACATACATACATACATACATACATACATACATACATACAGTTATATCCTGCTCTTTCTCCGAGGAGCTCAGATTATTTTTATTATCACAACAACCCTGTGAGGTAGGTTAGGCTGAGAGATACATGACTGGCCCAGAGTCACCCAGTGAGTTTCATGGTTGAATGGGGATTCCAACTTCGCTCTTCCCAGTCCTAGGCTAACACTCTAACCGCTATGTGACTTTGCTGATCCTTTTGGATCTCTTAGTGATTTTCAGTACTATCAACCATGTTATCCTTTTGGGTCTCCTGAAGGATGTAGGATTAGGTCTCACTGTTCTACAGTGGTTCCTCTCCTACCTCTCAGGTAGATTCCAGACGGTGTCACTTGGAGACTGTTGCTCTACAAAGCGATAATTACTATAGGGGAGTTCCACAAGGCTCCATACTGTCTCAAATGCTCTTTAACATCTGCATTAAATTGCTGGGAGAGATCATCAGGAGATTTGGTGCAGGGTGTTATCAACATGTTGACGATACCCAAATCTATTTATCCCTGTCAACTTCATCAGGTAATGGCATAATGTTCCTAAATGCCTTCCAGGAGACAATAATGGGCTAGATAGCAAACTGAAGTTGAATCCAAATAAGACGAAAGCAGTGGCGCTCTTATCCCTGGATTGGGGGGCAGGGGGCTCCAAAGGCCTTTAGGTCCAGGCTCAAAAATTACCTAAGTGCACCTCTGGATGGAAGTACTGACTGTGCAGGGTCAAGACCCGAGAGATGATTTAGATCTGCCTATTCTTGGTAGGGTTGCACTCTCCCTGAAAGATAAGGTATGTAGCTTGGGAGTGCTCCTGGAGTCAAAACTCTGATTTCTCAGTTTGAGGCAGTGGCCAAGAGTGCTTTTTATCAGCTTTGGCTGCTACATCAGCTATGTCCATTTCTGGAGGAAGATGACCTTAAAACGCATATTTATTTATTTATTTATTTATTTATTTATTTACTTATTAAATTTATACCCCACCCAAACTTACATCTCTGGGTGACTAACCACAATTAAAACACATATAAAAGTTAAAACAATTCAACATATAACATCACATATAAAAATTAAAACAATACAATAATTTAAAAACCATAAAATTAAACAAACAGTATGTTTTAATTAAAAACCTGAGAAAGCTTGGGTAAAAAAAATGAGTTTTCAAATGTTTTTTAAAAATAGTCAGAAATGGGGAGGATCGTAACTCAGCAGGGAGCGCATTCCACCATCTTGGGGCAGCAGCCAAGAAGGCCCGTCTCTGTGTGACCACCAAACGAGTTGGTGGTAACTGTAGACGGACTTCTTCAGATGACCTCAATGGGCGGTGGGGTTCGTAGCGATGAAGACGCTCTCTTAAATACTCAGGACCTAAGCCGTGTAGGGCTTTACAAGTTATAACTAGCACTTTGTAATTTTGCCCGGAAACCTATCGGCAGCCAATGTAACTCCATCAGCAAAGGAGTAATGTGGTCTCTCCGAGATGACCCAGAGACCAACCTGGCTGCCACATTCTGAACCAACTGAAGTTTCCGGACTACATACAAAGGCAGCCCCACGTAGAGCGCATTACAGAAGTCAAGTCTGGAGGTTACCAACAAATGTACCACTATTTTGAGGTCATTGATCTCGAGAAAGGGGCGCAGCTGGCGTTATCAGCCGAAGCTGATAGAAAGCACCCCTGGCCACCGCCTCAACCTGAG
Organism: Hemicordylus capensis; assembly: GCF_027244095.1. Taxonomy (NCBI): domain Eukaryota; kingdom Metazoa; phylum Chordata; class Lepidosauria; order Squamata; family Cordylidae; genus Hemicordylus; species Hemicordylus capensis. The sequence continues at coordinate 11,249,838 of NC_069663.1, read as the reverse complement.
AAACCAAGGAGAGGTGTGGATCCAGGAGTATTCCCAGACTGCGGACCTGTTCCTTTTGGGGAAGTGTGACCCCATCCAGAACAGGTAGATCAAAATTGTCTCTGGAGTTCTGACCCTGCACAATAAGTACCTCCGTCTTATCTGGATTCAACTTCAGCTTATTCTCTCTCATCCAGCCCATTATTGCTTCCAGGCAGGCATTTAGGGAGGATATGCCATCTCCTGAAGAAGTTGACATGAAAAAGTAGATCTGGGTGTCATCTGCACCCAGCTCCAAATCCCCTGATGATCTCTCCTAGAGGTTTCATGTAGATGTTAAATGTAGATGTCATTTGTAGATGTCAAATGTAGATGTTAACATCATGTAGATGTTAAGCATTGGGAAGAGTATGGAGCCTTGAGGGACATCATACTTAAGCTCAGATTTTGAAGAGGAACAATCTCCAATCGACACCATCTGGAACCTGTCCGAGAGGTAGGAGCAGAACCACTATAAAACAGTGCCTCCCACCCCCAACCCCCTCAGACATTCCAGAAGGATACTATGGTCAATAGTATCGAAAGCCGCTGAGAGGCCCCAAAGGACCAACAGAGTCACACTTCCTCTGTCAATTCCCAATTGGAGATCATCCATCAGGCCAACCAATGCAGTCTCCATCCCATAGCCCACCTGAAAACCAGTTTGAAATAGGTCTAGATAATCAGTTTCCTCCAAGACTATCTGGAGCTGAGAGGCCACCACCCTCTCAATTACCTTGCCCAGCCACAGGAGGTTGGAGACAAGCCTATGATTGCTCAGCTCTGAGGAATCTAATGCAGGCTTCTTTAGAAGAGGTCTAATAATTGCCTCCTTAAGACAAGGAGGCATCCTGCCCTCCCTCAGAGAAGCATTTATGATTTCTACCAGGCCGCTTACAACAGCCTCCTTGCTAGATAGAATAAGCCATGTTGGACAAGGGTCAAGAGAACAAGCGGTAGGCCTCATGGATCCAAGCAGCTTGTCCACATCCACAGGAGTCACAAACTGAAATTGATCTAGTCGAATTGCATAAGAGGAATTGTTGGACACCTCCAGTTCAGACATCAAATTAACTGTGGCGTCTCCATCTAGGTCAGCTCGAATCTGAGAGTTTTTGTCTAAGAAAAAATCATTAAACACATCACAGCAGGTGACTTATGCTTCCAAATATGGAAGCATATGCTGGTGACCTCCAAGCTTGATTACTGTAATGTACTCATTGTGGGGCTGCCTTTGAACATAGTTCATAAACTACAACTAGTACAGAATGCAGCAGCCAGGCTAGTCTGTGGACAACACAATGGGACCATATAACACTGATTCTGAAAGAATTATACTGGTTTCCAAGCGAAATACAATGTGCTGGTCATTACCTATAAAGCCCTGAATATCTTAGGTCCAGAACATTTAAGAGATCACCTTCTTTATCATGAACCTTGGGGAGGTCTCGTTACAGTTGCCACCATCTCTTGGGGGTGACTCGGGGTTGGATCTTCTCTGTGGTTGCCCCAGGGATTTGAAATGTACTCCCTGTCAAAAGAAGAGCTTCTCCAATTAATTTTAATCTGCTTAATTGTTGTTATCCTGTGAAATTATTTTAATTGTTTCACTTTGTGAATTGTTTTTGTTTTTTATTCTGTTAAAGTCTTTTGTTTTGTTTTTATATTATAATTTGTATTATGTACACCGCCTAGCAATGTATATATCAGATGGTAGATAGACAGACAGACAGACAGATAGATACAGTAGATAATTTCCCTGCAAATTCCCTCCCCTGAAGCTATCTGCACCCCAAACAGGTTTTCTTATAGAGTCCAGATTATTTATTTATTTATTACATTTGTATATCCCGCTCTTCCTCCAAGGAGCCCAGAGCGGTATACTACATACTTAAGTTTTCTCCTCACAACAGCCCTGTGAAGTAGGTTAGGCTGAGAGAGAAGTGACTGGCCCAGAGTCACCCAGTTAGTATCATGACTGAATGGGGATGAGGGGGGAATAAGAGGTTAGAAATTGCCTTACATCTAGAAGACACAGAAAGCAAACGAGGGAAGGGTTAAACTTCCTCCTGTCTGCTAATACTCCCAGAGCCCCCACATTAATGTTACATAACATGGTGAAGTGTAGTTCTGCCTTCAAGGGCTGAAATAATAAGACAAATTGCACATTATTATTCTTAAAAATATTGATATCCCACTCTTCACAAAAAAAGTGGTTTCCATAGCAAAAGATATAACACAATGGTTCCCTGGCCCAAAGTGGCTTACAATCTAAAAGAAGCACAAAGGAGACACCAATAGCCACTGGAGGGACAGCATGCTGGAGTGAATAGGGACAGTTGCTCTCCCCTTGCTAAAAGCTATCACTTTGAAATGTGCCACTTTGCCAGTTAGCGAGGACAACATGACAAAATGTTCCTTTCTGTTTATTTATTGAGCCCTATTCACATGTTATTTTCAACATACATAAAATCTGTGTACATATTGGGGGGAAGAGCTTGACTAACCCCAATTAAAACAGAGCCAGCAAGAGCAGTAAAAGTTGAGCCCATTAAAGAGTAGCTTGAGACATTGAGACACCCAGCTAGTTTAATGGCTGAATGAGGATTTGAACTCGGGTCTCCCAGTCCTAGTTGAGCACTCTAACCACTACACCATGCTGGCTCCTTTATTGGGAAAGTTACATTCTTGGATAGAAAGCCTGTGTGACTGAACTTTCTGTCTTCATACAGAGAGCGCAGAGAGAGAGAGAAGCTGCAATGCTAATGGAGTCTGCAGCAGAGAAGAGAGCAAGAAGCAGTCTGGGAGCAAGTAGGGCAGAGCAATAGGCCATGAGAACATCAGTGAGAGAAAGCCAGATCAGAAAGGATGTGAGAGATGCGTGAAATAAAGAGGAAGACCCTTCCTCACTATCACTACTTCTAATACCACTAGTGGTCACTAAGATAAAAGGTGCCAAGAGTCAATGTTCCTGGAGTTCCATCTCCCAACAGTACAGTGGATGTACATACAGATCTGTACTCACATACGGTTATTCATATGTTATGTGGAATGCATATACAGCAGTACACTTCCTATCTGTATCCTGCATTTCAAGGGGCCTTATCCAGGCTCACTTTTAAAATGAACACATGTACATTCATTCACACAATATGTATATGTGTACAGACACCTGTACAACAGAAAAGGGCTTTAATCTGAAACATCTTTATATTATATTTTGCCAGATATGACATGCAAGGGAGCATGTTTAAATTTACAGGAGCCAAATTTGAGATACAGTATGAGAGACTGAACATCAGGACCAGCCCCACTATGAGGCAGCTGTCTTAGACAAACATTTTGGGTACCATTTAAAGATGCTAGAGAGTCTGCTACTGATGCCTTGCTCATTCCCTGGAATTTATTATGAGCTCTTTAACAGTTGTGCTTCTAGCAAGCAGGTAGACAGAAAAAATTATTAGAGCAGTTTTGCTCATCCTATGATTGTGGTAGTGATACTTGAAACACTCATTTTTGCTAAATATATCATCAAAATATTTTGCTTTTCAGAGGCATCATGTTTTGAACATTTATAGCTTTCTGGTAGTGGAAGCACAAAGCTCTGTGAGAATTTCCCTTAGAGACAAAATATTTATAACATCCATTTAAAAAAGAGACATAGGAAAAAACAGAAAGAGCAAGAAAATCATCCATGTTCTGTGTACATTATTAGCTAATAGCCATATGAAAAAGCATTAATATGTGGTGGGGGTTTTCTGGTAATACATTCATGCTCTGATCTTGTTCTTATACTTCAGTATTGTCCACTACTGCAAGTCAGCACTAAATTTAAGTTGGTTTAAGCCAGCAGTTGACATGTAGTGTCCAAAGTCAAACCATCCAGATATTGGTATAGGTGTGGGACCCGGAATCCCCACCATCGGCTCATGGCCTCAATCCCCTTTTGTTGCCTCAGTTATGGAGGTCAGACTGGAAGCATAGGGAGGTTAAGCCACCAAGAACCCTGTCTCTTCAGGTTTCCTGTAGGGATGTGCAGAACCGGTCCGCGGTCCAACGGTTCGGTTCGTGGGTTCATGATTGAACTGAAACACACACACCCCCGGTTCTGTCCGGACCAGAACCGAACCACCAGTCCAGCAGGTCCACAAACTTTTAAAAAAATAATAATAATAAATTAGAAGTAAGTACCTGTAGCTCCTTCGGGGGGCTTGTTGTAGCCATGGGGGGATCCACGAAGGTTCCCTCTCCCCCCGCTGGCCTCCCTCATCGTCATGGCCGGGTCAATGTAGCCTTTTTGGCCCTTTTGGGCCTCCGTACAGGTGAACGGCCACCATTTTGGCCGCCACCACACATGCACAAATGCCCTGCAGGGCCTCGCAGAGGGCATTTGTGCATGTGCAGCGGCGGCCAAAATGGCAGCTGCTCACCTTTACAGAGGCCCAAAAGGGCCCAAAAGGCTAAATTGACATGGCCGCAGCGGTGATGAGGGACGCCGGCGGGGGGAGAGGGAGGCTGGCGGGGGGAGAGGGAACCCTTGCAGGACCCCCCCCCCGCAGCTACAACAAGCCCCCCAAAGGGGCTACAGGTACTTACTTTTAATTTAACATTTTAAAAAAAGTTCGCGGACTGGTCCAGACTGATGGGGGTTTGCTGGGGGCTGGACCGAACTGGCCCGGTTCCGTTCAAGGCTGGTTCGGCCTCAAACCGAACCGGGCCAGACGTTCCGTCTGCATTCCTAGTTTCCTGCCTGGCTTACTCTGAGCGCCCATCAAAAGTAAATGGCCATCTTAGGGTTCGATTCCCTCTGTCTCTCCTCCCCACTTATCATCAGCTTCCTTTCTAAATACAGGAGTAATCATTTCATGAGACAAAATGGGACACTTGTCTCAGTCAGTGAATTATTACCTGCAGGGCAGCAGGATGCCCCCACCCCCATCACCACTATGGGAGCAGCTCCATGGAACTGCAGGTTGCTTACCTGTAACTGGAGTTCTTCTGGTGGTCATCTGTCCAGTCACACAGATGGGCTTCCACGTAGCACGAGAAGCATCTGGAACCCTCACAAGCTAGTCTTTCTTCCAATCTTTCTGTTTAGTATAGGTAGCTAGGCTCCACCCACATACACCTTGGTCACCTGACCCTCACCCCTCTCCTCAGTTCCAGAGTCTACCAATCCAAGCTCTGCAGTGGGGCAGGCTGGGAGGGTGTGTGACTGGACAGATGACCACCAGAAGGACTCCAGTTACAGGTAAGCAACCTGCAGTTCTTCTAAGTGGTCTCTGTCCATCACACAGATGGGTGCATAGCAAGCTCTAGAACCATGGAGAAGGGGCAGAGCCAGGGACATCGAGCTACTTCCCTGAACAGCTGGACAGTCAAAAAATGAGGCACATGTCAACAGAGATACAATTTAATTGAACCCAACACAGAAGAAGCAGCCAACAGATCAACATGTAACATCAAGACATATGGAAGTGGAACCATTAATCAAATACAGCCTGCAAGACTGACTTCCCAAAGGAAGCGTTCCTGTGAGCTTTAACATCCAAAGCATAATGCTTTATGAATGACGAAGGCGATGCCCAAGTGGCTGCCTGGCAGATCGATTCTAGTGAAAGACCCCTGTCAAAAGCTGTAGACGTAGTTACCGCCCTGGTAGAATGGGCGTGTAGCTGACCTGGGGGGGGAGGTCCGCCCAGCCACTTGGTATGCTAATTTAATGGCCTGTACAATCCATGAAGAAAGGGATTGTGAGGACGCTCTACAGCCCTTATGGGGCTCTCCATAAGTTACAAACAAGGAAGTAGAGGCTCTGAAAGACTTAGTTCTATCTAGATAAAAGGCCAGAGCTCTCCTGACATCTAAAGTATGCCACCTTTGTTCTAAATCTGTGGAGGGATTGGGAAAGAACACAGCTAATGAAACAGGTTGAGAACTGTGAAAGGCTGACACAAACTTAGGAAGGAATGACACGTCTACCCGCAAAACAACCTTCTCCTTCTGAAACAAGAGGAATGGTGGATCACATCGTAAGGCCCTCAGTTCCCCCACCCTCCTGGCAGAGGTGAAAGCGACAAGGAAGACCGTCTTAAGAGTCAGCAATCTGAAGTCACATGTCGCCATTGGCTCAAAGGGTTTACCCATCAGCGCTGTGAGAACATACTGCAAATCCCAGGGGGGCACCGTCGAGGGCGCATCAGGGTGCAGATGAGCGAGACCTTTTAAGAACATCTTAACCTCCTTCAAGATGAACAAGGATGAACTCTGGTCTACACCCTCCTGCGAGGTGGAAATGGCCACCAGATGGACCCTGACTGAGGACATAGAAAGTCCGGACTTCTTTAACTCTAGTAGATACGCTAGGATCACAGGCAGTGTAGCGCAAGTAGGGTCAGGTAACCCTTGTTGTGCTACAAATTCTGAAAAATGTTTCCACTTTGTTGCATACGATCTCAATGTCAACGGCTTCCTACTAGCCGCCAAAACCTCTTTTAATTCTGATGACCAGGAAGCTGTATTCTCCACGCCGTTAGTCGCAGCTTCTGTATGTCGTGGTGAATAATTCGACTGTCTTGTAAGGACAACAGTGTTGAGCTGGGAGGCAGTTGTAAGAAGGAACCCCCCGAGAGGTGTAGGAGATGTGGGAACCATGGATGACACGGCCACCAAGGGGCTATCAGAATGCAATCTGCCTGTTCCAAGTCCAACTTTTGGAGAACTCGTGGCAGAAGGGGAATCGGAGGGAACAGGAACAGAAACTTCCCTGACCATGTTGTCGCGAAGGCGTCGCCTAACAAACCGACCCAAATTCCTGCCCTGGAGTGGAAGTGGCGACACTGACGATTGTCTTTGCTGGCAAAAAGGTCGGCTTCCGGAAATCCTCAGTGTTCGAAGATGGAACGCAAAACACCTGGGTCCATTTTCCATTCATGAGACATGTAGTTGGAATGGCTCAAGGAGTCTGCCAAGGAATTGTCCATTCCTTTGACATGGACGGCGGAAAGGACCATGTGATGTTCCAGGGACCAATGCCAAAGATTGAGTGTTACGGCCAGCAAGGCATGGAACCCGGTCCCTCCCTGTCTGTTTATATAGGCCTTGGTTGTAGTATTGTCCGTTAGAATTTGTACATAACACCCCTCCAACTCTGGCAGGAAACCCCTTTAAGCCTTGAATATGGCTAGGAGTTCTAAATAGTTTATATGATGGAGGAACTCCTCCTTGGACCAGTGTCCGTTTAGGCAAAGGTCTCACAGAAGTGCCCCCCAGCCTTCTTCTGAGGTGTCTGTAGACACTTGTTCTTGGGGTGAAGACCTCTGGAAGGGAGTTGTCTGTTCCAAGTTCTGGATAGTCATCCACCACTGCAGTGTACTGTGTATCCGCGCGGGGGGACACAACTTCTTGGAATTGTGGTCTTTCCCTGGTCGAAAGACAGCGCTGAAGAGGTCTCATATGAAGTCTGGCTGTTGGTAGGATAGCCATTGTGGAGGCCATGAAGCCTAACATGGTTTGCAAGTCCCTTGCGGGGTGCGAAGCAGAATCGTAAATGTGTTGTGCTAACCATTGAATGTTCTGCATACGCTCGTCTGGTAGACACGCCGTTGCAGTAACATAATCCAACAGTATGCCCAGGAATCTGATTCGGCGTGAAGGTTGAAGTTGAGACTTTTTGTAATTTATAGACAGCCCCAGTTCCTCCAGTAGGTTCATAGTCATGTGGATATCTTTCTTGAGATGGTCTGGGGACCTTGCAGCCAGCAACCAGGTGTCCCACTATGACCACCATACATTTTGTGAAGACTCTCGGTGCTGATGAGAGACTGAAGGGCATGGCTGTGAACTGGTAAGTCTCCTCACCTACCTGGAAGCGAAGGTATTTCCGGTGTTGTGGGCAAATAGAAATGTGGTAGCATGTGTCTTCCAGGTCGATCACAAACCACATTCCCTTGGACAAGAGGGCCATAATGTCTGAAATTGTAAGCATTCTGAAACATTGGTACTGAACATAAGTATTCAGAAACCGGAGATCCAAAATCGGCCTTAGGCCACTGTCTCTTTTGGGGATGGTAAAATAGTGGGAGAAGAGACTGTCTGTTTGGTGGGGAGGCACATGTTAAATTGCTCCTTTGCGAAGAAGAGCCTTTATTTCCTCTTGGAGTATGGGATTCATAGGGGTAGACCGCTTTCCCGGGTCTGGAGGTCGCTCCTTGAACTCTATGGCATAGTCTATTCTTATAATGGTGAGCACCCAAGTGCCCGTGGTTATGTCCTCCCACTGATTCAGGAAGGGTCTCAGCCTTGAACCCAACCAGGGGTAGTTTCTACAAGGGCATGGGTTTGGACTTCTGGTGTGCAGGCTTGGTGTTCTGATACTGCCGCTTCTTAAACTGTTGGTTGAATTGAGAGTATCGTTGTTGACGAAAGGAGTGGTCATAACCTTGTGGCACAAACGGACGATACTGGTAGGACCGCTGTGCTCGAAAAGATCTATTAAACTTTAGAGCAGAAGCAGCCGATGTAAAGCTCATAGACTTTGCTGTTTTTCGTAACTTTTGCACACGCTCCATCAGTTCATCTGTCTGAGCCCGAACAAGGCTAACTCATCGAACGGAAGGTCTTCAATCCTGGTGCATGCTTCCATATGCAAGCCAGACGATCTAAGCCAGGCATGGTGACGGAGAGAAACCGATGTAGTAAGAGACCTAGCTGCAGAATCTGTCAAATATTTGGAAGTATGTAGGAGCTGTTTGCTAAGTTTGTAGTCCTCCTTTTGCGACGAGAGGATCGCCTCACGCTGTGGTGATTGGAGGGTCTCCAAATGCTCCAAAAGTTTCTCCCATAAGAGAGGATTGTATCTGGACATGCAAGCCTGATAGCTGGCAATTTTAATCTGCATCGCAGTACCAGAGTAAACCCACTTGCCCATATCCAATCTGCGGCCCTCCCTGTCAACTGGAGTTGATAGGAGTTTATTTTTAAATTTGGTTTGTACCACTAGAGTTCAAAGCTGGATGTTTATGTAAGAACACAGAGTCTTCGGCATGAACCTGGTACAAGTTCTCCACCTTCTGAGAAACTGCCTGAACAGAAGACGGGTTTTCTCCCAAACTGAGCAATATCTAATAGACCCTGATTCATGGGGATTGCTATAAATTGAGATGAAGTCTCCTCTAAAACATCAAACAAGGGATTAGTGGATGTTGTAGGCACCTTCTGTATCTGGATGCCAAGGGCGCCAGCCATCTTGGACATGTAGGCAGGGAAGGTCCTATAGTACCCAGGTGGAGAAGAGGAATCAGATGGCTTCTTTTGACGTTGCTGCTTTGGGTCAGGGCCATCTTTGCTCGAGGAGGAAGCATTAGAGTCTGGATCAGAGTCACTTGATGAGTCCGAGGACTCCAGAATCTTTTTGGGTGGAACCGGACAGTTCGGGTCGACAGATGATTCAGCAACAACCCCCACAGGCTGAGACGAAATCAGAGCGGGTCCGGTACTCTTGCCTGCAATTGGTAGTACAGATGACACACTCCCCTGCTGTGCTGGGACAGCTGGTGCAGCTTGAGAACAATAGTGAAGGCATGGCGATCCGAGCGGGACTGAACTTGGGGGGCTACAGTATATAGTTTTATTGTTATTTGCTTTAAATCATGTTGTAAACTATCTTGGGAATTTTATACTGAAATGTGGGATAGAAATTTTTTAAATAAACAAATCCTATTTCAGATCTGTAATTATTAATATGTTAATAATAAAGGAATTTATCAAGGAATTTAACAGTTATTTGCTCATTAATATCAGTCCTCATTTCTGGGCTCTTAAGGCAGACATATAACTCACTATTCTTTAACACTTAAATGTTCAGTTAATAAGATGTTCAACATATTAAACTTAAGGTATATGATATCTGTGACAAAATCATAATCTATCACAGAAGCTCTATTTATTAAAAATTAAACATGTTTTCATGGATATGTCTGCTAAAGAGAAAAGCCCTTCTTTAGAAAGTAACAGATGTACAAATACAGGATCTGATTAAAATCAATTATTTACATTTGCTTTTATTTAAATTAATCAGTCCTGTAACAAACTAGCAATATGAAGAAACACAACAAAGATGATGAAAGAGCACTGCAAAAGGAAAAAAAGGAAAATGCTTTACTCTCTGTAAAATCCAACCAGGTCACAAGAGTGCAAAGAAGCATAAAATACCCAGGGTGAGTAGTAGCTAGACTGACCTAGCCCTAGAATACAAGCATGATCAGCAAATTCCCTGTGTCAGACAGTACTTGGGAGAATTAAGCAGTGATCCTTCCTCTAGTCAAATCTGAGCCTAGGCATTCACAGCAGCAGTTTTAAGAAACACAAGAATTTTTCAGGCAACTAAGCCCTAATTCACTGTAACATTATTCACTGTGATTATTCTTCTCCCTATATGCTGTTCTTTTCAGACACTACTGTCGATAAAATGAATCTCTGTTTATTCAGCATGTTAATATGGATATTCTTCTTGACCAAAGGATAGCCATTTTTGCAGAATCAGACCTGTTCAAGCCAAAATGTTAGATTTCAGCCTCTCCAATCTGGACCTTTTTCCCCACAGGGGTATAGATTGTTGAAGGGGAAGGGAACAAGAACTAAGACAGTTATGAAGTCAACCACTCCCTGTCATGCAATCAACATTTCAGCATGAGCTTGCATGTTAAGTCTGTTAGTAATTATGTGCCATTAATTTGCCTAATTATTATTAACCTTAGGGGGAGAAAGTATAGTATGGCTTGGGCATTTACTGAGAAAACATACATATTTTGTTCCAGCAACTGACCCTGTATCCTCCATCAAAAAAAGAAAACATATGGCTTTATTGTTAAACCAAATATATACCAGTGTTTTTCATTTTAGTTATTGTCTCCCCAATTACAAGACAACAAAATCACAAAATCTTGGGCTATCTACACATGAGAATTAAGCTGCTTGAAGACAGAAACTTTCTAAATGAGCCAGCGTGGTGTAGTGGTTAGAGTGCTGGACTAGGACCCGGGAGACCCAAGTTCAAATCCCCATTCAGCCATGAGACTTGCTGGGTGACTCTGGGCCAGTCACTTCTCTCTCAGCCTAACCTACTTCACAGGGTTGTTGTGAGGAGAAACTCAAGTATGTAATACACTGCTCTGGGCTCCTTGGAGGAAAAGCAGGATATAAATGCAAATAATAATAATAATAATAATAAATAAGACTAGTGATTGCTAACAGAGAACCCTCAATGCTCTCACCAAACTACAATTCCCAAGAGGGAAACCATCAGCGATGACTCCAAGTGGTGGCAAGCTTCCTGCTGAAATAAGAGCTTCTTCTTCTCTGTTTGTTTTCAGGAAGAGCCTCAAGACCCTCTTGTTCTCTTAGGCTTTTAATTATAATTAATTTTTTAATGGTTTTAATAATTTTATTCTATTGTTTTTATTGTCATGTATTTTAATTTGTGACTTTTAAATATTTTAAATTGTATACACTGCCTAGAGATATACATATCAGGTGGTATAAAAATATGATAGACAGACAGACAGACAAAAAGGTACCTCTTTGCCCAATCAGCATTATTTCTCGCACAGATGAGCCTTCATTGTCTGTTTCTATATTCCATTTCCCCCCCTGGACAATACGTTTTATAACAAGATGTAAGCTAACCAGAGGCACTCTTACCCCTGCACTTTGGGGCTAAAGTCAAGGGGCTCCACAGCTGCGAGGCCCCCAAAATCCACTTTTGTGTGTCCTGGGTGGTGTGGTTGCCCAGTGGAGCATGATGATGCTTATTTCCCAAGGGAAAGGCAGCCTCCAAAGGTCTTTAGGTCCAGGCTCCAAAATTACCTAGGTGTACCTCTGAAGCTAGCACTTAAATGCAGTCTTAATTCTTAAGCCAAACAGCCTGTTGATTCCCTGCCTATTTCTTATATTCGTTCCCCCCCTTTAGATAATTATTAATTAATCATAGGCTAAGAAAACAATAAACTGTCTCTTATGAAGAGAGAGGGAACCTCTCCGTTTGAATTCAGAACAGCAAGCAAAGAGACAGAGTGACTTCACCTGCAAGCAAGTACACAGACACATTCATATATATGCAAGCATGCCCCACACAAAGAACTGAGACAATGTCCAATGCAAAATCCCAACATTCCACTTTTCATTGTCTTGTTCTTGAATTCCGAGTCCCACGTTTTGTGCTATGGTGTGATGCAATCTTTTATTTTCCCAATTACAGCAATTTATCTGTCTGAATCTAGCATGCCTTCAATTTTTTGCCAATCTGTAGGCATTTTAGGTAATTTAGATAAAATCAGGCATTTTATCTTCTCTGGCTGCCAATGGCTGTTGTAATCGAGTCCATCCACCTTGCTGCTGGTTGACCTCTTCTTCTTTTTCCTTCAACTTTTCCCAGCACAATGGACTTCTCAAGGAAGCTAGGTTTTCACATAATGTGTCCGAAGTATGATAGTTTGAGACTGGTCATTTGTGCCTCGAGTGAAAATTCTTGATTGATTTCTTCTATGATCCATTTGTTTGTTTTCATTGCTGTCCATGGTATCCTCAAAAGTCTTCTCCAGCACCAAAGTTCAATAGCGTCAATACTTTTTCTATCTTTCTTCTTCAAAGTCCAGCTTCTGCATCAGTAAAGTGTCATGGGGAAAACCATTGGCTGAATGATTCTAATCTTTGTAGGTAGAGATATGTCATGGCGTCTAAATATCCTTTCCAAGGCCTTCATTGCAACCCTACCAAGCGCTAGTCTGCAGCGTATTTCTTGACTGCTGGATCCTTTACTGTTGATGGTCAATCCTAAAAGGCAGAAGCTATCTACCACTTCAATGGCCATTATCCATACTGAGGCTGGTTGCTGTACCTGTTGTCATTAGTTTAGTCTTCTTTACATTTAGTCATAGTCTCATTTTTTCACTGTGCTCCTTGACTTTCATTACTAGAGCTTGCAGACCATCTGCATTCTCAGCTATCAGAACGGTGTCATTAGCGTAGCACAGGTTACTGATGTTTCTTCCTCCAACTTTAAAACCACATCTTCTTCCAATCCAGTTTCTCTCAGTATATGTTCAGCATATGTTGAATAAATCAGGAGAAAGTACACAGCCTTGTCTTGCTCCTTTGCCGATCTGTAACCAGTCTGTTTCACCATGTTCTGTCTGGACTGTGGCTTCCTGTCCTATGTACAGGTTTCTCATGAGAAAAATGAGATGTTCTGGAATGCCCATTTTCCTAAGGATATTCCACAACCTGACAATGTCAACACAATTGAAGGCTTTTCTGTAGTCAATAAAGCACATACTGACTTATTTGGGGTATTCTTTGGCTTTCTCAATTACCCAGTGTGCATCAGCAATGATGTCTCTTGTTCCTTTGCCTTTTCTGAAACCAGCTTGAACATCTGGCATTTCCTTTTCCATGTAGGTCTCTAATCTGCATTGGATGATCCTGAGCATTATTTTGCTACATGTGAAATTAAGCATATTGTGTGATGGTTTGCACAATCTGTTCAGTCTCCTTTCTTTGCTATGCGTATGTAGACTGGCCTCTTCCAATCTCCTTTTCCATGTAAGTCTCTAATCTGCATTGGATGATCCTGAGCATTATTTTGCTACATGTGAAATTAAGCATATTGTGTGATGGTTTGCACAATATGTTCAGTCTCCTTTATTTGCTATGGGTATGTAGACTAGCCTCTTCCAATCTATTTGCCACTGTGTCATTTTCCAAATTTGCTGGCATAGTTTGGTTAGAGCCTTGACTGATTCTTCTTCTGTTGCCTGCCATATTTCTGTAGCTATTTCATCAATTCCTGTAGCCTTCTGACTTGGTAATGACTGGAGTACTGATCTAACTTCATCTTCCCATACTAGAGGTTCTTGCAAGTCAGGAATATCTGCTAGACTATCTTGGATGTTGACGACCCTGCTGTTCAGATTTTCAGTATACTCCTTTCATCTCTGTTTGAACTTCTCTGAATTAGTTACTATCTGTCCTTTGGCATCCCTTAACATACCAATTCAAGGTTAGAACCTTCTTCTGAGTTCAGAGATCTTTTGGGAAAACATTCCTTGTTTTTCCTTGTTTATTTCCATCCTCAAGGTCTTTACAGAAGTTATTGTAGTACTGTTCCTTGTCTCTTCTAACAGCTTTCTGAAATTCCCTATTAAGTTCCTTCCTGAGGTCTTTATCTTTCTTGACTTGGGCTTCTCTCCTCTTCTTGGCAATTTCCACCATCTGTTCTGACATCCATTTTGCTTTCTTCTGTTTCTTGGTCTTTGGCAGTCTCTTTTCACATTCATCCTTAACAACTTTTTTGGTTTCATTCCAGTTCCTCTGGTTCTCTATCAATAAGGTGCAGAACTTCAAAGCGGTTCCTGATGTTCTCCTTGAAAATGGTGGGTACATTCTCAAGATCATATTGTGGAAACTAGATAACTTTGTTTTTCCGCTTTAGCTTGACTTGGAACTTGCGCATGAGCAGTCCGTGATTGGTTCCACAATTGGCCCCCGGCCATGTCTTTGCTGTTATAACTGAGCTCTTCCACCTCCTTGCACCAATAATGTAATCAGTTTGATTTTTGTGTACTCTATCTGATGATGCCCATATGTATTGGTGCTGCTTTGGTTGTTTAAAGAATGTGTTAGCAATGAAGAGATAATTGGCTTGGAAGAAACAATTAAGTTGTTCTCCTGCTTCATAATCTGCGTCAACAACATCAGTACTCTGAGAGATCCTCAGCTCTTCCTCAGTAACATGTTGATTACTATCCAACCTGAGGGGCCCATCATCCGGCACTACATCAACAATCATTCTATTTTGTCTATCCATGTGGTTTTCTTGGTAAAATACAGGAGTGGTTTACCATTGCCTTCTCACACGCAGAATGAAATGATGCCTTTGTCGTTGTCACTGAAGTGATCGTCCACCTCCAGTACCTTCCTATATCACTGCTGCCCAATATAGGTGCCTGTCTAGGCACCTTCTAGCATACTTCTAGGCATTTCAGTCAATGTTCTGTTCTTTCTCTCTGCCACTGTGAATCAAAGCCAAAACCCCATTGGATTACCTTTGTGTATTGATGAATAAGTGCCCCTTGTTGCTTTTGCTTTAACGCATTCAATGCATTTGACTTCAGATTTGCATAGTTTAAATTGTAGGTTTGTTGCCAATTGTTGTTTTACTAATTTTGAAATACATTCATTTCTTGGATGCCCAAGTCTACAATGCCAAAGATTCATGCAATCTTTGTGTGCATGCTCACTTGCAACATTAGCTTGCTCTCTTTTGTAATCTATTTTGTACAGTTCATTTATCAACTTTCCTTTCATTAGAAGCTTTTCTCCTTTGCTTTATGTTTAAAGATCACTTCTGAAAATAACTCTACATCCACACCTTGTAGCTGTTTTTACACTCATTAAACTGTTTTGCAAAAACAGTTGCAAAACACAGTATGCCCCTAGAATACACACTCCATTCACTCTACTTGCACCAAGATTACACTTCAAATAAACTGTCCCTTTTCCAGCTACAAAAAGTTGCTTCCCATTAACAAGGTATATAGGACTTTTATGTTCCATGCTTATCTTGGAGAAATCTTGCAAATTATTGCAGAAATGTGAAGTAGCTCCACTATCTAAATATCTTTTGTTTCTACTTTTACTTGCATCAATCCTGCAAATGATTTTTCTTGAAATGCATAATTTCCAGTTATTCTCAGCATTATTTTCATTGCTTTCACTTTTGCATAAGCAAGTTTGTTAGCAAGACAATTTTTCTTAAATTTAGTCTTATTCCTTTTTCTCTGTGGAGAACGATTCCCTTGCTTTATCTTAGGACATGCATTCCTTAAATGCAAGGTGCTTCCACATATAAAACATTGCTTGCCCTGATTCCTCCCTTTCTGATTTGTTTATTCAATCAAATTCTTGCAAGTGTTTTTGCACAAATTCTAAGTCACAATTTCTTTAATTTGCAGAAAGTTGATGGTACTTTCTTATAATTTAGGCAAATTATTAAGCAAAAGTCCAATTTTTGCTGCTTCAGGCATATATATCTCATGCAGTTCCAATGCAAAAATGAACATATGTGCCCTTGCAGCCTCTCTTTCTCTCTGAATCTTTTATTACACAACTGCAGCATAAGACAAACTTTAATATTAATGGTTCATTGTTGAAAGACCTCCTTCAGTATTCCCCACATCTCTCTAGCTGTATTTTTGTCTTCTATATGATAGATTAACTGTTCATTTACAGTCAGAGATATATGTCCCATGGCTTGCTTTTTTGCAGAATCCCATTCTTGTTGTTTGTCTTCATTCTCTGTTGGTCTTTGTTCCTCCAGAACAAAAGATAATCCAAGAGTATTCAGCAACATCTTCACTCTGAAGGACAATTTTCTGTAGTTGGCTTCATTGAGCATTTCAACAGTGGGATACTGTTTCCCAACAGTAAGGAAAGTAGTAATCTTGTCTAGCTTTCTTGCCTACAGACTCTTTGTTATCTCATAACTTATTGCTTCACAACTGGGCCCATAACCAATGTTGCAGAAAAATGGCAGGAAGCAATTTTAACTGAGAAACAAGAGTTTGCTATTTATGACTAATTAAACATAGGCTAAGAAAACAATAAACTGTCTCTTATGCAGAGTGAAGGAACCTCTCAGTTGGAATTCAGAACAGCAGTGAAGAGGAAACAAACACAGTAACGCCACTCTCAAACCAGTAAACAGTATATATTCAAATATATACAAGCATGCCTCATACAAAGAACTGAGACAATGTCCATGGCAAAATCCCAACACTTTTGGTTTGGAGAGTTTCCAAGTGGAATCTCTTAACTTTTATCATAGCTACTCCTTGATATTAATCAAATTGTTCAACACACCAAATCTAGCCAAAAATTACCATTTAATTTGTCTATCCAGTCAGTGAATGTGTGACCCAATTGTGTTTTATCCTTTACACAACAGTCCCACAAGTAACATTCTACAAAAAATAGTGTGATATCCAGTCCATATATGACAAACTAGGAAAGGAATAACTATATTGCTAGTTCCTTACGATAGCCAGGTGTTCCAGAGCTGGAAACAAATGCACAGCCTCAAAGAAATAAACAAAGTAAATAAAAACAAAGCTTAATAAATTGGCAGAGCATTAATACAGAGGAAGGTGATGCCATACTAGTCCTTGCCACTTGTTAAAGAAGACTAGATGCGTGCTCCTGTGCTACAGTGATACACTAGTGGAGTACTCAGCCTATAAAGGATCAATACAATGAGGCTCTTTACACAAGCAGCCCTACCCAGGCAAGCATGCCCTTAACCTCAGGTCCGGGTTCATGTGTCTGCTCAGAGCATACCTAGAGCCAGGCACCTAGAGTGCCCAGCTTGAGGAGGAATCCCTGAATGCACCACACTGCTTGCACAGTGCATTCAAGGATATCTGGAGGCTGGGATTCATTTTCCTGACCTCCAGATCTCTGCCCTGCTGGGAACAGTGTGGATCATGTGGGCACACGAGCCACATACCACACAGAAGAGTGATCGTCTGGGGAGAAGGTAAGCTTGGTCTTGTCTCCCCGCCACACAGACACTTCCTGCCCGCCACATATGATCATGTGCACAACCTCAATATTTTTAAAGCCTGAAAATTGTGTTGATAATGCATATCTGCTGAGCACAATTAGAACCATAGTTTCCTGTCAACACTGGAACTGGGCTGGAATAAATAAAAACAAATAACTAATTGATACATATATAAGAATAGCATGGAAATGGGAAATGTAAACCATGCATCAAATTGAAGCACTGAACAAGTTTAAAGGAATATGTCATCAATACACATGGAATAAAAGAAAACAGGAGTGAGGACAAAACTAAAGAGCAAAGGAAAAAGGGGACTGTAAGTATTTTCTAACTTCAAGTAGCATTATATAACATGAGAACAATGCTATGTATAGGTTTCTTACTATGTGAATATATAATAGAACCAAAACATCACAGAATGTTAGAGTTGGAAGTTACCTTTGAGGTCTTCTAGCCCAACCCACTGCTTAGAGCAGGAAACTGCTACAGAATCCCTAACAGATGGCTGTCCAACTTCTGTCTGAAAGCCTCTGGAGAAAAAGAGCCCACTGTAAAACAGCCCTTACAGTTGGGAAATTCCTCCTAATACATTTCCTGAATCTGCTTCATTGATTCTAGTTCTGCCCTCAGGAGCCCCAGATAACAAGCCCACTGCTTCATCTATGTGACAGCCCATCAGATCTCCCCTTACTCTTTTCTTCTCCAGGCTAAAGATACTCAGCTCCTTTAACAATTCCTCATAAATATTGGTTTCCAGATCCCTCACTATTTTTGTTGCCCTCCTCTGAACCTATTGTAGTTTTTCAATGTCCATCTTAAAATGTGGTGCCAGAATTGTATTCCAACTGAGGTCTGACCAATCCAGAATAGAGTGGAACTAATAATTATTGTGGAGTGCCACAGGCTCACACACTCCCCATCCTCCCCCTCAGTGCACCAAAGGAGGAAGACAAAACCTTCCACTTTCAACTTTAAAGTTCATAAGTTTAAGCTGTTCAATAAACCATTGTTAAAACCAACCAAATTTCCCTGAGTTTCAACAACATACAAAACTGTGTTAGTTTAAAAATTATCTCCTCCTTTGGCAAATGAAGGGAGAAGAGAGCATGTGAGCTCATGGATTTCTAGGGCTTGTTCACATAACAGAAAACCTTCAAATGCTCTTCAAATATACCCTGATGTCTCACCTGTTTCCTCATGTCCTAGTCTCTTCAGCAGAACAGGAAAAGAAGGTTTGTACAGAATGAGATGTAATGGTAGAAAAATTTAGAAGACACAGAGGCTATTCACACGATCGTGAGAACCACCAGGCTCAGCTGGGTCACCCACTCAAGCGGGTCATCCACTGAAGTAGCCTAGTGCAAAAAACGGGTTTGCAGAGCGAGCACTCCGCAAACCCGTTTTTTTCTGATTGTGAGTTGCCGCAGTGCGGCTCTGTACTGCAGCAACTCACAAGGAGACTCCCGGAGGGGAGGTGAAAAGCCGCATCCCAGCTCGGGGGTCTCTGCAGCATGTCCTGCGTACTCGTGCAGGACATGCTGGAGCTTCCGGGGCCAATCGGCCCCCACTCCCCCCAGCACTCGCCAGCTCCGTAACGGGTGCAGACTGCTGGGTCATCTGCGGGGAGAGCGGGCTAAGCCTGATCTCCCCGCTAACCCACTCCAAGCGGCTCCCACTGATTGTGGGAACCGCCTCACAAAGTCTCCTAAAATAGTGTGCTATAAACTCTAGTATATGAGCACACAATCAAAAACTGTGTTCTACTCGGGTTTGGGAGTTCCCAATGTGTGCTTCCAATTTTTGGCTGTGTGGAAGCAAGGTAAGAGGAAAACCTGGGTAGAAGTGATTGTGTGAAAGAAAAGTAGAAGGAAATGCTACCCAGGCTTTCCTTCTGCCTTGCTTCCACATAATCATTTCTACCCAAGTTTTCCTCCTACCTTGCTTCCACACAACTAAAAATTAGGAGCACACAAAGCTCGCAAACCTGGGTAGAACACAGTTTTTGATTGTGTGAATGACTTCTATGCATCCTCCATATGGACAACCTTTTATTTAACCTAACAACATGATCTGGTCTTGGACGGGGTCATACTCCCTCTGAAAGACAAAGTCTACAGCTTGGGGGGTGTTTCTGGAACTGACGCCATGGGTGTTGTGGAGGGGGGATGTGGAGGGACGATGCACCAGTACTTCCTGGCTTCTCTGGCTGTTGAGAGTGGGCATGAATATGGGGGTTGTCATGATGAAGAGCACCTGCACTTCTGAATATGCAAATATATTACTGCCTGACACTGTCCTTGGAGGCACAGGTGGTAGTGGTGTGCAGAGGTGCTTTTTTTACCAGCTAAGGCTAATACACCAGCTGCAACCCTACTTAGAGAAGTCAGACTACTGCATTGCACTTTACATGAGGCTGCCCTTGAAGATGGTTCAGAAGCTTCATTTGGTCCAGAATGCTGCTGTGAGGATGCTCATGGGCGCAAGTTGCTTCATGAATGTCACACCCACCCTGCGGCAGCTTCGTTGGTTACCAGTCTGCTTACGGGCTAGATTTAAGGTGCTAATCTTGACATTTAAAGTTCTACACAGCTTGGGGCCAGGGTACTTGTCAGACTGCATTCGCCCATATGAAACTGCCAGGGCCCTTGCTCAGCATCTCAGGCCCTGCTCCTGACCCCACCACTAACAGAGATCCAGTTGGAGGGGACTAGAGACAGGGCCTTTTTGGTTGTGGCCACTCAGCTTTGGAACACCCTCCCTAAAGAGCTTCGCCATGCTCCAGTGTTTAAAAAAAACATCCCCACCACCCACCTTCTGGCCTTCCAAGCCACTGCTTTCCCCAGCACCACTTTCTCTTGGCCGCCATTAACTTGTCCATTCACCATTTTTCCTGGCAGTTCGCACGTGAACTCTCGCGAGAGATACCACACATGGGATTAGTGTCGGGTATGTTTAAGAGAATTATATATAGAGATGCTTAATTTTAAACTTTTTGAAAAATTATAATTTTAAATATGATTTTAGCTTGGTCTTTTAACTTGTTTAACTATGTTAATCTTTGTTAATCACTCGCATCCCTGGCAGGTTTGCTGCTGTGCTACTACGGGGGAGCTGTGTGGCTCCCAGTGGTTCTCATGCACAGGCAAAACCAGGCTGGGCTTCCTGAACCCGGTTTTGCCTGCACGTGAGAATAGCCTCTGTATCTATTTTATTAATGTTGTGAGCCACCCTGAGCAGTAGTGTACTGGAGGAAAGGGGTATAAATATAGACTAGCTTAACCTGCGCAGAGCATCTGCATGCTAGTATTTGATAGCTCCCCTCACCTCAGAGATCTCTCCACCCTCACCTGAGCCACACTCCGGCTCCTCCTCTTCCATCCAGTTGCTTCCACCTCCCTTACCCCTCCTGATATGAAGAAACATGTCCAAAACATTACTGTAAAGCAAGTATGAAGGTCCATACTGGCATGGAAGTAAATAGAACAAGAAGCAAAAAGTCACTTGCCAGGACTTGGCCCTCACAACTCTGACTTCAGAACCCTCAGCAAGCAAAACTGACAATAAACTCCCTTCATTGATTTTACTACAGTATTATAGGGACTTCAGAGGCTAATGAGGCTAATAACTGAGGCTAATAACTCAGGAAATATTGGGTCAATTCTTTCCAAAGCACCACAAGATTATGTGTCAACATATACCTGAAATAAAACAAAAATTAAAAGGCCATTAAAATCCTCTATAATAAAATGGTGCGGCCGTGTCTTTCTCGGCCGTTCTGGGCATGCGCGGAGCGCATGCCCAGAACGGCCAAGAAAGATACGGCCGCAGAGACACAGCGGCCATGTTGTCCACAGGAAGGCCGCAGGCAACGGCCGCGGGACAGGTCGGACTGCGGGGAGGGCAAAGGCGGCGGCCGAAACGGCCCTGCTGCGAGGAGATCCGAGCCAGCAGCGGTGAGAATGACCACAGGGAGGGGAGAGGCGGCGGCGGTGGATCCAGCCTGGCCGCGGGGAAGTTAACGATGATGATGGCGGATCCGGCGGCCCTGCCGCGGGGACATCCAAGGCAGCAGCACCGAGACCGGTCACGGGGAGGGAAGAGGCAGTGGCGGCAGATCCAGCCAAGCTGCGGGGAAGGGAACAGCAGAGGTGGCGGGTCCAGCCCGGCCGCGGGGAGGGGAGAGGCGGCAGCAAAGGATCTGGCCCTGTCGCGGGGAGGGGAGAGGCAGCGGCGGCGGGACCAGGCCCGACCCGGGAAGAAGAGAAACGACGCCAGCAGGACCAGCCAGGCCAGGGGATGAGGAGAGACGATGGGGGCGGGACCGGCCTGGCCGAGGGGGGAAAAAAACAAAAAACCACGGCTGCAAGACCGGACTGGACCCGCAAACGAAAGAAACGGCAGCAGCAGATCATATCCCTACTAGCGCCCATTATTTTAACGGGCTTAAAAACACTAGTATATATATAAGATATTATCAAATGGCAAAAAAGTGTATTGAACACGTTAAGCATCTTTTTTTAGGAGTGATATTTTAAAAGCCTTATCTCAGCCATTTTCAACACATCTATACCAAATTTGGTGGGAGGGTGTCTCTTGTCACCTAATTGATATCTGCATGCAGTCACATAGATTTGAGAGATGATTTTGATTTTTATGACCAATAGAATATTTAGGCCTTATAATGGTAGAAGCCACCTAATGGTACAGTGGAGAAATGACTTGATTAGCAAGCCAGAGGTTGCCAGTTAAAAAAAATCCGTGCTAGTATCACCTATATCAGGCAGCAGTGATATAGGAAGATGCTGAAAGGCATCATCTCATACAGTGAGGGAGATGGCAATGGTAAACCCCTCCTGTATTCTACCAAAGACAACCACAGGGCTCTGTGGTCACCAGGAGTCAACACTGACTTGACGGCACACTTTACCTTTACTTTATAATTGTAGAATGTTGAAACAATTTTTCATCTTAACTATACTGGCACTATTGTGCCATTATAATGTGAGAACAGGAGCACACCAGGCGGCTTCTAATAATTTAACCACTTGTTTACAATTCGCTTGAAAAACCCAGTCTCTAAAAACTTAAAAATTGGCAGTAGTGGAGAAACAAAACCCAAGCACAATTTATCTTAGGATTGTCTGTACTTTCTATTCTATCCGAACCTACATTTTCAGGCCCCTAAAGAGATCATTACAGGACAACCACTCACACATGCTCTGCTGAAAAACAAAAATTGCTATTCTCTCACATGGCCTTTTAATCCTGAGGTCTTCTGGATTTGTGTCTTAAAGAGGCAGTACACAGCTTATCTCCCCACTAGGCAGAGTAGTTGATTATCGTGTTCACACACCCATTATGGTCTTTAAGTACTTGGCAGTGGGTTCAGCAAAGAATGCCTCAAACTCTTCAGAAAATAATGCAACAATGTTGTTGCTTTCTGCAGATGGTGGGGACATGCCCATAATAGGGAGCCACTTTTCAAATGTGAATCCATGTCTACCATTTGTCAGCTACGGGAAGTTTTGTGTGAAGGGATTATTATTTGTATACATGTGGCTATGCAGTTAGTCCATGTGAGGTTTCCAAACAGCTAATGAGTTTGTAGCCACATGCATTAAGATTATGCTCCAGTTTTGCATACAGGGAGACAAAGGTGTTGGTTTGTCTTAAGTGCAAGTACCCAGAAATGGCTTATAGTCCATTTGGATTGCACAGGTACAACCCTATCACAGCTGTGAAATTTATTCACGCCTACCCAGCCTTGCAGAGGGCATTTGTGCATGCGCAGCGGCAGCCAAAATGGCCGCCGCTTGCCTTTACGGAGGCCTGAAAGGGCCAAAAAGACTACATTTACCTGGTCATGGCGGTGATGAGGGAGACCAGCAGGGGGAGAGGGAACCCTCGCGGACCACCCACCCTCCCCCTGCGGCTACAGCAAGCCCCCCGAAGGGGCTACGGGTAGTTATTTTTCATTTAATATTTTTTTTTAAGTTCGTGGACCTGCTGGACCAGCGGTTCGGTTCCGATCCGGACGGAACCGGGGTGTGTGGTTCAGTTCGGTCACGAACACCCGGACCGAACCATTGGACTGGTTCTGCACTTTGGTACTATTATCTTGTCTTCTGCTTGATGGATCACTATGATATGCAAAAAAGTGATGCTAGAAACTCCCAGCTGATATTTCTCTTTGACTGTGATCCCTGCCTGATCCCATTTCTATAGGATTTCTCAAACTTAACATATAATCAAAATACAGCACAACCCAGGAATGCTTGCTAGTAGTGTTACCATAAAATGCAACCCTTGGTGCCACTGAAATTCCAAACTGAAAGCATTTCACATGGGAGGATCCTTAATGTGTGACGATATTGTGGGCATGAAATTGACATTATGATCTCAGAGTCAGTAATTTGGGAATGTTGGTATTAAAAAAGCCAGAGAACAATATTTTCATCTATGATGGATATTCCAGACCTGGATTCAACTTCTACTTTGCAATTTAGTTATATGGATGAAACAATTTCTGAACATTGACTCCCCAAAGCAAGAGTATTTTGAACAGTCTGATTCTCCATTTTTGTAGTGAACACAGACACTTGTGAGACACAAGCCATGAATCTATCTTACAGTATGTGAGGGTACTTCAGCTGCTAAAACCTTTTGCTGTGTAATAGTAAAAGTTAGCTTACAGAAGTAGTGCTTTGTTTTGAGCTGGTCCAGTATAGTGGTTAGAGGATTGGATTAGAACTGGGGAGTCATGTATTCAGATGTGCATTCAGCCATAAAGCTCACAGGGTGACACCATCTCACAGTCTAACCTGTTCACAGGGTTGTTGTGAGAGTAACACAGGAGGAAGAACCATGCATGATGTCCTGAGCTAATTGGAAGAAGAACAAGTGAAAAATACATTATTATTTCTTGTTTACACAGTCAGACAGGTGTTATTGACTGGTTTGTTTTATCCAGACATCGAGTCCTTCCCAAGGACCTGGGATGGCTGAATGTTATTGTCAGTGTTGTTGCTGTTATTATAGATATTGTCGCAGAATATAGGCTGTTCCCAGTAAAGTTGCTTTTTGTAACTGGCTGATGGTGATTTCTGTGGCCCCTATGGTGTTGAGGTGCTCTTCAAGGTCTTTTGGAACTGCACCCAGGGCGCCAATTACCACTGGGATTATTTTGGTCTTTTTCTGCCACAGCCTTTCAATTTCAATTTGTAGATCTTTGTATTCTGTGATTGTTTCTATTTCTTTTTCTTCTATTCTGCTATTCCCTGGTATTGCTATGTCGATTAATTTAACTTGTTTTTCTTTCTTCTTGACTACAGCAATATCTGGTGTATTGTGTGGCAGATGTTTGTCTGTTTGTAGTCGGAAGTCCCATAATATTTTTACATCTTCATTTTCTGCAACTTTTTCAGTTTTATGGTCCCACCAGTTTTTGGCTACAGGTAGCTTGTATTTTTTGCAGATGTTCCAGTGTATCATTCCTGCTACCTTGTCATGCCTTTGTTTGTAGTCAGTCTGTGCGATCTTTTTACAACAGCTGATTAGGTGGTCCACGGTTTCATCTGCTTCTTTACAAAGGTGGCACTTGCTGTTTGTTGTGGATTTTTCGACTTTGGCTCTTATTGCATTTGTTCTTAGTGCCTGTTCTTGTGCAGCCAGTATTAAACCCTCTGTTTCTTTCTTCAAGTTGCCATTCTTAAGCAATTGCCAGGTCTTGGTGATGTCTGATTTTCCACTTATATTGTGCAAATATTGACCATGCAGGGGCTTCTTTTTCCATTTTTCTGCTCGGTTCTTGACTTGTTCTTTCTTGTAGGTCTGCTTGTTTTCATTGGTGTTGAATAGTTTCTCGTTCTTGACCATTTTAAGTGCATCTTCTTCACTGTCCTTGATATATTCTTCAAGGCCTCTTTTCTCCTCCTCTACTGTTTGATGGACTTGCAGCATTCCTCTTCCACCTGAGCTGCGAGGGAGGTAGAGCCTATCTATATCACTGCAGGGGTGCAGACCATGATTGATGGTCATTATTTTCCTGGTCTTACGATCTAGCGTCTCTAGCTCTGCCTGGGTCCAGTCTATTATTCCTGCCGTGTATCTGATAACAGGTATAGCCCAGGTGTTTATGGCTTGTATGGTGTTCCTGCCATTGAGTTTGCACTTGAGGATTTTTCTAACTCTCCTGATGTATACACTTCCAATTTTTCTTTTAACTTCAGTGTGTGCAATGTTATCAGCCTGGAGAATGCCCAAGTATTTGTAATGTTCTTTCTCTTCCAGGTTCTTGATCTTGCTTCCATTGGGCAGTTCTGTTCCTTCTGTTTTTGTTATTTTACCTTTGTTCATTGTTAATGCAGCACACTTGTCTAGTCCAAACTCCATTGCTATATCGCTACTGAATATACGGACAGTGTTTAGCAGTGATTCAATTTCTGACTGGGACTTTCCATACAACTTCAGATCGTCCATGTACAGCAGATGGTTGATTTTACTTAATGTTTTAGATGTTTGGTATCCGAGGCCTGTTTTGTTTAGTATTTGTGAAAGTGGGGTCATGGCGATAACAACAGAGGGGATAGTGAGTCCCCTTGGAAAATGCCTCTTCTAATGCTAACCTGTCCAAGTGTCTCACCATTGATTGTTAACTGTGTACTGCACATGCTAATTGCTTTTTAAATAAATATCTGAATGTTTTTGCTGACACCAGCTGTTTCTAAACATTTTAGTATCCATGTGTGAGGCAATGAATCAAAGGCTTTCTTGTAGTCAATCCATGCAACACTTAGATTTGTTTTTCTTCTCTTGCAATTTTCTAAAATCATTTTGTCAATCAGCAGCTGGTCTTTTGTGCCTCTGGTGTTTGGGCAATTTCCTTTCTGTTCAACTGGAAGCTGTTTGTTAGTTAATAAGTGTTGCATCACTTCATCTGCTATTATTCCAGTTAATAATTTGAACATGGTTGGCAGATAGGTTATCGGTCTATAATTACTTGGAACTGCACCTTTTGCTGGGTCTTTCATGATGAGATGAGTTTTCCCAGTTGTTAGCCATTGTTCAATATCACCTCCTTGCAAAATGTGATTGAACTGTTTTGATAGTTGTTTATGAAGGCTTGTTAGGTGTTTAAGCCAAAAGCCATGCAGTTCATCGTCGCTTGGCGCAGTCCAATTTTTAATTTTCTTTGCTCTTTCACTTATTAATTCTGGTGTTATTATTAGATCTTGCATTTGTTGGTTACATTTTTTGACCTCTTTCATCCAGCCTGCTTTTTTATTATAATATATTGGATTGTCCCATAATTTCCCCCAGAATTGCACTGTTTCTTCTTTATTTGGTGTTTCTAGGTTTCTTGCAGTTTCTCCTTCTATGCTTTGGTAGAAACGTCTCTGATTCGACTGGAATTGGAGATTCTGCCTGTATTGTGTAATTCTGGCTTCGTATCTGCTAATCTTCTTTGACACTGCTGTTATTTGCTGCTTTATTGTTTCCAGGACTTCTCTAATTCTCCTTGAATCTAGGTGGTATTTTTGGATCAGATACTGTTTGGTGTTTTCATTCTTCAGCTTCTTGTCTTTCATATCTTTCAATTTACTATCATCTGATCTGAGCCTGGGGATTTTATTTTCTAATCTAATCTTCCATTTAGGTGATGTACTGCTTTCTTTTTTTACAGGTCTACTGATCTTATATCCGAGCTCTTGTGTTGTTATTGTTGCTGCACTATACAATAGTTGGTTTGTTTCTTGCAAATTATTGGTTGTTATTTCTGCAAGTGCAGCATTGACATCTTTTAATGCCTGAGCAAGTTGTTTTTTGGCAACTGTTTTTAGAGCTGGAAGTCGAACCCTGGTAGTTGTTTGGTTCATGCGCTCAGTTATTTTTTGCTTTAGTTCTTGTTGCTTTTCTGTTAAACGGCATTCAGGTTTTTGAGGTGAAGGCAAAGGGGAGGTTGCCTGGTTTTGATTATGAAACAGTTCAGCAACAGTGGCACCCTCTATTTCCAACATCTCCTCCACCTGCGCCTGAGCAACTTCTTCAATTGGTGGTAATTCTTCTTCCATATCTTGAGCCTGTGTTGCTCTTTGCAGTTCTTCCAGCTCAACTTCCATGAATACGTTATTTCTTATTATGTATCTTCTCTAGTTTGCTAGCCTTTGTTCTGTTATTTCTGTATCTGGATGCTTCTCTTTCCAAATTTGGTACATTCTCTTTAAATAACCTCTTCTAGTTGGACTAGACTTGTAATAGCAGATCATTATTTGCTTGTTGGCATTTTTCGTATATTTTTTTCGGTTAAGCGACGTTTCTTCCAGTAACTTTGGAGTCTCCAGCCCTGGTTGCTCAACTGAAGATCCTGAGTTCTGCAGCCCACTTGCCACCAGATGTCCAGGGACTCCAGCACCTGGCGCGGTCCTTGTTGACCTGGGTGATGACCGATCCGGTATAGATTTATTAAAGTTACATCTCACTATATTAATAATATTAATATTAATATTATTATTATTAATAATAATAATAATAATAATAATTTTATTTCTATACCGCCCTTCCAAAAATGGCTAAGGCAGTTTACAGAGAAATAATAAATAAATAAGATGGCTCCCTGTCCCCAAAGGGCTCACATTCTAAAAAGAAACACAAGATAGACACCAGCAACAGTCACTGGAGGTACTGTGCTGGGGGTGGATAGGGTCAGTTACTCTCCCCCTGCTAAATAAAGAGAATCACCACGGTTAAACAGTGCCACTTTGCCTAGTTAGCAGGGGATAACCATTGCAGGTGAGATTATCATGGAGCAGGCCATTCTAGAGAGAACCAAATTAACAAAATTCAGCAAGGGGAGAGGGCTCCACCACATAATCTGCTATACTTTCACTGGCTTGCTGATAACACTTTTAAAAAAGTTTTAAAAAGGAAACCTCTTCTGTAGGGTAACAGATGGCCTTGGGCATAAATGTGCTTTCAGCAGAGCAACCTGTTCAGTATAGGGCTTGGTGAAGCAGGTGCTGTAAGGGAATGAACAATAGCAAATGTTTTTGCCCCACAGGCAGTTAGCAGGATTGAACACTGCTCTTCTGTGCCTTCTGCTTTATTGGTTTCTGGTAATAAGATAGCTTTTCAGCATAAAAGTCCCAAGATGATGGTTGATGCACATCCAATTCTTCAATATGACCCAATGCAGCCATATTTTAATTATTATTTAAGGTTTATTAAAGGGGTTTTCTGACAAACATATGAACTATACAATCCCAGCTTGTCATAACAAGGTTGGCAATAGTATATCCCCATTGCACTATATTAATCTACCCTTCCCATTAACCTTCTCCCATTTCCTCAGGTCATGGTATTAATACATAATGGGCAAATATAAAGATTAAGAAAGGAAAAAGGAAGGACAGAAATAAAGGTTGGGGGAGGGAGCCCTGAACAAATTCAGATGGTAAGAACATTGTTCTTCCAACTTCAGGACATCTCTGCAGCAAATATATCTCTTAGAAACTGAATTATTATTTCTTGTTTACACAGTCAGACAGGTGTTATTGACTGGTTTGTTTTATCCAGACATCGAGTCCTTCCCAAGGGCCTGGGATGCCAGAATTTTATTGTCAATTGTTATAGATATCGTCACAGAATATCGGCTGTTCCCAGTAAAGCTGCTTTTTGTAATTGGCTGATGGTGATTTCTGTGGCCCCTTTGGTGTTGAGGTGCTCTTCAAGGTCTTTTGGAACTGCACCCAGGGCGCCAATTACCACTGGGATTATTTTGGTCTTTTTCTGCCACAGCCTTTCAATTTCAATTTGTAGATCTTTGTATTCTGTGATTGTTTCTATTTCTTTTTCTTCTATTCTGCTATCCCCTGATATTGTTATGTCGATTATTTTGACTTGTTTTTCTTTCTTCTCGACTACAGCTATATCTGGTGTATTGTGTGGCAGATGTTTGTCTGTTTGTAGTCGGAAGTCCCATAATATTTTTACATCTTCATTTTCTTCAACTTTTTCAATTTTATGGTCCCACCAATTTTTGGCTACAGGTAGCTTGTATTTTTTTCAGATGGTCCAGTGTATCATCCCTGCTACTTTGTCATGCCTTTGTTTGTAGTCAGTCTGTGCGATCTTTTTACTATTATTATTTTTACTACTACTACTACTACTACTACTATTATTATTATTATTTACAAACAACAGAGGGGATAGTGAGTCCCGTTGGAAAATACCACTTCTACTGCTAACCTGTCCAAGTTAACAATCAATGGCAAGACCCTTGGACAGGTTAGCATTAGAAGAGGTATTTTCTAAGGGGAATCACTATCAGCTCTGTTGTTTGTAATCGCCATGACCCCACTTTCACAAATACTAAACAAAACAGGCCTAAGATACCAAACATCAAACATAATGAAAAATAAACCATCTGCTATACATAGAAGACCAGAAGTTGTATGGAAAGTCCCAGTCAGAAATCGAATCACTGCTAAACACTGTCCGTATATTCAGTAGCGATATAGCAATGGAGTTTGGACTAGACAAGTGTGCTTCATTAACAATGAACAGAGGAAAAATAACAAAAACAGAAGGAATAGAACTGCCCAATGGAAGCAAGATCAAGAACCTAGAAGAGAAAGAACATTACAAATACTTGGGCATTCTCCAGGCTGATAACATTGCACACACTGAAGTTAAAAGAAAAATTGGAAGTGTATACATCAGGAGAGTTAGAAAAATCCTCAAGTCCAAACTCAATGGCAGGAACACCATAAACACCTGGGCTATACCTGTTATCAGATACACGGCAGGAATAATAGACTGGACCCAGGCAGAGCTAGAGACGCTAGATCGTAAGACCAGGAAAATAATGACCATTAATCATGGTCTGCACCCCCACAGTGATGTAGATAGGCTATACCTCCTTCGCAGCTCAGGTGGAAGAAGAATGCTGCAAGTCCATCAAACAGTAAAGGAGGAGAAAAGAGGCCTTGAAGAATATATCAAGGACAGTGAAGAAGATGCACTTAAAATGGTCAAGAACGAGAAACTATTCAACACCAATGAAACCAAGCAGACCTACAAGAAAGAACAAGTCAAGAACCGAGCAGAAAAATGGAAAAAGAAGCCCCTGCATGGTCAATATTTGCACAATATAAGTGGAAAATCAGACATCACCAAGACCTGGCAATTGCTTAAGAATGGCAACTTGAAGAAAGAAACAGAGGGTTTAATACTGGCTGCACAAGAACAGGCACTAAGAACAAATGCAATAAGAGCCAAAGTCGAAAAATCCACAACAAACAGCAAGTGCCGCCTTTGTAAAGAAGCAGATGAAACAGTGGACCACCTAATCAGCTGTTGTAAAAAGATCGCACAGACTGACTACAAACAAAGGCATGACAAGGTAGCAGGGATGATACACTGGAACATCTGCAAAAAATACAAGCTACCTGTAGCCAAAAACTGGTGGGACCATAAAACTGAAAAAGTTGCAGAAAATGAAGATGTAAAAATATTATGGGACTTCCGACTACAAACAGACAAACATCTGCCACACAATACACCAGATATTGCTGTAGTCAAGAAGAAAGAAAAACAAGTTAAATTAATCGACATAGCAATACCAGGGAATAGCAGAATAGAAGAAAAAGAAATAGAAACAATCACAGAATACAAAGATCTACAAATTGAAATTGAAAGGCTGTGACAGAAAAAGACCAAAATAATCCCAGTGGTAATTGGCGCCCTGGGTGCAGTTCCAAAAGACCTTGAAGAGCACCTCAACACCATAGGGGCCACAGAAATCACCATCAGCCAGTTACAAAAAGCAACTTTACTGGGAACAGCCTATATTCTGCGACAATATCTATAATAACAGCAACAACACTGACAATAAAATTCAGCCATCCCAGGTCCTTGGGAAGGACTCGATGTCTGGATAAAACAAACCAGTCAATAACACCTGTCTGACTGTGTAAACAACAACAAAAACAATAATAATTCTCACCAACATTTTGAATATGTGAGAACACAGCACATACCTATTTTTAATACTATAACTATTTATTGCTTAAAACTAATTGGATGAGCCTATTGTATGAAATGTTAAATTGGGTGGCTGGGGGAAACCCGAAACCCACGTTATCTACCTGCACCGTCTGATCCATCTGGGCCTAGGAATCTGCAGGCACCTAAGCTCATACAGACTAAGTACTTACACAAGCTTCTGCTACAAAATGAAAATGGTTGCTAACGTTTGCTCACATGGCCTTTTCAACTTGAGGCCTTCTGGGTTTCCCTCTTAAAGAGGCAATCACAACAGCTTGGACCTTTCCTCTTATTTTCTTTTGATCTCTATTTATTCTGTGATCCTTCTTTCTCTCATTCATAATTTTCTTTTCTCCGTAATTTGTCTTCTTATTTGAAGCAATTGTTTCTTGACCCCTTTTCTGAAATAACTATTAGTCTCTCTCCACACTCATTAATATCTAAACTCCCTTGAGCATCTTGTTTACATCCAGTTACCTTGAGATGTTTTTCTGGACCTTTCTTCTATATTTGATGCTGTCAACCATTCTATTATTTTATTCTCCTTAACCAATATTGTAGTCTATGACTTAGTTCTTAATTGATTTTGCTGTTATATATTTTTAACTGTAATAGCTTCTGCTAATGGTTCATACCCACTTCCTGTTGGAGTTAACCCCTGCTACTTGAGCAAAAAAGAGGCACCTTTCAAAGTGGTGATTGTCTAATGGGGGGGTGGCGGGGAGGAGAGAGGCTCTATGTAGTCACAGCACAGCATCCCTCCAATGGTTATTGCTGCTGTCTCATGTTATGTAAGAAAACCATATGTTTCCTTCTTTATTGTGAGCCCTTTTGAGGCAGGGAACCATATTATTTGTTTGTTCATTTGTTTGTTTTGTAAACTATTTTGGGAACTTTTGTTGAAAAGCAGTATATAAATATTAGTAGTAGCATCATAGCAGCAGTATTTGTTCCTCTCAGACACCTCTCTCTCTCTCTCATATACACATATACATGTGTATGAGAGAGATTCCTTCCTTTCACTCTTTTGTGTTCTTTTGGAACCAGCTATCATCTTAATAATTACTAATGAAATTCGGGGGGGGGGGGAGCCAAATGATTAAACAGAATAGGATAGAACAGGAAGTCAGATAAAGCTATCTCTGCTGGATGTCTCTCTGTTAACTTAACCTCGAGAAGACCAAACTTCTGGTTTTGGCTTCTCATCCTTCCTCTCTATCAATAAATATTATGTTCCAATATTCTATTCCGGCCTATAACCTGAATATATCTTTTGTGTTCCTCTTTGTCTTTCCTCAACTTAAGAAATTTCTGAATGATTTGCTGTTTTTGTCTTTATTTTCAAAAGCAAGCATTTATTTCTTACACTATTTTTAAAACAATAATGTTCTCAGATACTATAATGTTCTTCTCTTCAATCTTCCTCATATCTGTGATATAATCTCTCTTTTCCACAGCTTGTCTTATATTTTCTTGGCATAATTTTGGCCATGTTTTCCCAATGTTTTCACTCACCTAATTGGCTTTCCTAACCACTTTCAACTCTTATTCCTTAGTTTTAAATCTTTTTTATTATCTTACTTCTGCTGTCATGGACAAGGATCTTCCAGACTGGTCATTAAGCATATTGAAAGCAACCTAATCAACCTGGTAAGGAGAAGTCCTGTGTTTCATTCTTTACAGATTTTCTTCATCCTTCTGAAACCAGATATGGTAGTTGCCATTGTCAGATATGACTTTTTAGAATGGTTCATGGCTATCATCCATGATAGCCAAATTGAACCTCCAATAAAATATCATGACAATTGCCATGCAACAGGGATCCCTACTAACTGAGCATTATTCTCTTATATTTAGCAGGGGGAAAGCAACTGTTTCTATCCAACTCCAGCACAGCATCCCTCTAATGGTTGTGGCTGGGGTCTACCTTATGTTTCTTTTTAGACTACCTTATGTTTCTTTTTAGTCCCCTGAGCCCTTTGGGAACAGGGAACCAAACTATTTCTTATTTATTTTCTATGTGAACTGCCTTTGAGTCTTTTGTTGAAAAGCGCTCTGTGTGTGTGTGTGTGTGTGTGTGTGTGTATTTGTAGTATATTCTCATTCTCTAATTCATTCTCATTGAATCTGTTGGTTAAAAGTCTCATATCCTTTGTGCTAGTTTCTATCTCCATCACTTCTCTGTTACTGTTGCTCCTTACTTTTTTAATTAACTCCCCCTCGCCATTACTTTGGCTCTTCCTTTTGCTGTTTTTAAAATTTATCAAGGTTCACCTTTTCTTCCAAGCTTACCTTGAATAATATTGCTTTTAGCATTTTCTCTTCTTGCTACTTGGGGCATTTTATTTTTAGTCATCCCTTTCCCTCCATTTATTTTTCTCTTTTTGTGTCTCTTAATTTGTGAGCCTGAGGGCAGGAATTATCTTCACCTTTTTTGTCCTGTACAGTGTTTTAGTATTCAAAAGTGTTTAATACTTAATATTAAGCATAAAAATAATTAAGCCACCATAATAACCTATTTATAATTATTGATGGGTAGTCTATACACCACAAATGGGGAAAGGTGGTCCTCCCCCAACTTTTCTACAGCAGGTATGAACAGTCTCCATAGTTAAAACTCAAAGCAAGTGTCAACATTAAAAGGCATATCAGAGAAAGAGAAACAACCAGAAGCAATTGTAACATTATATTCATCAAATGAGTTTTTGCTTTGTAACAACCCTGGGAACCCTATTTGGGTTGGAACCTATGCACACCTGCTTGAAAGTAAGTCCTATTGAATTAACTGTGACTTTCTTCTGAGTAACTATACATAGGATCAGGTTTAGTTTCATGCATTATTTCTTCAATTATTTTGACTGTTCCATAGCATGGGGATTGTAATGGATTACATACACCTAAGTTTTAGTTTCATTTTCAAACTATAAAGGCCACAGTCAGACTAGTTTCTAACAAACATTATCACCATCAATAATGTGGAGCATTAAATGCAACTACATACAGACCAATTCATCGCAGTTATAACAGTAATCAATATTTTATAGCGTTATTTCTGTTATTTTGCTAAACAAGGGAAAGTACACATTTGCTTCCTTCTAGTCTAAAATTAGACTAGTCAGTTTTCCTAGAAAACGTACAACCCTGCCTAGAAGGATAGTATAGGCATATTAAACCTTTATTCTGAAATAACAAAACAATTAAAGATTACCCTTGGTTTTTCCTTGCTATTCCATTATTTCCGCACAGTACTTACCTATTCATTTGACTTCCGTTTCCAAACACCTCACATTGGCCGGCTGCTCCTTTTTGCCTCTCCTGCAGTCTTTGGGTCCAAAGCGGGTTTCTGAAAACTGTGGTTGACATTCAGACTAAGTAGTAACAATGTTACTACTCAGAAGCTAGTCTAAAGGATTAATTTCAACATCCATTGAGTAATTTAGTCAGAATGTCAGCCTGGTTTTTTACAGGCTAAAACCTGGTAGTGTAACTGGGATAAACAAAAGAGCAAAAGCAAAGTTCTGTTGAGCTGTCTGCTCACATGTACACTTCTTTTCATTTCCTATGTTGCCCTTAAAGAAGCATGTGATCTGTTTCTGAACTACAAATGGCTCCTGTGCTATGCTTTTGCCAGGCCTGTCCTAAACAAGACTTTCTAAAATGTGAATTAATGCATTCTAGGAAGATAGGAAGCTGCTTTATACCAAGTCAGACCATTGGTCTATCTATCTCAGTATTGTCTACACACACTGGCAGTAGTTTCTCCAAGGTTGCAGGCAGGAGTCTCTCTCTCAGCCCTGTCTTAGAGATGCTGCCAGGGAGGGAACTTGGAACCTTCTGCATGCAAGCATACAAATACTCTTCCCAGAGTGGCCCCACCCCCTAAGGAGACTATCTTACAGTAGGGATGTGCACAAAGCGGCGCTTGGCCAGTTCAGCAGTGGGGGGTTACCTTTAAAGAGCAGGGAGGGTACTCACACACCCCTCGCTGCATTTCCCCCACTGCTGCCGTCTGCAAAACCGCTGGTGTGGGGCGGCAGCATATCTTCTTGCCTAGCGTCAGATCAGAAGTGGCTGGTGCACGTGCATGATGTGAGCACATGAACTAGCCACTTCTGGTCCGACAAGGCAGACCCTGCCTAGCAAAGGGGACAATTCATGCTTGCTACTGCAAGACCAGCTCTCCTGTTTCCACAACATCTTTCACCTCCGTATCTAATATTAAAAATGCATCAGAATACATTAATAGGATTATTGACCTCCGATAAATTGAAGGATATTTTGTTTTGCTTACTGACATGATTTTGAAAAGCAATGCATGTTTTTTTTTTTAAAGACAAACCTTTGGTCTCTGCCCAGCATTATTCCTGAATCCTGATCTGGACTCTTCCAGCAAGGAATACTATAATTAAGATACTGTCATGACGAGTAAACAATTATATAAACATCCAAGAGTTTGGAAATTATGTATTAATATAAACTTATAAAAGAGTTAGAACAGTTGGTCTTCGCAATCAACCAATTTCTCTTTATAGTACACTTCCACAGGAAAATAAAGATCCTGATGTGTTTTGACTGTTGTGCAGCACAATCTTATCCATGTTTACTCAGAAGTAAGTCCTGGTGTGTTCAACAGAATTTAATCCCTAGTAAGTGTGTTTAGGATTGCAACATTATTATGAGACTGCAAATGGTGGTTGTCTATATTACAACAAACCTTGTACTGTGCCTGTTCTCTTGGACAATTAATACTGCATACTATTATTAACTCAAAGTGCTTCACTAACATTAACTAGCAATCAAAAAGAAGATTTGGAAGATATAATTTAAAGGTACTGCAAAAAAATCTTATTCATAGAAATAAACATGGTTTTTTAGACATATAACTTTCATATATAACACTGGTATTAATGTCTATGAGTCCTTACATAATCAAGCACCATAACATTTTGTTGAGTGTGAACATACATATATATGATGGAGGGAATGCTATTATTTGCTTCTAACAGGTGGTACTAACTACTCTGGAGTTATGAGGATTTAATACCACTGGCAATATTCAGCCTGATCCACCTGACTGGCAAGTTAAAGTCTCTGTCCATGAAGGATTTTTTGTTGTTGGTTCTCCAGTTATGTTTTGTTCAAAGCGCAGCATCAGAGTTTTGCAGACAGAGACCCGCTATAGGCCATTGCTGTGGTTATTCTTCAAGAAAAGCAGCTGGAAGATCTTGTTCAGGGTTAGCTCCTCCCCATTTGAGCTGACATAGGTAATGGGACATGTGCATATGTGAGCTAGAATAAAACCCATGCAGGTATAAGGATCTTAGAGGATATATCACACATTGGGAGGTGTCTGTTCAGTACACAAGCCAACCCCCCACCCAACTGATATGCTGATCTACTGTTTGAGAATGTCTTATGTTTTAGTAATTAACCTAAATGTGACATATTATACATGTATCATGTATATATACACCACTTTTGTCTTATTGGCCCTGGAGATGTTCATAGGGCCTGTGTACTTGAGCAAATATAAGAAGTGTTAAAAGAGCTGCATTGGTAGCAATGTCTCTTGTTCACCATTTACAGTTACTTAGTTGTATACATTTTTACTGGGAGTGTTTTAATTACTAGCAATAAAAAATAATCACTATGGTGGCACTTTGTGTATATATACGAGTTTTGATGGCATGACAGGAATCTCCTGCTTTAGCTTTACAAGGAACATGTTGGCTATGTTAAAAGAAAAAGTAAAACTGGTTAAACATTCTCTATTGCTACACAAGCATAACCTTCAAGCATTTCATTAACTTGTATATGATTTTAATCAGTGGTGAAATACTCTTCTTCTATGCAAGTTAGACATAGGGGGACATAATTAAAATATAACAAGTATGCATTAAGAAATGAAAAGCCATCTGCTATTTCTAAACTGACTCATTATTATAAAACTGAAGGGGTTAAACAGACATTTTGTGATCCAGAAGAAATTACAAAGATAATTACAAAGATTGAACTTTTTAGAAAGGACAATAACAGAGTGTCTGAGAAACTATGCATAATAAAGCCTATTACAACAAAAATTAAAGTGCATACATAAAATAAAAAGAAAGAACTACCAATGCTGGGTAATTAATATAAGCAAAATAAGGCAGTTGCTTGTTTTATTTTTTGGTGTTGTTTTTAACAGAGCAGGACAGTGAGGCGGGGGAGGGGGTTGTTCAGTTAGATGTGACAACAAAGCTGGCCGTGGGTTTTGCATTCAAGCAGGGCTGTGTATCTGGGTTTTGGCTAGTAGAGAGAAGGGGACAGAAAAAGCTGAGAAAAACCCATCAGAGCTTCTTGTTATTCCCCCTTCCAGTGTTAATGGGAAGGATGCAAGTTATGGGAGCCTTGATGGGGGATGGGGATAGAGAAGGGGGTGGGGAGAGGCAGAGCAAAACCTGAGAATTCTCATCAATCCTCTATTCTGTTCAGCAGCACTAACAGAGAACGTAAAGCCTTTGTAGCTGCAAATGGGATGAGAAAAACAGCAAGAATAAGCTTGAGAATACTTAGGTTTTTGCCCTCTTTCTCAGGGTTAATAGGAGCACTGGGTAACTGAGATGTAGAAATTGAATCAGTAGAAAACAAATCTTTAGAATTATTACTGTTTTGGCCCCTGTCTCCCTGCTAGCTTAATTGGAGGATGTGAAGCTCTGGTAGAGATCCAGAGTTAGGATTTGCGGAGTCTAGTGCAAAGTACAATGTGCAGTGGGCACAACCAGATTCTTAATTTCCTTATCTGAGAAAGAGACTCAATACAGTACATCAATCGGTGTGTGTGGCAATAACATAAGCCAGTGGAAAGAGGTAGTGGAAAATAGTTTGTCTTTAAAAACAGAACAGTTAAAACTCCAAGATAGTTTAGAAGCTGGAATGCAGATTCAAAGTGTGTATTGTTAGTTGTAGTAACACAGCAGTGCTGTGTAACTGTATGCTATGACAAGGCTAGACTTGTCCATTTGGTTTTGCTTTGGGTTAAGAAAATACATGAAAGTAGAGCTCAGAACCCTCTCCAACTAATTAATGGGGAGGAAAACATGTTACAAAATATCCATCAGTTATGAAGGTTAATATTACCCACCTTCTAGCCCTATTTTAAAACAATACCTTTAGAAAATGTAATCAACATGCTAATAGATGTACTGTATATCCTAAGATAGGGCTAGGCAATTAAGCATGGGGCCCAAATTTATGCCTGCAAAATACTTTCCATGTGGCCTCTAACATATCCCCTTATCCCAAGGACACTCCCCTCATTACATGACTCAGTACTTTCTCCCAAACTGAGACACTGGCAAAAAGGGCTCTTTAGCAGGTTCCTAAAGGGCAATGTGAATAGCAAGAGAGGCTTGGGCTGGGCCCTCTCCTTATTAGGAACAGCTCACTGCTGTGCACAAGGAAATGGTAGTAAGTCACTGATGTGCATAAAAGAAGAGCTCTGTCAAACTTTTTGCTGCAGTTTGCCCCTGAGGTTCTGGCCACCCTTTGCATGGGGGGAAAGAAGGGGTTTTAAGAGCCTTTTGCCTGTGTCTCTGCTTATGGAAGTGATTCTATGAGCATAACTACTGTTGCCCTTCAGATCTTGATCAGTTGAAAATCTGGTCTCCAGTTAAAAACCTGGCCATTGATCTGGGACCTTTGCTTAGTAAATGTTGTTGAGTTATAGAGCTTTTGTCTCCAAATAACCTAAATCCTTCCAATCCACTTTGTGTTAACATTTCCATTCAAATCCTTCGCAGTGTCAGAATTATAGACCAGAAAAACTTGTATTCCAGACCAAACTCTTTAAATTAATATTTGGATTTGAAGAGGAGCCACCAAAGGTTTTTGACAGGTTCCTAGATTCCTTCTACCCATATTTCCTCCAAAATAACTGTTAGTCCCAGTGGCACCAGGAGGTGGGGGAGAGCATGGGGGTGGGGGGCGCAGAAGGGACAATGTGTATTTATGGTTGGGTGAGCTGTGTCCCACATATTAGATTTCTGAATCAGAAATGGGGGACAGGAGGGGAGAAAACTAATTGGGGGCACCCCTGAAGCTGCCCTTGGTCAGTGCAAAGAACTCCTGACTGACTGGTGTTTGCAAACCATCATGCCAAACTTCTTTACAAGGAGGGATTTTTAAAACCTGGAGCCTTTTAACTCCTTTTCCCTGCTCGAATCTTGTTTTCCACTTAACGATGCTAATTATTATGATCTGCTTCTGTCTTGGTTCTGTATGGATGCCTGTGTAGTTGGGAACGCTCCTCAGAAATTAAGGAATTAAGAAAGGACGGACTATGTTCTAGTATTGTGGAGGTGTCTATTCTAGCACGCTGGGTTTGTTTACACTGTTTTTTTGTAAACTGTTTCCGGTTCTGCCAAGCAGTACATAAAGATAAATAAACAAAACAATGTACTGAGTGAACACCTACCATGGAGTTCCATGGACTTGTGGAATGATTGTTTTGTGAGGTGGAAGATTTGTTTTATACAGCATGTGGAAGTAGTACACTCAGTGCCTTGGGTGCCCCCTAGGTTGCTGTGGGGTGCTTCTGAATCTTGGATTCTTCCAAGGGGCCTTCTCTCATTAGCAAAACGGAAAGAAAGGAAAAGATGCCCTTGCCATTCTTAAAAAACAAAACACAACACAACACCCCACTCTGGCAAGGTGGTGGAGTGCCAATGGAAGTGTGTGGGGACTCTCAGCACATATTTATTTCAACGCACATGTACGTGTAAATCAGGCAGAACAGAGCTGAGGCAGAAACTCCTTGCCTGTTGGGGAAGGAGAAGGGGGAAAAGAACGGAGGCGCTCAGGCTGAGTCGCCTGTGTGTGTGAAACTGGCACCTACAGAAGAGATGACTGGTGAGGGCGCAATGAAAGCTGGGGGAAAGGCGCCCCCTTTGCTCTGCGTGAAGAGGGAAGGCTCCCAGGAGCTGCCTGCCTGGCTCGGCGGAGCTTGGCGCCTCTGAAGGAGAAGCAACTCAGTGAGAAGCGCCCCCGGCGAGGGAGTGGGGTGGGGGAGGGAAGGCTGTTCCCAGCTCCGGACCGCGTTTTCCCGCTCGCTCCTCGGGCTCCCTCCCCTCCCTTCTCCTCTTGCTAAACGAGCTCTTCGGCTCTCTCACTCCCCCGTTCGCCTCTGTGTCTGCTGCCGCCGCGGCCGGAACTCCTTCCACCCTCTCCCTCTCTCACACTTTAATTCCAAAGCCGGCTGCTGAGGCGTTCTTTCTTTGCCACCCGGCCTCCCCGGGCCTGATTGGGCGTACTTTTTGAATGCCCTTGATCCGAGAAGTCGGGTCGGGGTGGGGGAACCGGTCAGGGAAAGCTCGTTGGGACCATGGACTACTTGACGTGGTTGCCACAGTCTCGGCGGCGGAGGGGTTCGGCGAGAGAGGGCGGCTGAGCGATACTGCGGCTCTGCTCAGCGCTTCCTGGAAACTCCCGCTTCGGAGCGGGTGGGGCCGGCGAGGGGTGTGTGGAGGAGGATGCCCTCCACAGTGGGCGGGTAGGCAGGCAGTCAGGTAGAGGCAGGACCCAGCCCAGAGGGCAGCCGCCGCCGCGCAAGAGGGCAGCAGCGCACTCCAAGCACCTCACGCAAACACGGGGCTGGGGGCGGGCAGGGGGAGCACACGCCATAGTCGCTGCCTGAGGGCTTGAAACCGAAGTGGGGTTGGGGGGCGGCAGGCGGACCCAGCTGGCCTCGGAGCAGGGCAGGGGCTTTGGCCCGGCTTCTTCGGGGGGCGACAGAGACACACACACCCCGCCTTAAAACAAAACAAGGCATATAAGTTGATGGGAGGCAGAGCGAGGGCCCCCAGGAGGACCCCCTCCCCCGATGTCGCCCCAACCCGAGGGGTGCAGCAGAGGCCCCACCCCAAGATAACCCCAACCCGTGGGGGTGGGGCAAAAAAAGTCCCTTTGTCCAGGGGAAGCGCCCCCCCCCGCCATTAAACTGTGGAAACATTTACATGATCTCGCCCCAAGGGGAGGGGAGGGAGAAACCTGAACCCCAGATTTGAGCATACAGGGAGAAGCCTATTTCTAACAAGTGTGGGAGCCCTGCCTTTCACAACCAAGGGGGATGGATCCCGGCTTGCAAACAAGGGAAGCCTAACTTTTCCATCGTGGGGGTGGCGGCATATCAGAGGCTGTGGGGAGTGTGGACTACACCGCCGTCCCGAAAGAGTTGATGAATGCACCCGCCCCCCACAACTGAAAAATGTGCACTCGCGCTCTTCCCCCACTACGATTCTCCTAAAGACTTTGAAACAGTCCAGCGGGGGAGGGGGGGCGCAAAACCCAGGCGCGCCCCCCGCCGCCACCCCCATATCGTTCTTCCTCCTCGTTATTTTCTGCCACGGGAGAGCTCTCTCCCCCACCCTCTCCGCGTTTCCTTTTTCTTCGTCTCCTTTCAGAGACCTTCAATTTATCCCATCACCAAGCTGCATGTCAACTGGGAGGTGGGGATGGAACAGGCTCCATCGCAAGCTGCGGCGGCAGCGCAGAGGGTTAATGGCAGAGCAGCAGCGCTGGAGCGTGGGGGGAGGGGAGGCAGGGTTCGTAAATGGAAACATTGGTACATAAGCATTTAGCACAATCAGGAGGGGGGAAAGGCCGAACTGCAGAGAGGAGAACAAAAAACTTCTCTTTGCTGCCCCCTGGCGCCCATTCCTGCACATTCCTCTCCGCTCCAGTCTGTGTGTGTTTGTGTGTGTGGTGAGACGGAGGGAAGTATAGGTATATGTTTGCAATCCACGCCCCCCAGCAGCTAAACTGCCCTTGTTTTGGAGGACTCTTTTCCCTCTCAGGTGAACCAAGCCATGCCCGTAGACAGTCTCCTAGGCTGGAGTCAGGATTACCTCAAGTTGAGATTAAAGTTAATACTTTCAGCCTATATTATATGTGCTTTGCACAACCATGGGAGCCTCCAGATGGGGTGGTTGGTCTGGGATTGTCACAGTCCACTCACTCTTTACTAGGGGTTCACATGATGTCATCATCCATCCCTTCTCAACCTGGCATTTCCCTCCACATAAATAGTCACATTTCTTAATGGAGAAAGTCTTTTTGAGAACAGTCCATCTTTTTTCGAGAGTTGCAAGTCACCTACTACGTGGTGACTACCTCCTACCACGATCTTGTTTTGATCGTGCTGCCTACCACAATCAAAACAAGAGAGATAAAGGAGGGGAGAGTTAGACTACTATGCCCCCCCCCCGCCAACACAGTATACCTACTACAGCGTGGAAGTAGCAATGCAATTCCATTTGCAACGCACAGTGGAAAAGCAACAGGATGGCCAGGGCCTGCAAGGACCATGTCTGGAAGTGCCCCATCTCCTAGTCCCAAAGGGTCTTATCTGGTCATAGGCTCATGGGTTGAAGTTG
This sequence comes from Hemicordylus capensis, assembly GCF_027244095.1. Classification (NCBI taxonomy): domain Eukaryota; kingdom Metazoa; phylum Chordata; class Lepidosauria; order Squamata; family Cordylidae; genus Hemicordylus; species Hemicordylus capensis. Next base: position 11,206,749 of record NC_069663.1, on the reverse strand, counting down.
GGGAAAGATTTTTTCCAGAAGCTGGGATAGGTGGAGGTGGAAGAAGTACTGGCAAGATAGGAGTGCTGTTTTCAAAAGCAGAAGAGCTGCTGAGAACCAGTTGGGGCGTAACTACTATTAGGCAAGGGGAGGCAGCTGCCTGGGGGCCCCCACGCCTCAAGGCCCCCCCCCAGAGGCAAGTCACATGACTATATATTGTGAAGTGTGTGTGTGTATCAGTGAGGGGCCCATTTTAAAATTTTGTCTCTGGGCTCACTCCAGCCTTGTTATGCCCCTGGAACCAGTGGTTAATTTACTCATAAAGAAACAAAGTGTAACAGTTAGCAGAGGCAAAGAAGGTGCATTTTATGCCTTCTCTGGGGCACTCTGCCCAGAAATTAAGAAACATTACTTCCTGGAGGCAGTAATGGGCTGGATGAGGGATAACATAACTGAAGCTGAATCCAAATAAGATGGAGGTACTGACTGTGGGGGGCTAGGACCCGAGAGATGGTTTAGATCTGCCTGTTCTGGATGGGGTTATACTCCCTCTGAAAGATCAGGTCTGTAGCTTGGGAGTGCTTCTGGACCCCAAGTTATCCCTGGTTTCTCAGATGGAGGCGGTGGCCAGGAGCACTTTTTATCAGCTTCGGCTGATATGTCAGCTACATCCATTTCTAAATGACCTTAAAACAGTGGTACATATGCTGGTAACCTCCAAGCTTGACTACTGTAATGTGCTCTACAAGGGTCTGCCTTTGTACGTAGTCCAGAAACTACAATTGGTACAGAATGCGGCAGCCAGATGGGTCTCTGGGACAACACGAAGGAACCATATAACACCGGTTTTAAAAGAACTGCACTCCCTTGCTGCTTGTCCTCTGGCAGATGATGAAGACTCTCTTGGTGGCAGATGAACATCTCTAGGGAGAGAGAGTTGTATAGTCACAGCCTATCTCTGATCATTACTCACCTAGTATTGGAAGGTAGATCACTTAAAAAAGGATAATCAGGCAGGTTCAGGCAGTCTTTTAATAGATAACTGTTAAATTTATATTAGCTGTTAAATACAGAAGAAAATTTTGTTTAAATGAGATAAATGCAGAATGTTTTTAAAGTTTGTCTTATACTCTGCAAGGAGTCTCTCTGACAGGAAGCATGGGCCAGAAAAGAGCAGAGCAGTACATTAAAATAAACTTGACTGTGTAGTTTTGCCCACTATAGTTATATTGAATGCATAGTTTGATCCTTGCACGCTTGTTTCCATTGCTAACTATCAGCTGTGGAGGGGGCCCAGTCCAAATCCGGGCCACAGCAGGGGTGGAGGGAGACTTAACTCTTTCCCTCTGCTGTTGTCCCAGTGCAACCAGGGCCCAAATGTTATTTCCTCCTGGGCGCTTTCCACATTACCCCCTAAAACGGCAATACAAAGCTTTGGCTTGGCAGGATCGCATTGAAAACAATCCCTGCCCATTCTCTCTTGTAGAGATTAAACTGATTACTTTCTTTACCTTAATAAAGCCTATCTTTGCATACAAAAAAGAAAAAAAAAAGAAAAAAGAAAACAATCCCCAGAATCTCAAACTCCTACAATGGGAAAATACAGCTATTTTTCTGCAACGGACCTGCAACGTTGTAGCACTATACAATCCAAATAAGGATATTTGGATACCATATCAAAGATTCAATCTGAAATAAGGCATTGGAAATGTGAACGACACCTTGCTATCAGCGTAGGGACTGCGGTGTCACAACACAGGAAGTATGGAAGTACACTTAGGAGATCTGTAGTGACCCTGTTGTAGGGGGTAACCTGGAAAGTGCCCAGGAGGGGAAGTTTGTTAGGACTGTGGAGGAAGGAAATTGTTAAAGCCTTCCTCTACTCAGCCCATGGTCCTGATCTGGAACTGGTCCCATCACAACTGATACTGAACAAAAGACATGTAAAGGCCAAACTTTATATACATTTAGCATAGCATGTACTTCTGCCCTAAGAAGAGCTGTTTTTAATGTTACAGATTGAGAATAGATTCCCAGACCCTTGAATCCTCAAAAGCTCCCTTCCTTTTTAGTGGCACACAGCCCCTCTTGTCCTTAAGTCATGTTTTTTATCCTTCTACCTACAAAACAAGTGGGCTTTTGAAGGATGAAGGACTGCGAGTCAATAAACCATAGGAGCAGGAAGGACAAAGGTCTGTCTGTCTGTGCTTGTATGTGCACTGAATGTCAGAAATTGATTTGAACTAATAATCCATATCTTTAGTTGAAAATCTTTGCTTTAATCCGAACACATTGTAAACATAAAACATAACATCTCTGTAGCATTACTGTCATTTTAAAGTGCAGTTTGCAGTTCTACATTACTGAACAAATTTCATGAGAAGTTTTGGGGTGGCTTTTACATTTCTTTATGTTTCTTTTTTCTTCCAATTTTTATGTCCTCAAAGACTAGTACAAAACAGGATAGGCTTACTGGAGTAAACTGATTTTCCCAGCCTCTTCTTGATGGTCTTAATGGGAAGCAAAGTGCATTCTGGGATTTTGGCAATTCACAAGTGGGCAATAAGTTGCCCCAACATTAAAAAAAAGTCCTCTCCTACCCCAGATGAAACACGATTTTGTCACAAAATTACAAGATACTCTGCTGTCACCTATGTTATGGGGTAACTGTAAAATGTGAGAATGTAATCTTAGCCTGTTTTGCAACAGACTGCTTCTGGCCTATTCCTTCCTTCTCATGCTAAAACCCTTTTGGAAAATCTCAGGAAATATCTATCTCTTCTGCCATTCATCCAACTCTAATCATAAAGCTTCATCGTCTTCTAATCCCCTTCTTCCCCCTTGGTCACTTTCTCACATGCTGAGAAAAAGGCCCTTACAGTGCTTGAAGACTTCATATTTAGGGAGTAAATATTGGTTGATAAAAAATTAAACCAGAAATTAGTATCACCCTATCCACTTTTGTGACTTTCATTCTCCTGATTTAACCCTCACGATAAGTGCTCTCCATATAAACAGACCATGAGACTAGACAGCTATGCTTGTGACCTGATGGCTGACAATTTTCTGGTTTCAAATTAAAGAGAAAGTAAAATTAGCAAATTAATTGTTTGCTGTGTTTCTGCTAGGTGTTGTGTCAGCTGCCTTAAGCTTAACAGCCAATTGAAAGCTTGACTTCAGCCATCCTGTGTAGGAGGCGGAGCTCTGAATAGGGCCTTGTTATCTACCAAGTGTCAATCACATTAATTTTAAATTACTTCTGTACAGCCTGCTGTCAAAATGATTAAAGCATGAAGAGGGAAGCAGAGAGAGAGAAATGTACCTTGCAATTACATCAAGGACACTTATTTCTCTCTTTCCTCAGCCCCCAAACTTGTGGAAACCTTAACATCTTTGCTCTGTGTACATATGCTTAAGATCTTGGATCTGATAAAATGCAGCTATTTTTATGATACATCAAATTATAAAATGCATCTGATGGGACAGGAACCTATTAAATACCACTATATAATGAACAGCTAATATGCCTTCTATAAAGTATTCCATTCCACATAGAGCCCTCTGTATTCAAAAGAAATTGAACAAGTACAAGGGAGAGAACAAAGGTATTAGAGAACCTATCTTATACTTGATGGAATTGCTTCAGGTTTGAACATACTAGTGCCAATTTGGAATTATTTTTTAAAGGGGGGGGTAAAGTTATTAGCATGTGAAAATGGAAGCCCTATAGATGTGGTTTGTCCTGTATTCAGACTTACTTTCTTGCCTGCCATATGTAATTTGACTTGCCCTCAACTGGAGTGCTAACCAGAGTACAAAAATCTAGTAACGGGGCATGGATCATGTACCAAATTTCAGTTTTCTATTGGTTATAGAAGTGTTGAAACATCAGTGAGTGAGTATGGCGGAGGAAAGAGAAAGAGATCACTCTCAAAATACACAACTGTACAAAATGAAAAGATTTTGTACATACTATTAAATGCATCAAATCCAGTTCCTAAATAAGATATGGAGCCAAATGCCGGTATCTGAACATGTGCTTTACAAATTCAAGATCTCTAGGCCAGTCTCCAGCATCTTCAGTTAAATGATCTCAAGCCACAGGACTGAGAAAGATTGTTGTCCAAAACTCTGGAGGACTGCCAGAGGCAGTATACCAGATGGACCATTGGTCTGATCTGGTATTGTCTTATAAGACAGACAGTATTAAAATCCAGACAAATACATACCACTGGCAGACAAACTCTAGTTAAATTCAGCACACACAAGCAATCCATAAACACAGAAAACACAATACCTACTAATGCTTTATACGATTTAACATTTGCTTAGCATCAAAAAGTGTGACAGACTCTCTTTAAACTGGGTTTGTTGACACGAAGTTATTTATGTAAGCATTTCTATGCTGCTTTTCTGCAATATAGCCTTCAAAGTGGCTAGCAAGAATTGAAAATATAATAATAAGAACAAGTCACATAAAAGAGTCTTAAACAGAACCATTGCAAGTCACCAGCACAGAAAAACCAACCTAAGTGAAAAACCAGCTGGCCTATGCCTGGAACCCTGCTGGCACTGGTGTTGGGCTAAGGGCCTCCATTTGTCAGCACTGGAACAAATGGAGGAGCCCTGATAACAATCCTGTTTTAGGGCAAGGCAAAAGGCAAAACCATGTTAGAGTCTGGTAGTATGCATGACCTGGCTCCAGGTGCAACAGCAACAGAAAAGGGAAGGAGCAGATTTGGACAGTGCTTTTAATCAGTTTTTCGAAGTGGGAGGCCTGGACAGTTGCCAGGGGAGGCTCAGGATTCTCCTGACCTCCACTAGAGCTTGACTCTGCATGAGAAATCAGTGTCCACTCATATTCTGATTGTCAGTCAGTGCCGGATTTAGGCACAAGCTAAGCAAGCTACAGCTTGGGGCTTCACATTATGAGGGGCCTCTGAATCAAAAAACAGGAGAGACTGGATTTCAAGTTAAATACTTTTAAATTGTATTTCTAATGCAAATAAGCTTATTGCAAGATAAATGTTTGTTCATTCATTCATTTGATTTCTATACGGCCCTTCCAAAAATGGCTCAGGGAGGTTTACACAGAGAAATAATAAATAAGATGGATCTCTGTTCCCAAAGGGCTCACAATCTAAAAAGAAACATAAGATAGACACCAGCAATTTATTGCCCTTTTTAAATACCCCCCAGTATTTTCTATCTATCTATCTATCTATCTATCTATCTATCTATCTATCTATCTATCTATCTATCTATCATATTTTTATACTGCCTGATATGTACATCTCTAGGCAGTGTACAACATTTAAAATATTTAGAAGTCAACACAGATTAAAATACATGACACAATAGAAGCAATAGCATAAAACAAATTATTAAAATTAATTCTAATTAAAAGCCTGTGAGAACAGGAGAGTCTTGAGGGTCTTCCTGAAAACAAACAGAGAAGAAGATGCTCTTATTTCAGCAGGGAGCATATTCCAAAGCCCTGGGGCAGCCACAGAGAAAGTCTGGTCCTGGGTCGCCACCAAATGAGCCAGTGGCAATCGTAACTGGACCTCTCCAGAAGATTGTCAACAGGCGGCAGGGTTTATGACAAAGGTGGTGCACTCTTAAATAGCCTGGACCCAAGCCATTAAGGGCTTCATAGGTAATAACCAGAACTTTGTATTTCACCCAGAAACATATCGGCAGCCAGTGCAGTTCTTTTAAAACCAGTGTCATTTGCCCCCTTCGTGTTGTCCTAGAGACCAATCTGGCTGTCTCATTCTATATCAACTGTAATTTCCAGACTATGTACAAAGGCAGCCCCACGTAGAGTGCATTACAGTAGTCATGCCTGGAGGTTACCAGCATATGTACCACTGTTTTAAGGTCATTCTGCTCTAGAAATGGACGTAGCTGACATATCAGCTGAAGCTAATAAAAAGTGCTCCTGGCCACTGCCTCCACCTGAGAAACCAGGGAGAGCTTTGGGTCCAGGAGCACGCCTAAGCAACGTACCTGATTTTTCAGGGGGAGTGTAACCCCACCCAGAACAGGCATATCTAAACCATCTTTCAGGTAACCCCCCCTCCCATCAGTAAAGGTATAGTGTGCCATCGAGTCGGTGTTGACTCCTGTACTTCCGTCTTATTTGGATTCAACTTCAGTTTGCTATCCCTCATCCAACCCATTACTGCCTCCAGGAAGGCATTTAGGGAAGATATGCCATTTCCTGATGAGGTCGGCATGGAGAAGTAGATCTGGATGTCAACAGCATATTGATAACACCCAACACCAAACCTCCTGATGATCTCTCCCAGCAGTTTCATGTAGATGTTAAAAAGCATTGGAGACAGTATGGAGCCTTGTGGAACTCCACACTTCAGCTCTCGCTTAGCAGAACAACAGTTTTCAAGCGACACCATCTGGAATCTGCCAGAGAGACAGGAGCTGAACCACTGTAAAACAGTGCCACCCAATCTCACCTCCCTCAGGCGGTCCAGAAAGATAGCATGGTCAATGGTATCAAAAGCTGTAGAGAGATCAAAAAGGGTCAGCAGAGTCACACTACCTCTGTCGATAGCCAGTTGTAGATCATCTGGCCAACCAAGGCAGTCTCAACCACATAGCCCACACGAAAGCCAGTTTGAAATGGGTCTAGATAATCTGCATCATCCAAAACTGCCTGGAGCTGAGAGGCCACCACCCACTCAACCACTTTGCCCAACCATGGAAGATTAGAAACAGGTCTGTAATTAGCTAACTCTGAGGGATCCAGTGTAGCTTTCTTCAAAAGTGGTCTAATAGCCTCTTTAAGACAAGGAGGCATCCTGCCCTCCCTCAGAGAAGCATTTATAATATTGACCAGACCCCCTCTGATAATATGATTATCAGATGAGATAAGCCAAGTTGGGCAAGGGTCAAAATAACAGGTTGTAGGATGCACAGTCTGAAGCAGTTTGTCCACTTCCTCAGGAATTATAACCTGAAAATGATCCAATCTAATCCCAAAAGAGGAGTTCCTGGACACCTCCACAATAGACTCTGCAGTAACTGTGGAATCCAGCTTGGCCCTTATATGAGAGATTTTATCCTTAAAAAAGTCATTAAAAATGTCACAGCGAGTGACCGATGGTTCAAAGTTTAAATTAAAGGGGGAGGGGTACATACTAGCCTCCTCACAACCCTAGACAATTCCACTGGATGTGAATTTGCGGAAGCAACGTGGGCAGAAAAGAACCACACTGCCAGAGCAGAGGACTTCAAATTTGCTCTGTGTTGCACCCGATCAGACTCACACCGAGTCTTCCTCCACTTGCATTCTAATAGTCTACCTTGCCGCTTCAGCTACCGTAACTCATCCAAATACCACGGGGCTGTCTTTAAGGCAAGTCTTAGGAGCCATTGTGTCTATTTCTCTAGTGAGATCATTATTCCATCTTTGTACCAGAGCATCGACAGAATCATTTGCAGAGCCAGCCCTAAATCCTAATAGGTTATTGGATCCTAATAGGTTATTGGATCCTCGGGCAGACCAATCTAATAAGTCCTTCACCCCTGCAGAGGTGGGTTGTGGCTGTAAGTTCTACCTTAACCAGATGGTGATCCATCCATGACAATGGGGAGATGACAGGAGTCCCTACCCACGGAACACCACCCTGATCAGAGCAAAAGACCAAATCGAGTGTGTGACCAGCAACATGTATCGGACCAGAGACCAATTGGGATAGGCCCACAGTTGTCATGGTCGTCATGGCTATGAACTCTTGAGCCACCCCTACAACCCAGTCCCAAAATGAACATTAAAGTCCTCCACCAATAACAACCTGGGCGACTCCAGTGCCAATTCAGCAACCAGGTTCATCAGCTCAATTAGGGACTCAACTGGGCAGTGGGAGTGATCGGTACACTAGCAGAAGTCCCAGTCTGCCCCTGGTCCCTAGGCAACACATTCAGTATAAGCCAAATCCCTGACAGGGTTAATAGTGAGTGAGATTGTATTCTTATAGACCACAGCCACCCCACCTCCCTGCCCATATCCCCTTACCTGCTCTACCATGGAGTAACTCTCTGGGAGAAGCTGGGACCAAACTGGACCACTAGCCTTTCCTGACTGGTCTCCATAATACATACCAGGTCAGCTCCTTCATCCATAATAAAGTCATGGACTACCTCAGATTTATTTTGAACCCATCTGGCATTACAGAATAATAAGGTGAGGTTCTGTGGGTGGGTTTTGGGTCTCCAAAATCAAAGAGGTGGTAGGCCTGCTGGAAAGGGAAACAGCAATTACATTTCTGAATTCCCTTCCCCTATAATGACCCACTGGCCTACCAACGCCATATCTTTATCAATTCTTCACCACCACTGGTATAGCTGCCCAAGGGTCATCTGTGGGGCAGCTATGTTAAAAGATATTAAAATATTAAGGAACAAACCAACAAATTACATTAAAAAATCTTAAAAAACAAACCCACATATTACATAAGATTTACAAAGTATTGTGATCTCATGCCATTGTTGGATTTTTTAAGAGGACAATTGCTCTCAGACCTGGGCATCTCCTTTCTTGTCTTCCTTTCAGGGCATCCAGGTCTTTCAGTATTCCTGGGAAGGTGTGGAGAATATTTTTGAAACATTGAAAGAGAGAAAGTTATGGATTTTGTGAAAAAGGAGTTTGCTCATTACTATTTGACCTAAAATGTTCTGAGATAAAGTACAAAACAGTGCTGCACACATCTCCTCCCTAAGACCCTGCCCTCTTCAGGACCCAGAGATGGGTCAAAATTAGGGTTGTGCATTTTGTTTGTTTTTCTGTTTTGTTTTTGGCCCGAATCCGAAACACCCCCATTTTGTTCTTTGTTCGAAATCAGCCAATTGGAAACACCCCAATTTTGTTCTTTGTTCGAAATTGCAAAATCCGAATCTGAAATGTTTTGGATTTTAAAAAATGGCCCCAGGGAAAAACTAGTGGGTGGTGGTGGTAGTGCCCAATGGGTGGAAACTACCACCCAAATTTCAGAGGAATTGGGCAAAGTGCTGATTTTTGGAGAATTTTTGAAGTATAGGATTTTTCCCATAGGGAAGAATGGAGGTTTCACCAAAAGTATAGGTTCATGTTGGGGGGTGGTGGCCTAGAGCAGAGTAGGGTGGGTGGTAGTGCCCAGTGGGGGCAAGGAAGCTGCCAGAATTATTTCAAAGGAACTGGGCAGAGGGATGATTTTTTAAAGATGCAATGGAGTTTGCGTGTCTGTAAAGTTCTTCCCCATAGGGAATGATGGACCTCCATAATTCCTGCCCCATAACTGCACTTGGGGGGCACCAGGGTGGCCCAGAGCAAGTGGCAGTGTAGAGCACATAGGGTGCCAACCACCTCCATGGGTTGCTAACTCATGGGGTACTGGGTTCTGTTGTTTCTGAGATGTTTTGAGTGTAGATTCAGATTCTCTGGTAGCATATGAGAGTTTGTCATTGAAAATCTCATATGCTACCAGAGAATGTACACTCAGAACACCTCAGAAACAACAAAACCCAGCACCCCATGGGTTAGCAATCTATGGGGGTGGTTGGCAGCCTATGTGCACTACACCACCACTCACTCCTGGACACCCCAGTGTCCCCCAGGTTGAGTTATGGGTCTGCTGAAACCTCCATGATTCTCTGGGGGGGGACCTTAAAGAAGCGTAAACTTCAAAAATTCCTAAGAAATCATCCCTTTGCCCTACTCCTTTGGAATCTGGGTTGTGGCAGGCACCCCTTAGGGCACTGCCACCCAACCCACTGTTTTGCCCCTCAGGCCCCCTTTCTGACCCGAATCTGCCCCAAAGACATGTCAACTTCAGAAATTCTTTAAAAACCAGCCCTTTCCCCAATTCCTTTGGAATCTGGGTGGCAGCAGGCACCCATTGGGCCACTACCACCTGAACTACTCTTCTGCCACCAAATCCCCCTTTCTGCCTTGAATCCACCCCAAATAACATCAACATCACACATCAACAACAGCAGAGCTTTGGAAAATATCAGCCAGATTTCCAAAGGTCATGCACATGCACATCCCCCCCCGCCCAAAATGCAATTGATCTACACACAACAGCATGAAACAACAACAATGAAATGTACACTGCCCCACTGGCCAATGAGGGTAAATGCACACTGCCCCACTAGCCAATGAGGGTAAAATTTACCCTTAAATTTGCTTAAAAGGAATGAGGCAATTGCCAGCAGATCAGCCCATGCTTTCGCTGGCCAATCTGCAGGCTGGAAGGGCTGGAAATTCAAACAGATGTCAAAACTCAAAATGGAGACTGAAGGAGAAAGACTTTTTGCGGTTGCAAAATGGAGTTCCAAAACAGCCGAAACAACAAAACACTTTGTATCCGAAATAGGGACGTTTTGTTTTGGCTACAAAACAGCTGAAATGGCCTGTTTTGTGCACAAAACATTTTGTATCCGAAATGAAACACACATCCCTAGTCAAAATGCATCCTGCTAGTTTGCCTGAAAAACAGACACTGTACAGACTTTTATGGCTTCATATGCACGGCATGAATTGCACTACAACCTTTCCTATCAAACCAATTGAGTTGCTATTGCATATAAACTTCATGGCATACAGAGCCTTCAGGTACTTTGGTGGGTACCTCTTTTTTTTAGTTTTTTAGGATTTTGCCATTTACTTTGTTTTGATGTTGCATGCTCTCTGTCCATTGCTTATGTTTCTCCATTGCCTGGTCTGTTGCATTGTTGGCCATCCTCATCATCCTTTACAAATGGCTCCTTGTACTGTTCTGGTTCATTGTCAATTGTCCACTATCTGCCCTTCATAAAGCTCTCTGTAGAATTACATCTTTTCAGTGTCTATTTGTGTACTAATGTGCATGAGTATTTCTAATGTGTTCTGGCTCCATAGGCAGCTTCAAGACACCTAGCAATTCCCATTCAAAAGGTACACTCTAAAAACAATACATTAGTAAAACAAAATCAGAGAGAGGGAGAAGCACCAATACAAATAATTAAATCAGGGGACTAACAAAACCATATATCAAAGCAACAGACAGGTGGATCTACATTAAATAGTTTCCATTTGGCATTTGAAGGCATCCAGAGAGAGTAGCCTAAATATCTTGTGGCAGGTTATTCTACCATTTGGTGACATTTGAGCAGACCTCCTCAGAGGAGTGAAGTGTGCAGACAGCTCCACATATCTGAGACCTTGTATCATGTGGATAATGAGTAAGGCAGGTAATCAGTTGGATCATTTTTGCCTGGCTTGTGTGTCATAGGAAATATACGTAATGATGTTTGTCGTCGTTAGTTTTCTGTATTTAAGTGCATCTATATTTTAATTGTATATTTTCTTGCTGAAAATCAGACAGACACAAACACACGCTGGAGTCACATTCTCCATTCTTCGGTCCTTACTGGTTGTGTGAATTTGGATCCTTGAAGGTCGTTTCTAAGGGCCACTAATTAGGTTGAAGCTGCCTCTACAGAGATACAAGAACAAATATTGACAATCCCACACAGTCGTCCAAGGCTTCCCTTTCTGTTTGTGGAGTATACTGTAGCTGTTCCTTCTCTCTCAATACCAGGAGCGACCGATGCGGGCATCACTGGGGGTGGGCAGCAAGAGGCAAATTCATAGGTGCTTATCTCCGCTCTGGCTGCAGCTGCAAACTACTGCAAGCAGCAGTGCACTGCTCAGCACTCCCTGTGGCGGCGGATCGGCTCCCTGCTCACCTGGCCACTGGTGGGAGATGGGCTCTGCAGAAGCCAGGTGAGTGGCAGAGCCAATCCACTGCCGCAGGAAGTGCCGGCAGCACACTGCTGCTTGGAGTAGTTTGCAGCTGCAGCAAGAACAGAGGTGAGCACCTATTAATTTGTGCTTAAAGGTGCCTCTCGTTGCCGCCCCCCCCCCTGCACTGGCCGCTCCTGCTTAATACTCTCAGGGGTTCTCAACAGTGGGTACTAGTATCCCTAGACGTACAGGTGAAACTTGGAAAATTAGAATATTACATGGAACCAAGAAGACAAGGATTGTAGAATAGAACAATATCGGACCTCTGAAAAGTATAAGCATGCATATGTATTGAGTACTTGGTTTGGGCCCCTTTTGCAGCAATTAAAGCCTCAATGCGGCGTGGCATGGATGCTATCAGCCTGTGGCACTGATGAGGTGTTATGGAAGACCAGGATGCTTCATTAGCGGCCTTCAGCTCTTCTGCATTGTTTGGTCTCATGTCTCTCATCCTTCTCTTGGCAATGCCCCATAGATTCTCTATGGGGTCAGGTCAGGTGAGTTTGCTGGCCAATCAAGCACAGTACACTGTATACTTTTCAGAGGTTCGATATTGTTCTATTCTACAATCCTTGTCTTCTTGGTTCCATGTAATATTCTAATTTTCTGGGATTGTGGATTTGGGCTTTTCATGAGCTGTACGCCATGATCATCACAATTATAACAAATTAAGGCTTGACTTATCTCACTTTGCATGTAATGCGTCTGTCTCATATATCAGTTTCACCTTTTAATTTGCATTACTGAAATTAATGGACTTTTGCACAATATTCTAATTTTCCGAGTTTCACCTGTAGCTGAAGGGCTCCCAGGGGAGCCTTCTGGCCTCCCCACGCAGCAACGGCAGTATTTGTTCCCCATCTGAGGATCTCTGGCTTGAAGCCAACTTATCCGCGGTGATGTGTCTGCTGCAGAAGGGGAGAGAGGAGGGTGAAGACTCTCCTCCTCCTCTATGCCTTATTGGCTGGTTATGTGCTGAAGCTCAGGGTAACCATCCCCACAGCCTGATTGACAGCATTCAGAAAATTAGCACAGAGTACTTCCATTAAAATTAATAGGACAAGACTGCTTATGAATAACTTAATATGAATGCGAGGCAGTGACTGTAATAGCCTGGTTCCCTAACACTTAAGTGTGTGTATGTATGTATGAGTATGTCTCTCTCTCTCTCTCTCACACACACACACACTTACTTAGAGGGCTTACATCCAGAATGAATTATGTATAAGCAATCTTATTTAAATTAATGGGGAAAGTTTGCTTGTCCATATACATATACTAGTAATATGGGCTTACAGTTTGCGGGCATATGAACATCTCATCACTCTGTGACTCTAGGCTTTTTCTAGCTCTGTGGTGTCTCATTCCCAATGTTTGACAATGGGAGAGTTTTTCTGCATTCTCCAGGACAGTAATGAATTTTTCTGGAGTTTTGCATTGTATGTTGTTATTTTTTTGGTAGCCTGGGCAAGGTATGGAACCTACTTGCATAAATGGCATGTTTCTATTTTTCTTTTTAAATGGTTCGGTCTGGGAGTTTCATGTCAGTCAGGCAGTGAACCCTTGCTCTAGTTGTGTGTGCTATGATTACGCTCTTGCACCAAGATCCACGTCCAATTGGACTTGCACCCTTCAGAGGGTTCATTGGGGTCAAGATATGCGATTACAGGTGTATTGGTTAATTTCTTACAGCTTGTAAGCCTTTTGATGTGGGGACATTCCCACTCTATATGTTCCTTGGTGAAGAATTGCAGCAGTTATGCGAGTGTGCAATAGTTGGTGGTAAATCATGCAACACAGTTTGGTTCTTGTAGGATTCTAATCTCACTCACATTGCTTGGTGCTTTTGCTGTTTGAATGGCTTGCATTTTCTTTGGGTCTACAGGGATCCCATTTTAAGAAACACATGTGCCTATGGAATTCTAGATAATTAACAAGGTTTAACATTTCCTTTAATTGAGAGTAATATTGCTCTCCGTCAGTTGCTGAAATATGGCTGTTAATTCAAAGTCACATTCTTCTGCCATATACTATGATATCACTACCAGAATTTTTCACTCCTGGGATTCCTGACAATTATTCATGAATTACTTCCTGGAATATATACATTGGCAGCGATATCTTTAATTATATTTCCTTTTGTCCACCATGAGTGGACAAATGTAATGATGGAACTGGGATTGAGTTCTGGTCAGTGGTATCTCCTTGCATTTGGGTCAAGCTTGAAAAATAATTGTCTAATATCAGAAATACTTGAGCTAGTATTATATTTTGTATTGTATCTATATTTATTATGAAGTGTATATACTGCTTTTCACTTAAAAAAGCTCTCAAAGCAAAATATTTTAAAAGACAGACACCAGCAACAGCTACTGGAGAGATGCTGTGGTCTTGGATAGGGACAGATGCTCTCCCACTCGTAAAAATAAGAAAATTGCTACTTTAAATAGTTCATTGCCAATTAGCAGGGGTATAGCTGTTGATGATCTGCATAACTAGATCAGTTGACTATTTGCATAACTAGATAGGGATGTGTCTTGTTGGGCCACTACAATTATAGGCAACATGCATGGAGTTGATCTTTCAACCTGCTCTGTGATGTCCAGTGCTTCTCGTCTTTCTAGCTCTGCTCCTGTTTTTTGTTTTTGTTTTAAATGGAACAATAGGCCTATTCCTTGCTTAATGTTTGTCATCTAGGTAAAGATTAAAAGTCACTGCTTTGACTTTCCCAAACTCCTTTATCTGTGTCTGCATATTCTAAAGCCTTTATATAATGTTCAGATCAACAGCTGTTTCATAACCTAGCATAGTGCGAATATTGGTGAACACACTGAACTTTATCCATTGGCTAGTGGGCTAGGGTGGAGAGAGAGGAGCAGGTCAGTGTACAGATGACAAGATACCCGAGTTACTTACTGAAGATATTAGGCTGGGTCTGATTATTGAAAAGGGGGTAGGACACGTGCCTTACCCAGGTTCAGGAGCTGTGTGTGCCCCTGGTTTTCGATAGTGTCTAAGCAAACAGCTAAGGAGGGGGAGGAGGAGGAGCAGGGAGTGATTGTGTGTGAGGACAGAACTGGGTAGGACAGTGCCATCCTACCCAGCTCTCATACCCAGTATTTTATCAAGGTAGGAGGAAAAGCCATCCTACCCAGCTCCTGCCTCACACATGATCACTCCCCACTTCTCCTACCTACTTTGCTCACACACAGTTGAAAATCAGGACCGTGTACCCAGTTTTTGATTGTTAGAACCAGCCTAGTGTGTTGGTGTTTGTTTCAGCACTAATGTGGAAAAAAGGTGGGATGGGAGGGAAAATAGGGAAAGGTAGCAGTGTATCTGGATTTTGAGGACCTCAATAAACACTGAATAGAAAAAGTAGCTTGTTATTTTTTTTACCCAGTAATGTCTTCAATTGGCTTCTTGGAAACTAATTTTCTTATCTGCAAATCAACAAAAAGCTGTCTGAAAACCCATCAGCAGTAGGAATTCTAATTCTATCAAGCAAAGAAAAAACAGCTAAATTCAGGAAGGCGGCCCTGCACCTCTAATTGACATAATTGAGACAGACCAGCCACTGAATTGATGGGGCAGAAAAGGGGGAGCAGGTGTTGTGACTGAGGAAGAAACAGAAAGTCAGTAATGCTGTATCTCTCCATTCAGCCGCATTATAACAACTGTAACACAAGAAACACGCGGTTCATAATGTATTTTAAAGCAGAAGTAAAACTGGCAAGTTTCTCCTAGGCAGACTTGTACACGCATTTAGTATAAGTGTGTTGATGCTGCCCCCAAGACCTAATGTGGTCAGAACACACTTGTGTTGCTAGAAAAAAATCAGTATGCATAAGAACAACATAAGGAGTGGCTTTATATGAAGTCAGACCATTGGTCCATCTATCTCAATATTGTCTACTCTGATTAGCTGTGGTTTCTCCAGGGTTTCAGGCCCTACCTGGAGATGCCAGAAAGTGAACCTGGGACCTTCTACATGCAAAGCAGGTGCTCTGCTATGGCCCCCACACCAAGTCAATGGTGTGTACAAAGAAACGAGGCAACTCCTTTTGATGTGCCCATTAATTAATTTAATTAATTAATTAAAATTAGCTGCTTATAGTACTTGGCATGCAAAATGTTTTACAGTACTTATCTGTGCTGTAGACTAGTAAGCTTTAGTTCCCCCCCGCCCCGCCGCAAGCCAAAAACCCAGCTCTATTTCCACCTTGCAAATAAGTTCAAAGAGATTAGCTCACAAACATTTTTTGAGGTCAGACTGCCCCCAAATGCTTGTGTCAGTCATACATGGCCTTAAAGGAACATAAAAAAATGGGCCAAGCTTTGCAATGCTTCCTTGGCTGGCTGGCAAATATTATTATTCAGGCTTATCAATGACCACCAGGAAAGTGCCAATTGGCAAGCCTACCTTAACCTTAGCTTGCAACTACTTAGTTTATTTTAATCATATTTATTTCCAAAAGAGTTGGAAATGTTATTATTCTTATGGACACATAGCTGAAGAAGCTGTGGATGAGAGGGAGGTACTGGCAGACTCAGGGTAACCTGCAGATGCATTGGTTTCATGCAAATCTGAAGAAAAATCCCAAGAGGGCAACGCCTTCTAATGTTACTCAATGAAGCGGAATGTTAGTAAACTCAGAGCAGTTAACAGATAACCAGGTGGGCGGAGCTAATGGAACTCAGTGACGGTGGGGGGGAAGGAGGGCTTAAATAAAAAGAGCCAGAAATTTCTCAGCTTGAAGCATACTCCCCCAGGACAGTCACAGTCCGTACAGCTTCTGAGGGGAAAGGTGCCTAACACTTTCACCATGCTCAGGCAACACATTCACACCAGGGAATAAAATAGCAGTTTTAACTGTCTCTCTTTTCCCTTGACTTCTCCCTCTCCAAAAGATGGACACAACACAAGTGTGACCTGCCCACTGAAGATGAACAATCTGCAGATGCCAGTAATGAATGTTATCTGCCTGGCTAGCCCAGGGTGAGCTGAGATTTTAATCTAGGGGTGCAATTCTGAATAGGATTACAAGGAGAGAAATTCCACTGAATGCAGTGGGACCCCCTCTGAGTAAACAAGTTTAGGACTGCACTATAAGGCCTGGCTCAGTGAGGGATGATTCATACATAGAAACTTTCTATGGCTAAGAGTACAAGGACTCGGGCGTCCCAGAAACTCATGTAACTCTGATACTGACCCAGAGTTATGGAGGAGAGCTGGTCTTGTGGTAGCAAGCATGACCTGTCCCCTTAGCTAAGCAGGGTCCACCCTGGTTGAATATGAATGGGAGACTTGATGTGTGAGCACTATAAGATATTCCCCTTTGGGGATGGAGCTGCTCTGGGAAGAGCATCTAGGCTCCAAGTTCCCTCCCTGGCAGCATCTCTAAGATAGGGCTGGGAGAGATTCCTGCCTGCAACCTTGGAGAAGCCGCTGCCAGTCTGTGAAGACAATACTGAGCTAGATGGACCAATGGTCTGACTCAATATATGGCAGCTTCCTATGTTCCTAGAGTTTACAAGTGCTGTAGTAGATTGGCTTCCCATTGCTGTGAGCCCCCCAGTAGACCCGCCTGTTCAGGCCATACTCAGAGCAGGTACCCTGCCTTTGTATAGAATTTGTTCAAAAGAAATGCCACACACATTGCTGCCATCCCAGACCAGAGTCTTTGTTTCCTCAGGTACATAACACAAAGCCATAATTTGTTTAGATCATCTTAAGTGCCTTTGTCAAGAAAGTCATACTTCTCTTGCTACCATCACAGAACAGCATTTAAAGAGAAAGCAGGCAGATTATAAAGTGCAGATTTTCAATCTCATTTTGATCTGTGATCAATTCACCAGGCATATCAATTAGCAGGTTCAGTCCTGTCATTTAGACAAATATCCTGGGCTTTGGTGGCCAGCAGACAGGGGAGAAGAATCTAAACCTTTTCATAATCGGAGGCTTGCACGGAATGGACTAGTTGCAAAAGGATGACGACTTAACATTTACAGCTCAATTCTGGCCATTTTTACCCAGAAGTATGTCTCACTAAGATTTATGGTGAGGAGCATGGGGGAAAGGAAACATCGATGGTGGAGCATCCCAAGTTGACTCCCTGGTAGGGCTGTGGCAGACTCTTGTCTGAAACCTTGAAGAACAAAAACATATACATGATGGTATATATACCGTGTATAAGAGTCTATTCACACACACAACTTACATAAATGAAACACACAAATTGCTAAAGAAATTATGTGTTCTAGACAGAAACGATTAAAATGGGTGCAATAAATTTGGTTCAAGCGTCCCAATAAAATTGGCAATAAAGAATAATATGGCTGATAGACTCTATATCCCCTGAACCACAAGGGCAACAGAGCTGATCATAAGGAAGTTGTGTGTATTTACCATCAAGTACTGCCTTGAAGAACCACTGCTAGTCAGTGTGGACAGTGCTGAGCTAGAGGGACCAACGGCCTGACTCAGTATTCTCTTCCTGTGACAATGAAGGATGTCTAATTAGGGTTTCCCCAGAGGATTATCAATATAAAGATTACTTATTGTAGGAGAAGCATATGCTTTAGCCACAGATTTACTGAGACACAGGCACAGAGTTAACTGTTGAAGGAAAAGGGTCCTGGGATAACTGGAGGCTCTTTACAGTAGTAGTGATCTCAAGGGGAAACAGGTATAGGGGAAAGTGGTGCCACACTGTGCACTTGGATCAAGACCAGTTGCTTGATGCTGTACCATGAGGGAAAAAAACAAAACCTCCTACTCCCTTGGATTGCTGATTATATTCAGATGCAAGGTCAGGTTCTCCTCAAGTACTAGGCAGGACACTACAGATGGCTCACTTGCCAAATGGGCACTACGGCAAGTTGATCATTGAGTAAAACTCTGGCCATCTGTCTTTCATCTGTCTTTCAGTGAATTTCACCCATCAGCAAGACACTGCAAGCCATTTTAAGAGCAGCTGTGAGGGCTGGAAGTGCCTCAATTCGATATCATTTCATTACTTCCAAGAGCAGCGGATCAGATTATCCTGTGGCTAGCTAACCAGGCACACAAATGGGATCCTCCCCGGACTGCTCTTTGCAAGCAAGCATCTTGGTTGCCAGAACCAGCTCAGGCCATCTACTGAGTGCAGGAAAGACCCAGGCCATAGCCACTCCAGAGATTACATGTTAGCACCAGAGGCTAAAGGCAGAAGTTCACAACCTTGGGGCCCCAGACAAGGGACTACAACTCCCCTCATTCGAGGTCATCACCACTGAGGATGATGGGAGTTGTAGTCCAAGAACATCTGGAGACACAGGATTGTGACTCCTCGGGATAGCACCACATTTTTAAATTCTTATTTATTTATTTATTTAATTTATATACCACCTGACTCCAGAAGCTCCAGGTGGATCAGAAAAAACAAAAACAAACAAGACCAGCTATTAAAAACAAGAATTAAATGAAAAAACATTCAGAAATTACAATTACAAAATCTAAACAGCTATTAAAATTTTAAACTCAGAAATTACTAAAAGTCTAACTAAAAAATGTGTCTTAAGTGACATGGTATCTCGTTACTATCTGAAGACAGAATATGAGCCTGATGCTTGGTGTATTTCTTTCAATAATACTTTCATTAAAGAATTGGCAAGTCCATCCACCCACATGCCTATTGACACTCTCATAAGAACATAAGAAGCTGCCTTATACCAAACCAGTCCCTTGGTCCATCTAACTCTGTATTGCCTACAATGACTGGCAGCAGCTCTCCAAGATTTCAGAGTCTTTCCCAGCCCTTCCTGGAGATACTGCCAGGGATTGAACCCAAGACCTTCTGCATGTGAAGCAGATGCTCTATCACTGAACTGCCGCTGTCTGCTTGATATTTCAATCAAGGATTGACAAGCCTATATTAATTACAGGTGGCCCTCATTATTCACGGAGGCTCCGTTTTTGCCTATAGGTGTGAATATGGCCACTCGGGAACCACAGATGGGCAAATTTTGCTTAATTTTAAAACCATGGATAAAGAAACTGGATCCTGATAACGCAACTGCAGATACCTGAAACTGTGGGTGCTGGAACCGCAAATAACGAGGGCCACCTGTATTTTTAATGTTTTTCAAATGCAGCAGTTCAGATAAATGTTTAGGATTAATAGAAATTAATGGCAAGTATTCCTAGAAGCTTGCATCAAAAACACTGCAAGTTTGCAATAGAGTAAACATGTTTAGAACCACCAGCAACATTATGCTATCTTAAGTTCCAACACCAAATTAGAAACACTTGTGACAATAGTGAGAAACTAGATATTAATCCCAGGTTACTGAATGCAGAACAAGGAGTTGTGTGAACAGAAGAGAAAAAGAAGGAAATGGTGGATGTTATAACCAGTAGAGGGCAAAATCACACAGGATTGCCGTCAACATACCATGTGAGAAGTGGTTTTGGATTGTGCTATTTGACAGACAGACAACAAATCCCCAACCTAGAAAGAAAGACAGACATCTTCACCATGGGGAAAAGTTTTATTCCAAGCCCAGGGTGTGCTCCAGAGCTGGCTATAATGCAGCACATATCTCACGCCCCCTGAATTCAAGGGTATAGGAAAAGCATTGTGTCCTAGCCCTACAGATGGGACCACTTCCGGGGGGGTGGGGGGGTGAGAGAAGAGAGGGATGTTCATAAGCCTCTTAGATTGAGCCACCTGGCTTCGAGGATGGAGAGCATGATGTTCAAGAAACTTGTGCACACCTAAAAGCCATCAATGATGCGAAAGACGTTGTCTGCAGAAACAGATCCTAGAAAAACCTCCACTGCAGTGACCTTGGTGGGGTAGAGGTGGGACAACTTCCAACTATGCCAGTTTTGGCTGTAAAGGCACCAATCGGTCTAAGGCCTGGCCCTTTGAAGGTGGAGGAGATCTGCTGTGTTACTCACAGCCATCAACACACAGATCACTGTATGTTCAAGTTCTCATATATACATATATGGATCCCATTACAAACAGTCTCGCTGTCCACTTTTTAAAAAGTCCTCAAGGAGAGCAAGAGCTAGTTTGGCTGAAGGCACCCGGCCTTGATGTGCATTTAAAGTGAAGTGCCTCAACATGGACTTCTTCCTGGGTTTGCTTTCCTGCTCCTCTGGAAGTCCAGTCAAGCTTGTGCAGAGTCATGCGGAGCAGCCCTGGAGAGGCTGGGCGGGGGAGGCACCCAGCTCCTCCATGTCACAGCGTGGTAGATGGCAGCTTCTTAACCCGCCTCTGTGCCAGCAAGGACGACTCAATGGGTTTCAGCTGGGGGCTTGGCTTGGAGTTATTCAGCGCCAGATATGTGGCCGTCATGGCACCCTAGGAGACAGAGGAGTCACAGGAGTTCATGTGTGTATATATCTGAGAGATCAGCACACATGCACCACAAGGCCACTTGAGATTATCTGAAACAATGCCACCCGGAGATGAAAGTTTGGGGCGGTATACAAATTTGATAAACAAATAAAAATTTGATAAATAAATAAGCAAGACAAAGATTCCCAACCTCAGATCCCCAGATGCTGGTTTTAATGTAGCATATTTTTTAAAATAATCAACTTTATTTGTTGGCCACCCATAACACATTTTGAATTGTTTTACTTTGTGAGTCACGCAAAGAAATAGGAAGTACAATGAAAACACAAAACAAAACAGAAGAAGCACATTGATACACAAACATGTTTAAAGACTTAGGCCTGGGTGATCAGAAAGGTCTTCACCTGATGTCTAAAAGAAAAAAGTGATGGTGCCAGGTGAGTCTCATTGGGAAGGCTATTCAAACAGCGTGCCACCACTGAAAAGGCCTTCTCCCTAGCAGGCACATGCCTCACCTCTTTTGGCAGTGATGCTCAAAGCAGGACCTCTGAGGAAGGTCTCAAGGTCTGGTAGGGACATAGTGGGCTAGGTGCTCTCCCAGGGAACTTGGTCCCAAGCTACTCAGGGCTTTAAAAGGTTAAAACCAGCATTTTGAATTGGGGCCAGAAGTGAACTGGATCTGCTTAAATGAAGGTATTCAAGTGGATTAAAAATGCCTTTACTGTTTTATTGCTTCTCATTGTGATGTCATTCTTTTACGTTAGCTGCTCCAAGAGCCAGGATGGTGCAACGGAGTGCTAGACTAGGACCGGAGAGACCCAGGTTCAAAATCCTACTCAGCCATGAAGCTCACTAGAAGACCTTGGACCAATCCACTCTCTCACCCTAACTTACTTTGCAGGTCAGTGCAGGAAGCTCAGACACTCTGAGCTCCTTGGTTTTCAAAGAAAGGTTCTGCAGCTGTAGCCATTTCCTGCACTGAGCAGGGGCATGGAGTAGAAGACTGCCAAGGTCCCTTCCACCTCTAAAATTAGAAGATGTAAATAACAAATTTTTTACTCTTTTTCCCAATCGGAGAAGGAGGAAGACAGGTATGGTTAAGGACAGATTGATATTCCGTAGGATGCTTCTGGGGTAGAGAGCCTGTCAAACAAGTTCCCTGTGAACCACCTCAGCCATTGCTGGGATTTAGAGGGGCCAGGAAAATGGATATTTCCCTAGCCAACGTGGTGAGCTACAAAAGGACAGGGCTGGACGCATGTGCACACCCATGCTTGTTACCTTCACAAGCTGAACATCCTGGTGACTCAGTTGGCTCTGGGGCAACTTATCTTTCTGGGTTATCCACAGGTGCTGGAGGACTTGCTTAGCAGTCAGACGCTGATGAGGGTCCACATGAAGCATCTTTGATACCAGGTCCTGCAAAAAGCACACAGAGCATGCAGCTGCTACAAGCCTTCTTTCATACTGGTGGCTGCCCAGTCATGCTGGTTGTCAATTCAATCACCAGAAATTGAAACATTGGCCACACTACTGGTTTTTGAAGGGCCTCTCTATATTGATTTGAGGCCTGCTTCTAGACTCTGATCCTAATTGCTGCCTGTGAGCAAGCAATTGCACCTTGATGGCAGAGAAATGGATCTCGGATCCTCCCTCCTGCCCCTTACAATGCACCTCAAGACTTTATCAGGTCTTTAAGGGCATGGATTTTCAAACTTGCATCTCCAGATATTGTTAGACTACAGCTCCTTTGTGACTGGGGATGTGGGGAGTTGTAGTCCAGCAACATCTGGGGACCCAAGTTTGAGAACCTGGGCCTTAGGAAGTCTACCATTTGTTCCACTTAACTTCTCTTTCCTCCTTCCCCTCACCTTTTATGTAAACTCATCCATTTTACGTTTACACCATTCCAAGTACTAAGTGCCCCAGGAGGAGAGTTCATGTATTCTACAGGACAGACAGCAAGATCACAGAGCAGGGCATCGCAGGGACTTCTTGGGATAGCAATAGCAATAGCAATAGCACTTACATTTATATACCGCTCTATAGCTGGAAGCTCTCTAAGCGGTTTACAATGATTTAGCATATTGCCCCCCAACATTCTGGGTACTCATTTTACCAACCTCGGAAGGATGGAAGGCTGAGTCAACCTTGAGCCCCTTGGTCAGGATCGAACTTGTAACCTTCTGGTTACAGGGCGGCAGTTTTACCACTGCGCCACCAGGGGCAGGGGATGTCTGCTTTGCCTCTCCTCTCCCAATATCACAGCCCAATTTTCTGAAAAATGGTAGTCTAAATTGGTCTTGGATCATCAGTAGGCAGTAGAAGAAGATTCATGCCTGCTGGATGGCCGTGGAAGCTAGCTGTGTTCTTTATGCTCAGATCTATGCCAAAATAATTACACGGTGTGTGCAAAGCACTTGAAAGTTCTGCAGTCATTCAACATGCATGGCCCTTGATGCAACTTCTGTCTATTTTCTATACAAAGGTGCTCAGTTCCACATGTTTTCTCCCAAGACCATGATGATGAACTTTTTTTTTTTTTTAACAGAGTTTGGATTTTCAAGAGGGGAGGGGCGAGAGAGGAGAAGCAGGAATAAAGGCAGAGAATGGACGTAGGTGTGTGTATGTAACACAAGAGGAAGCCACAGATGTTCAGGGCACAACCATGCCAATACCGCCTGCATGTCTTCATAACCATGAGGTTTGAAACAAGAGAAGTCAGGAGCAGACAGCAGGTGTCTAGGTTCTGCTCTAGGCACCAAAGGATGCCACATAGTTCTTCCCAGAGTTGAAGGCGGCATATAGCTCTAGGTATTTTGCTAGTGGCAGATGCAAAGGGCACAGGTCATCTTTCAGGAGATCTGGGGGTTCCTGCTTTTGGAAAATGATGTTGGAGCCCAAAGATACATCAATTGGCAATCTTTCTGTTAATTCTGGCAGACTAAGTGTGGAAGAAACACCTGATCCCCGTGTTGAGTTTCAGTACCATGCCTCACCTTTG
This sequence comes from Hemicordylus capensis, assembly GCF_027244095.1. NCBI lineage: Eukaryota > Metazoa > Chordata > Lepidosauria > Squamata > Cordylidae > Hemicordylus > Hemicordylus capensis. The sequence goes on along the minus strand of NC_069663.1, from coordinate 11,182,625 downwards.
CTGCATCCGAAACAGTGTCCCAGTTCCCTCCTTTGAGGGAAAACCTTCCCCCGCCGATTCGAGTGAGAATCTCCTCTGGGGTGTCATTGGGACCATTTGCAAATGGAGTGTACCTGCAGGGGAAGGGGGCATGGAAGATTAGAACAGAAGATTTTTAAAAAGAGGGATGGAGCACTGGAAAGAAGCCGGCAGGGTAGAGGGGAGGGGTCTGGAGTCCATGGGCAGGGAAAGGGAAGTTCCACCTGCCCTGCTAGCAGAGCCTTTAGCAGACACTGAGCTTGTTCTCCCAACTGAAAGCTGGCTAGGAGAGGCATCCTGCCAGACTCCCAAGCCCCTCTGCGTGCTCCTGAGAAACAGCTGTGTGTTGGCAACAGTTGAGGTACATAGGAAGCTGCCATATGGTTCGACCACTGGTCCATCGAGCTCAGTGTTTTCTGCACAGACTGGCAGTGCCTTCTCCAAAGGTTGTAGGGAACCTTCTATATGCAAGCATGCAGGTGCTCTTCCCAGAGTGGCCCCATCTCCTAAGGGGAAGAGCTTACGGTGCTCACACATGTAGTCTCCCATTCAAATGCAAACCAAGGTAGACCCTGCTGAGCAAAGGGGGCAATTCATGCTTGCTACCAGAAGACCAGCTCTTCTCCGCCCCCAAAGGAGGGGGAAGCGATCATGTGCTAGCTGTAGTCTGGAAAGGGTGGTGTGGGACATGCTTTCCCTCCACCCTCATCAGGGGGCTGCTGAGTACATGATGTGGATTGGCTGCTGCTATCCCACCCAAACCGCGGCAAGCACACGATCACTTCCCCTTCCTCCTGCCTTGATATTTGCCAACACTTGGGCCCTTTCTCCAGAATGCACACAGGGCTTGGAGCCTGGCTCCTCCTTCCCAGCTGTCAGTCATGAGAACACACCCCCTGCCTTTGCATCTTTACACACAATGGTCTTTTTAAAAAAAATCACCTCAAAAACTGGGATTCTCAGGAGTAAGACAGACACAGACTGCACTTGACAGCTTCATAATTCATTATAATTATGGCCATGGAGTAAGTCAGGGTGGCCTATTATAAGCTGAATTATATGGTCTAGTCTGTTAATTAGTGGTTGGGTGTGAAGAGTTGGCTTCAAGCCAAAGAGCTGGCCTAGCTGACCTTCAGGCTCAGTTCAGCTCTAGTATTTCACAGTTACAGTTAATAGTTCGACAATAGCAGTCTTCTGGTATACAAGTGTTTTCCAGTTCTCAAAATTTATGCTCCTTTGGGGACTGCATCATTAGCAACCATACTGAAAAGCTCTGCTTAGATGAGAGGAGAGCCAGTCTTGTGGTTGCAAGCATCAGTTGTTCTCTTTGCTAAGCAGGGTTCACCTTGGTTTGCATTTGGGTGGGTGGCTATAGGTGAGCACTGTCTACTGTAAGATACTCCCCTTAGAGGATGGGGCTGGAGCTCAGTGGTAGAGCATCTGCTTTGCATGCCAAAGGTCCCAGGTTCACTCCCTGGCAGCATCTCCAGGTAGGGCTGGGAGAGACTCCTGCCTGAAAACTTGGGAGAGCTGTTGCCAGTCAGTGTAGATAATACTGAGCTAGGTGGACCAGTGGTCTGACTCAGTAGAAGGCAGCTTTCTATGTTTGAAAAGGAACCAGCATCTCCAAACACCACACGTCTTGTAAAAAATGGTTTTAAGCAGTGCCAGTCAGCTGAGATCTTTTAATGGTGGTACCTCAAATACAATTCCAAATAAACCAGTGCTTCGCCCATTACAGTGCAACAGAAAGTTACCAGATTGTCTGACCTTTTCTCCAAGTTGCCAAAGTTGGCAGAAGGTATATTCTTTATTTAAAAGGTTTACATGCTTTCTGCCCAAGATCAGGCATAGAAAACAGCCTGCAACAATATTAAACTATTACAGAAGGAATATGAAATACTATGGAAAGAATATCTTATGAAGATCTCTGCAAGATTTTTTTAGGGTGGATTCAATGTTTGGACACAGACAGATGCAAAGTTGTACATGTCTTTAAGAACAGAGACAGATTTCCCCTTACAGTGAAAGCGATTGACACATTATGGGCAGGGTCCAGTTTAAGTTAATCATGATTAAGTCCCATTGAAATTAATGAGACTGAAAAATTAGGCATAATTTAACTTGTCTCACTGGTTTCGGTGGTGCTTTATCCCTACTAACTTAGTCTGGATTCTGCTGTATGCATTTAAGGCATTCACTTTAAACTTTCTTAGGGGCACTTGTAACGACATAAAGATGCGTGCACATGCAAAGTGAAGAACTTTTTGGAAACAACTATTTTAACTGAAGGTCAACTATGCTGGGCTTGGGCCGAAATAAACAAATACATACATACGGAAGGTCAACCTACACATGGCATCAAATGTGTCAAGAGTGTAGCATAGCTCAATGTTACATGTAAGCAGAAGTTGCATCATTTTGAAGATTTACTAGTGTTCAACCTCCCCCCAACACCATACATTGTTTCTTCCACCCCACCAATTGTCGTCTCTTGCTAATCTCATTGGGACCCCTTTCCTTGTTTCCCTTGAAGCATCAAATCCCACATTCTTCCTTCAGTCATGGATGCTCCCAACCAAACACCATCATGAACCAGGAAGGGGCCTCTCATCTGCCAATTCAAGAAAGATACTGCCACCTAGTGGCACAACTAGTCTTGGGCCCTCCTAAGGGCGTGGCACATCTTCCACCACTTGCAGGGCTAAACTTCTACCATCTGTTTATATGGAATAGGCCAGTTAAGCAGGTATCCAACTAGAGCTAATGGGTAACTTTAAGACAGAGGATGCTGAAACTTACCCCGCCAACATTGTGTAGAGGAGGATCCCCAAGCTCCAGATATCACAGGCCTCATCATAGCCTTGCCGTTTCAATACCTAAACAGAGATGACAAAGAGAAGGTGAGGAAACCCTAGACAGGGGGGTCAAACTGTGGCCCTCCAGCCGCTGTTGGCCTACAACTCCCATCATCCCCAGTCATAGTGGCCAGGGATGATGGGAGTTGTCGGCCAACAGCTGCAGAGCTGCAGTTTGACACCCCTACCCTAGGAAGAAAGGGAGAAGTGTTTAGCTTTCCCTGTTGCTTTGCCTCTAAGAAAAGGGAGGAGAGCTGATCTTGTGGTCGCAATTATGACTGTCCCCTTTCCACTCTGGCTTGTATTTAAATGGGAACACTGCAAGATGCACCTGCATGCTTGCATGCAGAAGGTCCCAGATTCGCTCCCTGGCATCTCCAAGATGGGACTAGGAGAGACTCCTGCCTATAACTTTGGAGAAAAGATGCTGCCAGTTTGTGTAGACAATATTGAGCCAGATGGACCAATGGTCTGACTCAGTACAAGGCAGCTCCCTATGTAAGTAGTGCATGAGCGGGTTTATCGGCATTTTAGTGATTTATCAGCATGTACTGAAACAGAGCTCTAACCAAGTGAGATGTAGGGATGTGTGCGCGCCTAGGGAAGGATTGTGGCTCACAGTGGAAGAGTATCTGCAATATTTGCAGAAGGCTCCAGGTTCAATCCTCGGCATCTGATGCTAGCAATCTTTGCCTGTCTTGGTTTCCGTGGGGCTTGGAGTCCTGTGCAGTGTGTGGGGGCAGTCTGGAGCCATGTTAGGGCCCAGCTCCTGCAGTTGCCCCTTGATTATTACCCAGGCGGGGCCTTCTGGGATGGAGAGATGATAAAGGCCATCGGTACGCCACAGTCTCAGCCAGGTTTGCTCACCTCTGGAGCTACAAAGTTGGCAGTATAACAAGGGGTCATGAGAAGCCCGTTGTCTGCCCTCAGCTGCTTGGCAAAGCCAAAGTCACAAATGCGAATAGACTCCGGGTTGCTGGACTCGTCGACATAGAGGATGTTGCTAGGCTTCAAGTCCCTGTGGACGACCTACGGAGACAGAAGTGGCAGTCACAGGTCACTTCTCTGGTTGTGACGGCCTTCCAGCTTTCAGACAAACAACTGGGGTCCCCATTTTAACCCTCTTCCCAATGTTACATGTACTTTGTGGCAAAGTAGGGGCTCATCAGCCTTGTGGTAGGGCTGTGCAGCTTGTGACCCACCAAACCCATCAGGAATGGGCCCAGAGCTCAGTGGCAGAGCATCTGCTTTGCATGCTGAAAGTCCCAGGTTCAATCCCAGGCATGTCCAACTAGGGCTGGGAGAGAAAGACCTCTGCTTGAAATCCTGGGGAGTCACTGCCTGTCAGAACAGACAATACTCAGTGGGATGCACTGACTCAATACAAGGTAGTTTCCTTTGTCCTGAAGTTGTATGCAGCCCACCAGCCACATATAGTAGCTTGCCATATGCTTAACAATCTCCCCATTCTTGCAGTCCCAGGCAGGTAGCAAAAACAGAAGGTTTACTGAGCTCCTGGTTGGCGGGCTGAGTTCAGCTTGGTGCATCACAAGTTGTGCAGGCTTGTCTTACAGCATTCCAGCAAAATTACCCATTCATTTGCTGCAGGAGATCAGGTGCCCTGCTATAGCAAGAGTGTTCTGGCCATTTTTCTTTTTTATTATCTGACCATGTGGTATTAATATTCAGCCCACATAGTATCCCATGACACTGACTGCCACAAGATTTAGGACCAACAAAAGGGAGTGCTTTTTCACATAGCACACAATGAACCTATGGAATTCTCTGCCATGGGATGTGGTGATGGCCACATGCTTGGATAGCTTCGCAGGGGGCTTAGACAAGCCTTTTGCTGCAAAGCGGGAGAAGGGGCGGCAGGGAGATATTCTGCCGCTCCGTTTACTCAAGGAAATACGTGCGCGCACGCACAAAAGGCTTCTCAAAGCCTTTTGCACAGCATTGCACGCCAAGCAGGGGAAGGGGCGGCAGGGAGGTATCCTGCTGCCCCAATTACTCAAAGAAATACGGGTGCCGGAGGGGGGAAAGCGGTGGGAGGGGTAAGTAAACCCTCCCCGCCCTTAAGGGGACCCCCCACCCCAGTGCTGGACCGCAGCTCCGGGGTTCTGTGCACACCCCTAATGGAAACTGCTGTGAGAGGTTTTTATGTTGAAAAGCAACATCATTTTTAAGGATATAAACAAATAAAATACACAAAGCTTCTTTAACATCTCCTACTCACCCCTTGGGAGTGTAGATACTCCACCGTCTTGCAGATTGTGTGCAGGATGGAGCTGGCCTCCCTTTCCGAGAAACACTTCTGCTTGAGGATCTTGTCCAGTAGCTCTCCTCCTCTCATTAACTCCGTCACCAAATAGACATGCTTGCCATCATCATATACCTGCCCAAAAGGATTATTCATTCATTCATTCATTCGATAAATTTGTACACCGCCCACTACCAAAGTCTTTAGGCAGTTTACAGCAGACAACAAACCAAGAATACAACAAACCAAGGATCTTTGTGGATAGGTTTTTAAGAAGCTAGTTACATTCTGAGAGCCAGCGTGGTATAGTGGTTAGAGTGCTGGACTATGACTAAGGAAATCCGAGTTCAAATTCTCGTTCAGCCACGAAACTCACTGGGTGACTCTGGGCCAGTCACATTTCTCTCAGCCTAACCTATCTCACAGGGTTGGTGTGAGGGTCTGTATAACCATGTATGGACCCTGGCACCTTGGAAGAAGAGCAGGATATAAATGTAGTAAATAAATAATCCTGAAGCGACTCACAAGCCGACATCCTGTTATTTACCACCAAGGTGTCATCTGTGCATACAGTCCTGCTAACAGGGAAGAAAAACTCACAGCTGTATTGAACAGAGAAAGCTGCCTATACCAAGTCAGGCCATTGGTCTGTCTACCTCAGTATTGTCTACACGAACTGGCAGCGGCTCTCCAAGGTTTCCAGCAGGAGTCTTTCCCAGCTCCACCTGGAGATGCTGCCAGGGATTGAACCTGGGATCTTCTGTGTGCAAAGTGAATACTCTTCCACTGAGCTATGGAGAGCAAGATGAGTGTGTGGGGCTACAGGAATCCAGCAAGGCCATAGCTATGCAAGAAGTCAGCAGCAGGGAATTAGATGTGCCTTTGCAGAACCAGAGGGACAGAAGAGAGACTTATTAATAGGTCTAGCATTTCTACAGATAAACTGCAAATTCTGTTTCTGACCCACTGGTGGACAGACCCTGCATTTCCAGAATGACTTCAATCCAAAATGTGCAAGAGTCAATTGCTCCAATCCTATTACACTCACATCCTTCAGCGTGATGATATTTGGGTGCTGTCCATACCGTAACAGTATCTCAATCTCCTCTGAGGGGTCGCGCTTACTCTTTTCAATGATCTGCAAGAAGTATACTACATTTATACAGTATCTGAGCACTCAACACACCCTGTACATATTATCTCAGTAATCTCATGCAAGGTTAGCAATTTGTCCCATATTGTAGACAGGGGCTGAGGCCGAAAGGGTGGCTTGCCTTTCCGGACTTCATGCGTCAGCCTGTTTCGGAAGACTGGTCTACCTGGGTAGACCAGTCCTCCGAAGAGGGCAGACACACCAAGTCTGGAGCGGAGGGCTGGTCTACCTGCCGATCCCAATTCGTAGGCTAGCTCTCCCCAGAAAAACGGCGCTCAAATCGCCCAAATAGATTAGAGTGATTCGAGGTTTTCATCAAGTCAGCCGGCCAAGCTGACTGTTTTCGGCAAATCTATTAGATGATTCTGTGATTCGATCCAAGCTCAACTTGAATTGCAGCTTTTAATTTGTGCATACCTCTACCTGCCTCCCACAGGACCACTCTCCCCTCCTCCTCCTCCTCTGATCTTTGAGTTCACATGACTGCCAAATTGGGAGCACCCATGGCTCTCCTACCATGGATTGGTGCTCCTCCTACCCAGCTCTTATCATGAGAACAAGCTCACTCTATCTACTCCATTGTACCAGTTCAGGCCTCAGGTCCTGCTGTGCAGACGGGATGGTGGCAGCGTTGTCAGATCTCTGAGGGTTAATGCCACAGAACTGAGCCTTTCCTAAGCATCAAATAATAACCGTGCCCCATTTCCACTAAAAGGAAAGTCTGCACATAAAAACCCATCTGAAACTCATAATGGGACTTCAAAAGGTACAATTATTCATTGGCAGAATGAAGGAGCAAGCCTCCAACCTTGACTGCATATTCGGTGCCTGTTGCCTTGTGAACGCAGCGCTTGCACATGGAGTAGGAACCCACGCCGATCGCCTCCTTCACCATATAACCGTCGCTAAACTGGAGATTCTTGCCATGCAGTTGCTACAAAACAGGTGAATGCAAAACAAACAGAACAAGGAGGGTTAGGATGCATTGAGCTTAGCCCTTTTGGTGATGCAGCAATAGCTGGCATTCTTAAACACTGAAGAAGTTGTTTGCACAACCAAGTACCTCTCCCAGTGCAGTACGATTGATTGGATGGAGGCTGAGAAGAGACATTAGAAGCACCAGAGACGGCCGCTTCAGGCAGTGGATTTGAGCTGCCATTAAGGTCACAGGAGAGTGCCAAGTTAGCCCTCAAACAAAGGCTACTAGACATTGGATGCCAAAACTATCTAAGTTGCTGCAAGAGGAATCTGCACGCTTGACAAGAGGGCTGTATATAGGCCCTCAAGGTTTCAATCTTAAACCCGCCAATTATTTAGATAACATTCTAGTATCTAAATTTAGGAGAGCATTGACCCTGACATTGACCCTCAATGTACTCCTTTTCTTGGAGGGGAAATACAAGCGGGTACCTTATGCCTTTGTCCCTGTGGTGCAGGTGAAATAGAGACCACTGCTCATGTAATCCTTTATTGTGAATTCTATAGGGATAGTCGTTCTAAGTTTATTTTACCGTTGCTAAAGAATTGTCCGGGCTACACCGATTTTTTTTACTTGGAGTATCTGCTGTCCAATTTTAAACCTGGGATGACTGTTAATGTGGCCACATTTTGTTTTATGGTATGTAAGCTTCGTAAAGCTTGCATTACCTAATCGAATATTTTGTAAAATGTAAAGATTAACTGGTCTATGACCGAAATAAACTCACTCACTCACTCACTCACTCACTCACTCACTCTATCTATCTATCTATCTATCTATCTATCTATCTATCTATCTATCTATTGTATCTACCCACCTAAGTTACGTTATAAATATGTTTTACCTTGGGAAGCAAATATATAACTCCAAACCAGCTAAGTACCTTAGCATGTTAACACTGCCTAAGCACAGAAGATGTTCTCACTGGCATGTTTTAATGCTCTTCCGTCACTGGAGGGTAGGTTTAAGCAGATTCCTTAAGAGGAATGGGTATGCCCATGTGGAGATGGAGCAGTTGAGTCCATAGCTCATGTTTTATTATACTGGACTTTTTATCAAGATTCTTGTGTTTCTCTTATAGCTCCTTTATTAAGAAAATTTCCAAGCCATTTTTTGTTTGCTTTCTCCTTGCTGACCATGATTTTGACGTTACATAAAGTAAGGTAAAGTGTGCTGTCAAGTCGATTTCGACTCCTGGTGCCCACAGAGCCTTGTGGTTTTCTTTGGTAGAATACAGGAGGGGTTTACCATTGCCTCCTCCCATGCAGTATGAGATGATGCCTTTCAGCATCTTCCTATATGGCTGCTGCCCAATATAGTACCAGCAGGGATTCAAAGTGGCAACCTTCTGCTTGTTAGTCAAGCATTTCCCCACTGTGCCACTTAAGGTGGTTGATGTTACATATAAGGTAGCCAAATTTTGTGTGGTGGCGAATAGATCAGACAGACTCTAATACTTAATCCAATTGTTATGCTTTAGGATGGGTTATTATTAATGCTTAAAGTTTTTTTTAAATTTGTCTACTTTGTATTGCTGGTCAGAGACTAAAATAAAACTGAATTGAACTGATCACAGGAGAGCTGGTCTTGCAATAGCAAACATGAACCGCCCCCTCTATCTAACTGCAGATCGGAAGTAGAATACTTCTGAGGTTTCCACAAGGTGGCTGTGTGCGCTCTCAAGGCTCAGGGACTCCTCATGGAACCAAGATTTAGCGATGGTTCCATTTGATGCCTCAACCGGCCCTTAGAAACATGACTCAATCTACGTTTGCTCTAGCCCAAACAAGGCTGCAGCTTGTTGCAGATGCTCTGGGGCTCTTCTGTAAGCTTCTTCGGCACACCAGTCTCTTCTTACCTGTACTACAGAATGCAGAGGAGCTGGCGGGGTTTTGGCCTTCTCATCTTCCATCAAGCCAGTGGCCACAAAACTGAACCCTCGGAAGAGCTGATGGGCCCATGCACCAGGCGGAATCCCAGGCGAATCTGGAATGGGACAAGCAGCAAAGGTGAGAACTAATACAGGAACAGAGTTGACCGTTTGCTGTCCCTTCTCTTAAAATCAAGGCAGCTCTAGAAAATGCAGGGCAGAGCCAAGTGGGTGTACTCCAGAGGCAGTTTTTCCTCAATTCTTGGAGCACACACAAATGACTGGGGCACTCATGTGCTTGTGTTTTTCCCCCCTCCCCTGGACTGTGCCATTTCAGAAGGCATGGAGGAGACTGAATGTTCCCCCTTCCCTATAAAAACGCTCTGTATAAGGCAATGTTGTCTGAGAAGGCCAGAAGAGTACACTTTTCCTTGAAACACAGAGGGGTTTCTAATGTGGGAGAGCATATGGGGAGCCCCAAATCTGACAGGCGGACACTAAGCCTCAAGCAAACACATCCAGCACCAAGCTAGGAAAGAGCGCTGGCCTTGTGGTAGTGAGCATGATTGTCCCCTTGGCTAAGCAGCAGCCACAGTAGTTTGCATTTGGATAGGTGACATTTGAGCATTTCAAGATATTCCCCTACGGCAGAGGTAGACAACCTTGGCTCCCCAGCTGCAGTTGAACCACAACTCGCATCATCCCCAGCCACCAACAACAGCTGGAGAGCCAAGACTGCCTACCCCTGCCCAAAGAGGAGGGAGTGTAGCTCATTGGTAGAGCTTGTATGCAGAAGGTCCCAGGTTCACTCCCTAGCATCTTCAAGATAGGGCTGAGAGAGACTCCTGCTTGCAGTCTTGGAGAAGCCGCTGCCAGTCAGTGCACACAATACTGAACTAGATGGACAAAGGTCTGACCTGGTATAAGGCAGCTTCCTATGCTCCTGAGCCTCCAAGAGAAAATATGCAGGAGAACCAAGAATAAAGTTCACTGTAGCCAGCATTCCAGCTCTACTTCTAAATGCATGCATGGATTTCAAAAATCCAGCACACAGACGATTTTGAGCGGGTTCAAATGTCATATGGAACCCCTGTTAACGCCAAGCTCTGCATGTCAGCCTCAGGAGCATACACTCCTCCACAGCATTCCTGTGCAAGCATCTACAGGTGGACCTCCTTATTTGCGGATTCATTAGCCAACGCTTTCGCATAACCGCAATCGGGTAAATGACACCCGACCTTGGCATATGTGGGGGAAAAACAATAAAAAAACACAGACCTTGCATATCCGTGGGTTGGGGGTGGCTGGAAGTGACCGTGGAGGTCATTTCCGGCCGCCATTTTAGGAACTGGAGCCACAAAATGGCTCCTGTAAAACACTTCAGCTGTTTTGGGGGCACAGCATGACTAGGGTGGAGCAACAGAGCAAGGTAAGAACGGCCCCCACCCGCTAAAATCAGCTGATTTTCAGCCAGTTTAGGGGCACAGCGCAACTTAGGGGGAGCAGCAGAGACTGATAAGGAGCTTCCTCCCCTCGCAAAAACCAGCTGGTTTTGGGCAGTTTGGGGCCATTTTTCAGTTGATTTTCGGCCATTTCCTGCCATTTTGGGCTGATTTTTGGTCATTTTGGAGGCACAGCACGTTTTGCGGGGAGCAGCAGAACAAGGTAAGAAACTCCCCCGTCCCCGTGAAAATCGGCCGATTTGGGGCCGAAAATGGCCAACCGGGAACTTAATCCCTGTGACCCCATAGGGATCAATGATGTGATATTCACAGTTTCCATATCTACGGTACAGCCGTGGAACGGAACCTCCATGAATATCAAGGTCCACCTGTACTTCCTTTCTAGATTATTATAAGAGGAGTTTGGTTGCGATGTCCAAACCCACCAAGCTCAGCTTATTTCAGAGAATCCGAGATCTGAACCTGACGGTTAAAGTGAGTTTCAGATCTCAGATTATTTGAACAAGTACCTTAGAATAAGTGGAAATTGGTGGGTTTGGGCATCATGACCAATCTCAGCTCCCCCTAATTTAGAAATGATGTAGGTACTTGCATGGGGATGGGAGCAGGAAGCCCATGCACCTGAGACGGAGAGATGTGAGGTGGAGCTCAGTGTTAGAGGCTCTGCGTGCCGTCTGAATCCGCCCTTTGAATAAGGTGTTTAGTCATCAGGGTCAAAGTTATTCCCTCGACAGAGAACCTTAAAGGCAACCCAACCCCCCCCCAACCCCACCCCTGCCGCCAATTTGCAGAGATCCAGATGCAAACCTTGAGGTGTACGGGAGGTAAACTCTTTGTCAAAATAAAAGGTGTCATCCGGCTGGCCCACTGCAGGCTTGAAAGGAGGCTTAATTTCCCGCCGAAAGAGCTTCTGCAAAACAGGAAAAGTGATCCGGAAGGGACAGTTGAATCCATTTTACCAAAACAAGGAAACATTCCAAAAAGTGAGGAGAGAGAGAGATGCACCAAGGACCAGATGGGAGACAGTAAAGCTCAGTTTCAGCCAGCAGCTTAGTTCTCACCAGGGAGCAAAACACACACACAGCGGCCTGGCAGGGGAGACACCTTGATCATGAAGCAGGTTTTCCCAGGGTGAGGCTCATCCATTGCATTGCGGGTGTGCTGACCCCTGCGATTTCCCCAAATGCGGGAAACTCGACTGATAATTTGCGGCATAATTTGTGGTCCACTTCAGGCCACTGTGTGTGTGGGGGTCGCATCATGGCACGCTCTTCCATGTAAATCTATCCTGTCAAGAGAGCCAGCGTGGTGTAGTGGTTCGAGTGCTGGACTAGGACCGGGGAGACCCAAGCTCAAATCCCCATTCAGCCATGAAATTTTGCTGGGTGACTCTGGGCCAGTCACTTCTCTCTCAGCCTAGCCTACTTCACAGGGCTGTTGTGAGGAGAAACCTAAGTATGTAGTACACCGCTCTGGGCTCCTTGAAAGAAAAGCAGGATATAAAATGTAATAAAATAAATAAAATAAAATAAGAAGGCAAGGCTAAGCCTCTTCGCCAAGCATGCTAGATTTCTACATACCGTAAGGAGACCTTTTTGCATGGAGGAGCATGCCATCATCAGGCAAGACCCATCTGCAGTCCAAAGTGGTGTAGTCCAGTCACAGGTTCACTCTCTCTGCATACCCATTGCAGGGAGTGAGGGCAAGCCCTCATCCACTTCTTGCCTGTGGGCTGCTCAGAGGCATCTGGGGGGCCACTGTGCGGAACTGGATGCTGGACTAGACAGGCCTTGGGGGGCCTGATCCAGCAGGGCTCTTCTTGGGTTTTAACCAAGCCAGCATTTTAACTCTAACAGGCTGAGCTGTGCACTTTCAGCGGTTCTGGTTCGTTGAGCCAAACACAGGTTGCTCTTTTGTACAGAGGGTGACACACCAAATTTAGACTAGCGATTTATTCATTTGTTCAATTGATATACTGCACTTCCTAAAGTGGCTCAGGGTAGTTTACATTAAAATCAAACACATGTAATAAAACAATTAAAATAAAACATTTTAACCAGATTAAAACAAAAACTAAATATAATGAAAAGCCAGTCTAAAAAGACGGGTCTTGAAGGCTCTCCTGAAGGCCTCCAAGGAAGATAATCTCCTCATATCCACGGGGAGCACGTCCCACGATCCAGGGGCGACCACTGAGAAGGCCCAATCCCAGGTTGCCCCCAGATGAACTGGCTGCTTCATCCACCCCTATCTGCTCCCCTCGGTCACTTGCACAATTCCTTATGGGGAAAGAAGTCACCTTTTGAGCACAGAGCTGCCATTTCCACCCAACCAACCAACCAAGCAGGTCAGCCTTGCTTCTATTGCATGTTATTTCTGTGAACAAGCCAAAGCCATGGCTGTATTGTGATCCATTACTAATGTCCATTTAAAGGATTCCATGGGACTGCAAAGCTAACCTGTGGGGAAAACAAGTTGTTCTAAATACCGTAGTAGAATGGGGCCTACTTTCCGTTTCTTTGAATATGGTGACTCCTCCATCAGACCCTCTCCCATGTGCTCCGAATTTGGTTTGTATCCAGCTCTTAGCATATGGGTGACAGTGAGGTGTTGCCTATAGTTTGAGCTGCTGCCACCATCTTGAACCAACATGGCAGACTGACGAATACACAGATCCTCCTGTTGAGGTCCCCTAACACAAGTGTTACTGGAGGGAGACACACAAAAGCCCTCATTTACATTGTACATATATCTGTACACTCCTACTGTATTTACCTGAATCCAAGACTAGGTTTCTTCCAAGTTCTTTGATATTAGAAAATAGTGGGTCAACTTACATTCAGAGTTCTCTTCCTTTTGGGTAAATACAGATATAATCTGGTTTGTTTGTTTGTTTTAAACGGGGTCATTTTAAATTCAGAGTTGTCTTCTATTCAAGTAAATATGGTACTTGTTTATACTAACCCCTGCTGACTGAGCAAAGAGACCCCCTTTAAAGTGGTGATTCTCTCATATTTAGCAAGGGGAGAGCAACTGGACTTATCCAACCTCAGCACAGCATCCCTCCAGTGGCTGTTGCTGGTATCTTCCTTGTGTTTCTTTTTAGGTTAGGAGACCTTTGGGAACAGGGAAGCATCTATTTATTATTATTTATTTATTTATTTATTTAAAATGTAAACCACTTTGAGAACTTTGGCTGAAAAGTGAGTATATAAATATTTGTTGTTGTTTGTTGTATGTGAATGACTTAACCAAGTTTATTTTAAAAGTGAATCAGGGTCCAGGCCCCTTAAATGCATGCATGCTACAGATAGGAAGTGTACTGCTGTACCTGTGTTCAGCATTAAGTGTGAACAGATTTGTGCCAGCGTACTCCACATACTCATTGTGCAAGTGCTCAACCTAACTTTTAACAGGGCGACGGTGAAGCTTCTTCCCTTCAGAAATTAGGCTAAAAAGGCAGTACTCACATTCCAGTCAATGGTGGAATAGAAGGGGTGACGCTTTATCTCTTCAGCACCATCTGGACCAGAACCTGCAAGAAAGACCATGTATTTAGAAGACATCCCAAACAACACAGGATGTGACTAATGGGCTTAAGGTGATGTGCTCTCCACAGTTCTACACAAATGGTATTGAGCTGTAGGATTCAGCATTTCGGATCAACTACTGTACTAAATAGACGTCACCTTGAGTGGTGCAGCGGGAAAATGCTTGAATAACAAGCAGAAGGTTGCCAGTTTGGCATCTCCAAGATAGGGCTAATCCAAGTTGCAATATAAAAACAAACAATTAAAACATTGTGAGGATAGGCTTGAAAGTTGATTTAAGCCTATCCTGTTAACCTCTACAGTCAGGGGAGCATCTAGCCCAAAATCCCAATAGTGCCAACAAGCAGCAACCTGGCAGCTTACGGGCAGGTCATGACGGCAATAACCTCCCTCTGCTGCTGCCCCCCAGCAGCTGGTGTGCAGAGATATACTGCATTTACACATGGAGGCTCAATTGAGCTGTTATGGCTAAGAGTCATTGACATCTCTCTCCTTCAGAAACTGTTGAGCCCCCTTTTAATGCTATCACAGTATCTTGTGGCAGTAAATGCTATACATTAAATCACATGCTGTGTAAAAAGGGCTCCCTTCTGTCTGTCTAGACTCTGCTGCCTTCCCACGTCTTTTGGGTGACCTTGTAGAGCAGGAGTTCCCAACCTTAGGACCCCAGATGATGTTGGACTACAACTCCCATCACCCCTACCACAAACGTCACTGTGATGGGGCGATGGGAGTTGTAGTCCAACAAGACTTCAGGATCCAAGGTTGGAATCCTCTGATCTACTACCCCTGTTGGGAGTGTATTCTGATGGGTATAAAAACACTGAGTGGTCAGAGAAGAAAAGAGCAATGCAGTGAGTCACATCAGCAGTTTGAACTAAGACGGAGCCCTATTTGCCCATTATGTTCAATGCACGTAGAGGACACTGGTCTGGTGGTAGCAAGCATGACGTCCCCTTAGCTAAGCAAGGTCTGCCCTGGTTGCATATGAATGGGAGACTAGAAGTGTGAGCACTGCAAGATATTCCCCTCAGGGGATGGAGTTGCCGCTCTGGGAAGAGCATCAGAAGGTTTCAAGCTCCCTCCCTGGCAGCATCTCCAAGATAGGGCTAGAGAGATTCCTGCCTGCACCCTTGGAGAAGCTGCTGCCAGTCTGTGAAGGCAATACTGAGGTAGATAGACCAATGGTCTGACTCAGTATATGGCAGCTTCCTATGTTCCTATCTGTCTCCTGCATTTGAGGGGGCTGAGACGCAGGTTCATTTCTAAATGGACACATGCACAGTAACTCACAGAAAAACATGTATGCATGCACAGACATTTGTATGCAAAGGAGAAAAAGCACTCAGCTTGTTCTGCATCTATTAGAAGCAGACTGGTGCTGCAGAGGCAAGCAAATACATGAGAAGATCTGCCTGATTTCTGCAGGTCACCGGTTTTTTGTTTTAGTATAATACATCTTCATTTCATTTCCCAGCCAGTGATATACCATCAGATTTTCATGGCACAATTTTATTTTATTTCTTGCTTTAAAAAAAAAAAGTACACACACATATACTCAAACCAATTCGGGGTACATGCTAAAGCGAGAACTAGGAAACCTCCTTCCCACTTGATTTCATTGGGGTTGCTGACATTCAGCACTAAAAAGAAGACATCAACTTCTCGTGACTTTAGCTCCGCAGAAAAGCCTCGCTGAACACAGAGGGCCCTTCCAGCTCCACATCTACGATGGTTTTCACATTGCCGCTCCAGATGTGCCCAGGTGCAGAGCAAGCAAGAATCCCTTACCTATCCTGTTGGCCGGGTTCCTCTTGAAAAGGACTCGCAGGAGAGACTGTGCTTCGGAGCTAAGAAATTGAGGCATGCCCAGCTTTGCTCTAAAGGAAGAGGAGAGAATGGCACAACCGGGCGTGAGTCACCAAGAGAGAGAAAGGCAGGCAAGAGACTGTGGGATCTCCACCCCGCTGACGTGTCGTCACCTTCTGGTGCCTTTCCTTTCCCAGTGCCGAGCCCAAAGCAGCATGCTCTGGCTGGCATCTACGTGTCGAAACCAGTGATGTAGTCGCCAATTCCCAAGTGCAGGGGCTCTCCATGACAGCCATCATAGCCTCACTCACCCTGACAGCCATGCCTGTCCCAATGGCCACACTCCTCAGATGGATGCAATAATTGGGAGAGGGGAGGTTCTGCTACAAGCAGTCAAGGATCATGTAGACGCTAGGGAATGTATTAGAATGAATGACAGGGAATGCCCACTGAAATGCTCTAATTCTTTCCAAAGGGCCATAGGAATGCATGGGATTTCGGAAGGGCCATTGGCCATCCAGAAATCCCATGCATTCCATAGCCATTTGAAGGAACCCGTGCATTTCAGTGGGCATTCCCTGTCATTCGTTTTAGGATTCCTTGACACTAGTCCACTGTAGGACTTGCATGCAGACAGTCCCCAGTTTAATCCCTGGCAGCATCTCCAGGTAGGACTGGGAAAGACTCCTGCCTGAAACCATGGGGAAAAACTGCCAGTCAGTGTAGACAATACTAAGCTAGATGGACCAATAGTCTGGCTCAGTATAAGGCAACTTGCTGTGTTCCTAAGACAAGAAGGACTTCAGCTAAAACCCAACTTTCAAACGATCTCCAGTCATGAAGAGTGAAAGCCAGCAAGGTCAGTGGGGGACACTTCCCAGTTTATTGCACAGAGTGCTGGATGTATGACTATCTGTCATGACCCAGGCCATGCAAGGGCCATTTGTGCATGCATGGCGACCTCCAAAATGGCCACCATGCTGGGGGGAAGGCCCGGAAAGGGCTGAAGACCACCTGAATCAGCTGATGGGTACATAACAGAGGCTGGTGGGGGGACCTCTATGAGGAGACATGTTAGAAGTGTATAAGATTATGCATGGAGTAGAGAAAGTGGACAGAGAAATTTTTCTCCTTCTCTTACAACACTAGAACCAGGGATCATCTCATGAAATTGAAGGCTGGGAAATTTAGGACCCCCCTAAATTTCACCCCTGCTAACTTAGCAAAGAGGCAACTTTTTAATGTGGTGATTCTCCTTTTTTTAACAGGGGGAGAGTAACTGGCCCTATCCACCCCCAGCACAATACCTCCAGTGCTTGTTGCTGATGTCTATCTTATGTTTCTTTTTAGCTTGTGAGCCCTTTGGGGACAGGGATCCATCTTATTTGTTTGTTTTTTCTCTGTGTAAACCACCCTGAGCCATTTTTGGAAGGGTGGTATAGAAACTGAATTAACAACAACAACAACAACAACAGGAAGTATTTTTTTCACACAGTGCATGATTAATCTGTGAAATTATCTGCCATGGAATGTGGTGATGGCCACTAGCTTGGGTGGCTTTAGAAGGGGCAAATTCAAGGAGGACAGGTCTATCAATGGCTACTAGTCTGGTGGCCATAGGCTACCTCCAGCTTCAGGGGCAAGATGCTTCTAAATACCAGTTGCAGGGGAGCAACAGCAAGGGAGAGGGCATGCCCTCAGCTCTTGCTTGTGGGGCATCTTTTGGGCCACTGTGTAGAACAGGATGCTGGACTGGATGGGCCTTGGGCCTGATCCAGCAGGGCTGATGTTCTTATAGCCGACAGGAGCTGGGCAGTATCTGGTTTGGCAAATGTCATTCCTTAAAGTGTGAGGCTGTAAATGCTTCAGATAAACCAGAAGGGGACAGAGAAGAAAAAGGAAAAGAGTACACGGAAGAATGTGCTAGTGGTTCATAGAGACCAAATGGTCATGAGAATGATAGCACACATAAGAGATTCAGTGTATAGGTGCTTCTGTGCCAATGCCAGAAGCCTCCGAGCCAAGATGGGCAAGCTGGAGTGCTTGGTTGCTAATGAAAACATAGATGTAGTGGACGTAATGGAAATATGGTGGAACAATGAGAACCAGTGGGGAACTGTTATTGCTGGATACAAACACCATACCTCAGAAAGGACATTATTAGAACTGGAAAAGGTGCCGAAGAGGGCAACCAAGATGATCAGGGGCCTAGAGCACCTTCCTTACGAGGTAAGGCTACAAAACCTGTGGCTTTTTAGTTTAGAAAAAAAAAGATGACCGAGGGACAACATGATGGAGGTCTATAAAATTATGCATGGTGTGGAGAGAAAGAAATTTTCCTCCCTCTCACATATCACTAGAACCAGGAGTCATCCCATGAAACTGACTGCCAAGAAACTTAGGACCAACAAAAGGAAGTGCTTTTTCATGCGACACATAAAATTAACCCATGGATTTCTCTGTCAGAAGATGTGGTGACAGCCACCAGCCTGGCTGGCTTTAAGAAGGGCTTAGACAAATTCATGGAGGATAGGTCTATCAATGGCTACTAGTCCAGTGGCTATAGGCTACCTCCAGCCTCAGAAGCAAGATGCTGCTAAATACCAATTGCAGGGGAGCAAAAGCAGGAGAGAGAGCAAGCCCTCAGCCCCTGCCTTCTTGGAGGCATCTGGTAGGCCACTGTGTGAAACAGGGTGCCGGACTAGATAGGCCTTGGGTGTGATCCAGCAGGGCTGTTCCTATGTTCCTAAGAAGAATGGTAGTAAACAGTTGGAACAGCAAGAACAGCACTAGAAAGCTAAACGTTTTGAGACCCTGCTGAGACCCTAGAGTGGAAAAAGTACCCTTTAGCATGACACTACTGGTTGAAACGGCAAAGTGAACATAGGACTTGACCTCTCACAGCACGGCTTCCAAAGTGTGCTGAGTTCAGCAACGGGCGGGCCAAATCCATCCCCCGCTGCCAGGAGGGGATCTGCCAATTACCTCCCTCACCCTCAGAGAAGAATGCAAATGGACAACTTCTGCAACCATGAGACTTGGCCGCCAGTCATTAGGTGGTAGCTGGGACATGGGGATTTGCCCGACTACCTCGGACTGTCGCTCAATGGTAGAGCATCTGCTTTGCACATAGAAGGTCCCGGGTTCAATCCCTGGAAGCATCTCCCGGTAGGGCTGGGAGAGACCTCATGCTGGCAGTCAGTGGAGGCAGTTCTGAGCTAGATGGACCAAGGGTCTAATTCAGTGAAAGGCAGCTTCCTTTGTGTTCCTCCAGAAAAAGTGACTGCTGGCTCAATCGGTATGCTTACTTGAGAATGAGGGTCATCGTCTCCTTCCGATCCTTCCCCTGGAATGGCAGAGACCCTGTCAGCATCTCAAACTGGAAAGAACAGCAAGCAAGAGTATT
This sequence comes from Hemicordylus capensis, assembly GCF_027244095.1. Classification (NCBI taxonomy): domain Eukaryota; kingdom Metazoa; phylum Chordata; class Lepidosauria; order Squamata; family Cordylidae; genus Hemicordylus; species Hemicordylus capensis. The sequence continues at coordinate 11,163,255 of NC_069663.1, read as the reverse complement.
ACAGACATGAATAGGAGATTCAGAGGGTAACTTTAATCTCTTTTAGTTAGTAACTAGCTTTTGAAGATTTTCTTGGCTTAATTTTATTTATTTATTTTATTATATTTGTACACCGCCCCAAACTTCCGTCTTGGGCAGTTTACAGCAATATAAAACAAATTAAAACCACAAATCTAGTTAAAAAACTTGGGCGAATAAATATGTCTTTAGGGACTTCTCTGTGCAGGGACGAGCTGGTGGCAACTGCAGATGAACCACTCTTGATGATCACAATGGGTGATAGGGATCATAAGGAAGAGGACGTTTTTGTAATTACATAGGGCCTAAGCTGATTAGGGCTTTATAGGTTATAAACAGTACCTTGTATTTTGCCTGGAAACATATTGGTAGTTATTTTAATATAGGAGTAATGTGGTCTCTTTGAAATGATCCAGAGACCAATCTGGCTGCCACATTCTGTACCAACTGCAGTTTCTGGACTACATACAAAGGCAGTCCCACATAGAACGCATTACAGTAGTCAAGTCTGGCGGTTACCAGCATATGTACTACTGCTCTGAGGTCATTTATCTCAAGAAATGGATGCAGCTGGCATATCAGCTGAAGCTGATAGAAAGCACTTCGGGCTACTGCCTCAGCCTGAGACACCAGGAAGAGGTTTGGATCCAGAAGTACTCCCCGACTGTGTTCCTGTTCCTTCTGGGGAAGTGTGACCCCATCTAGAACTGGCAGATCAAAATTATCTCCCGAGTTCTGTCCCTGCACAATAAATACCTCCATCTTATTTGAATTCAATGTTAGTTTGTCATCTCTCATCCAGCCCATCACTGCCTATAGGCAGGAATTTAGAAAGGTTATGCCTTCTCCTGATGATGTTGACATGGAGAAATAGATTTGGGTGTCATCAGCATACTGATAACACCCTGCACCAAATCTCCTGATGATCTCTCCCAGTGGTTTGATGTAGATGTTAATGAGCATTGGAGACAGTATGGAGCTCTGGGGGACACCATATAAAAGTTCACGTTTTGAAGAACAACAGTCTCCAAGCGACACCATCTAGAACAGGCCTGCTCAATTTTGGCCCTCCTGCAGATGTTGGCCTACAATTCCCATAATCCCTGGCTATTGGGTGCTGTGGCTGAGAATTATGGGAGTTGTAGTCCAAAAACAGCTGGGGGGCCTAAGTTGAGCAGGCCTGATCTAGAATCTGCCCAAGAGGTAGGAGTGGAACCACTGCAAAGCAGTGCCTTCAACTCCCAATCCTCTCAGACGGTCCAGAAGGATACTATGGTTGATAGTATCAAAAGCCACCAAGAGATCCAAAAAGAACAGTTACATGCCCTCTGTCAGTTTCCTGTTGGAGATCTACCAGGCCAACCAAGGCAGTCTCCACCCCATAGCCTACCCGAAAGCCAGTTTGAAATGGGTCAGGATAATCAGTTTCCTCCAAGACTGCCTAGATCTAGGAGGCCGCCGCCCTCTCAGTTATCTTGTCCAGCCATGGAAGGTTGGAGACAGGCCTATAGTAGCTTAACTCTGAGGGATCCAATGCAGGCTTCTTCAGAAGAGTTTAATAATTGCCTCCTTAAGAAAGGAAGGCATCCTGCCCTCGCTCAGAGAAGCATTTATAATATCTACCAGGCCCTCTACAACAACCCCCCTGCCAGATAGTATAAGCTATGTCAGACAAGTCAGGAGTCACAAACTGAAACTGATCCAGTCCTACCACATAAGAGGAGTTGCTGAACCCTCCCACATTAGAGACTCTGCAATAATTGTGGGGTCTAAGTCGGCCCGAATACGAGAGTTTTTATCCACAAGGGACTCATTAAAAACATCTCAGTGAGTAACTGATGGTTCCAAATTCTTATTCGAGGGAGGAGTGGCATGTACTAGCCCTCTCACAACCCCAAACTCCTCCGCTGGACATGAGCTTGTGGATGCAATACGGGTAGAGAAAATATTTGCTTCTTGGCAGCACATATTGCTTTAGCATATGTGCTCTATGTTGTAATCTGTCAGATTCGAGTTGAGTCTTTCTCTACTATACTGATGCAATGGATAGAGTACTGCAGGGCTTTTTAAAAGGAAAATTCCAAAGTGCACAATAATATGGGTGTAAGTTGTGCACGTAGTATGCACAACGACAACTGGACAACTGTAAGTCATAGCAGAACAACCCTGTTCCGCAACAGCACAGGTGGTGTTGGAGATGGGTGCAGCTGTGAGGGTGGCACTCAAGTGTCCATGTTTCACTGCACAGAATATGGGCCACAGTCAATAAGGAAGAAGAGAGCTGGTCTAGTGGTAGCAAGCATGACTTGTCCCCTTAGCTAAGCAGGGTCCACCCTGGTTGCATCTGAATGGGAGACTTGATGTGTGAGCACTGCAAGATATTCCCCTCAAGGGATGAAGCCGCTCTGGGAAGAGCATCTAGGCTCCAAGTACCCTCCCTGGCAGCATCTCCAAGATAGGGCTGAGAGAGATTCCTGCCTGCAACCTTGGAGAAGCCGCTGCCAGTCTGTGAAGCCAATCCTGAGCTAGATAGACCAATGGTCTGACTCAGTATATGGCAGCTTCCTATGTTCCTAATAATATTGATAGGTAATATTTTTAGCAGAGGAAGAGTTAAGCATATGCAGCCATGATACTATCGCTCACTTCAGACTTCCCACCCGAAGGTGGTTAGTGAAGCTTAGCCATGGCTGGGTGAGATGTCCGAACTTGCAAGCTATAGTTTGCAATCAGCCAGCAAAGCAGGACCCAAAAACCATGGCATGGTTTGCAAACCATGGTTTGTGCCAGCGAAGATGTCACAGGGTGGGACTGACAAGCCATCGTAAGGGCCATTACTCTGCTGCCAGGAGGTGCTCATGCCACGGGAACAGGATTGCTGAGCAAGTGCAAGGCAAAAGCAGGCAAGCAGCTCTAAGGGAGGATGTCTGGCCTGTGTGACCGGGAGGGAGGGAGGGCAGTAGCTGCTCCTTGGGAGGAGGCTACTGCTCCTAAGGGAGGGCAGTAGCTGCTCCTTGCCTGGGCAGGGGACTGTAGCAGCAGGTTGAAATCGTCACCAGCCCTCTTGCTCTGCCAGCCAAGGATGGAGGCGACTCCGATGCTAAATTGCTTTGTGAGGTTGTAAGGCACCCACCGCAAAGCACTTCATTGTCTTCACTCCCTTGATCCTTAACAATGCCAGCGAGACTTTAAATGGAACCACCACAAGATGGCAGCACTGATTCTGCGACAGCACGCCATCCTTGCTGCAAGCCGCACGCAGACAGCCAGAAGCCAGTTTCAAAACAGGAGCTACTAACTGTACCATCAACACGCCGTAGGACCACCAGTCAGCACTCTGAGTGTGGCCCTGGCGATTCACCACTTCCGGAGCCATGTACTCCACGGTCCCACAGAAAGAGTAGGCCTTCTTCTCATGGTAGATGGCTTCTTTGCTCAAACCGAAGTCTACAAGTCAGGGAAGGGAGACAAGAACAAGAAGAGTAAACCGTATGTCTGCTCAACGCAATATAGGGGTGGGGGTGAGGGATACAAAGAGAACGACTTATCAAGCCCAGGGATGTAACAGGTCAGGAATGGCCATACCTGTGAGTTTGATGTGCCCCTCATCATCTAAGAGGATGCTGCAAGGAAGAGAGCGCAAGAGACTCAGAGCACAGAAATACACAGGTGAGATCCCATCAGGTCACATGTCGATGCACAGTGGCCACAAGGTGACTGGGGAGACCCAGTTCAATGGCATTCCTTGAGCCAGAGGTCAGTGAGTAGAGTTGCCAGGCCCCCTGGAATTCTGGGTTTCACCTGGATTTTAAGCATCTCACCCAGATTGCTTAGCCCACCCAGTTTCTCCCAGATTTAGCAATAGCAATAGCAATAGCACTTACATTTATATACCGCTCTATAGCCGGAGCTCTCTAAGCGGTTTACAATGATTTAGCATATTGCCCCCCAACATTCTGGGTACTCATTTTACCGACCTCGGAAGGATGGAAGGCTGAGTCAACCTTGAGCCCCTGGTCAGGATCGAACTTGTAACCTTCTGGTTACAGGGCGGCAGTTTTACCACTGCGCCACCAGGGGCTCATTTCAGCTTTCATTAAAAAAAAAAAAAAAGCTAAGCTCTAGCCCTTCTAGAAGCGGAATGATGGAGCAAAACGTGCAGTCACTATTCTGCTCAAAAGTTATTTTCCAGCCGATTTATATGAGGCACCCGGATCTGGAAAGCCAGAATATGGCAACCCTATCAGTGAGGTGCTTGCCTTTAGCTCTCTCTATGGGCCCTCTTTGCGAGTTACGTTCAGTGTTTGTACAGGGCGACCTCCGTTTGTTCTCCACAATTACTGTGGATAAGGAAACTGCGAATACTGAGTTACAAGTATGGGATTGCAGGGGTTGGGTTCCTGGAGGTCCAAAAAACCTGCATTTAAAAATGGAGGAAAATGGTCAAGAAGGGCAACCTAAAGGACCCCACGATGCTCCACAGGCCTCAAGCAATCCAACTATGTGCCCCCCCGGCCCCAAGTCAAAATTCTGTCCTTTTTTCTGCTAAAACTAAATTGTGGCTGGGGATTATGGGGATTATAGTTTAGCGGGGAAATGACTTGACTAGCAAGCCAGAGGTTGCCGGTTCGCATCCCCGCTGGTATGTTTCCCAGACTATGGAAACTCCTGTATCGAGCAGCAGCGATGTAGGAAGATGCTGAAAGGCATCATCTCATACCGCGTGGGAGGAGGCAACGGTAAACCCCTCCTGTATTCTACCAAGAAAACCACAGGGCTCTGTGGGCACCAGGAGCTGACAATGACTCAAGGGCACACTTTAAACATTCAACAACAGCTGGAGATCCAGGTTGCCCAACCCTGGTGTAGGCAGTGCTGAGCTAGCTGGACCAATGATCTGACTCAGCATAAGGCAGCTTCTTAGGTACCAGATGCAGGCCAGGAGGAAAGCCCTTGGGCCAATCCACAGCATCCTCAACTAGAAGATCTTGCGTAGCAGGGACTGCCATTTCGATCAGAGCCCATGGAGAGCTGCTGCCAGTCAGAGTAGACCACACTGGGGGAAGATGGAGCAATGCTCTGATTGGTAGCAGGTGGCATGGTAGCAGGGTGCCCGGGAGAAAAAGGATGCAGTGGTAACAATCCAGTCTGCAAGGCCCCAAGTGAGGGAGGTCAGCAGGAATTGTGGGCTGCCAGGCATCTTGAGGAGGGAGAATGGGGTACACAAGGATGCATGAGATTATGGCCTACAGCCACCCACCTCCCATATTTTCTCGTAAACCGCCCAGAGAACTTGTGTTTTGGGCGGTATAAAAATGTGATAGATAGATAGATAGATAGATAGATAGATAGATAGATAGATAGATAGATAGATAAAATTCTGCAGTTGCTAGCACCGTTTCCCAGGTGCAGGATGGTTAGTGAACACATATGCAACTGGGTTACACCGGGTATACCGAGTCAGACTCTTGTCCATCCAGCTCAGTATTGTCTACACTGACTGGCAGCAGCTCTCCCAAGGTTTCAGGCAAGAGTCTCTCCCAGCTCCACCCGGAGATCCTGCCAGGGACTGAACCGGGAACCTTCTGCATGCAAAGCAGACACTTTAACCAGTGAGCTACAGCCTCATCCCCAAGGAGATTCAATCTTTGCAGCACATGCAGCCTTTGCAGTATCTCACTTCTACTGTCGTAAGTCAGACAGAGAACCAGCACAGCCCTCAGCTCCAGCACTGGATTCGGAGATGACAAGACATCCCACTGTCCCCCAGCCTGCCATGCTCCTGGCAGGACCAGGCTCCAGGGGTGGGGTGGGGGGCTGGTGGCTCCTCAGGCTCCTTGATTACCACATTTCGGCCACCTCAAGGATGCAGCCTGAAAGGAGGTTTCGGACACCCCTGAATAATGAGTGGGAACCTTCCCTGCTCTGCATACTTCTCTGGTTTAAGGTCTCTGTACACAATTCCCAGGTGATGCAAGTGACCGAGGCCCAGTGCCAGTTCTGCAAGGTAGAATTTCACATCTTCCTCCGTGAACATTACCTGGAAGTGGGGGGGGGGGGGAAGAGAGAGAGAGAGAGAGAGAGAGAGAGATGGGATTATAAAATACAGAAAGCAGCAGCCAGAACATGGCAAGGACTACAAATATTCTGTGCATCTATGGGAGGAACTGGATATTCCATGGATATTCTTATTTATTTATTATTTCTCTGTGTAAACCGCCCAGAGCCATTTTTGGAAGGGCGGTATAGAAATCGAAACAACAACAACAACAACATATCCTCAATGTCTGGATAAAACAACCCAGTCACTAACTCCTGTCTGACGGTGTAAACAAGAAATAATAATGAATTCTATATCCTGAGAAGAGGAGTTTTGATGTGTTTGTTTTTTCAACAAAAAAAGCACCAAGTTTCTAGATCGCCTCACCCATGCTACAAAAAGGGCTAGACACTGCTTAGATGGCTAAGAGAACACCTTCTTCTTCTTCTTCAGCAAATCTGCCGCCTATTAAGTTCATCTGGGGAGGTTCAGTTGCAGTTGCCCACTGACTTGGTTAGTGGCAACTCAAAACCCGGCCTTTTAAAGAGAGTTGCCCGAGACTCCGGAACGTGCTTCTTAATGAAATTTGTTTCCCCTTCTCTGAATGTTTTTAAGAAGGATCGGAAAACATACCGGTTCAATCAGGCTTTTAGTTTATAGTTTTAAAGCTTGGGTTTTTAGAGTTTTTATTGTATTTTAGAATTGTTTTAATCTTGTGAATGTTTTAATGGTTTTTAGATTGTGAACTTCCCAGGGACTTTTTTGTACTTACTAACTAATTATTGATAGGTAGGTAGATAGATGGATAGCTAGACAGATAATCTTGTTAAGTCTCAGAAGGGAACAGGATAGGCCTTCCAACAGTTTCCTGTCAAACCATTCTCATTTTCTTGGGGATGGGAAATCAATTTTTGTAACAGAAGATTATTCTGGTCAAGTGGATAAGACAGCTTTGCATAACACTATATTCCTATTGCAGAATCTGAGCTACCTGTTCTGCTTTGTGGCAGAACCAGAGTTCAAATCCCCCAGCCAGCCATGGAACTCAGTCACTCCTCTGGGCCAGTCATTCCTCTCTCAGCCTAACCTACCTCACAGGGTTGTTGTGGGGATAAACATAGAAGCACGTACACCACTCTAAGCTCCTTGGAGGAAGAGCAAGATACAGATGTAAAAATCAATAAAATATGCTAACTTCATGCTGCCTTCACTGCACACACACAGATGTGCCCCAGGGCACGGTACAAAGTTAAACCTCCTCCCTGCCACCTTTTCTCTTTATTGATATACCTAGCCTAAATGCTTGCCTCCTTTGGAGCAGATTCATTAGTTGCATCGTTTTTCAACAGAAGCTGATCAGCAGCAGGGTGGGGTGGAGGAGACCAGGTTTGGCGTCTGTGCGTGAAAATTTTCGAGTGCTGTCCTCCCAGCTTGCAGACGCTTCCTGTTACCTCCCCGGGGCCTCTCCTTCCTGCTGTCCCCCAGTAACCAATCACTTGCTCAAGGAGTTGGGATGCAACAGAACAAGAGTCAACGAGAGTTGCGATTCTGCAAAACTTTTCGCTCTGCTCAGCAGAGAAAGGTAGTTGGCCTTATAATCTGGCCAGCCCTAGCCACTGATAAGACACTGGGGAAAAAAAAAAAAAGGATGCTTCCGGTCTCATTTCAAAACACCTTTTCTTTGAATGCAATACCTGAATCTAGTACAGTGTTTTGAATCCAAGTAACTGACACACGGTAGGAGACTGCTTTTGCCCCCAGTTTTCACACCTGGCTTTTAGTTCGCATCTCCTCCGGAATGATCAATCAATCAATCTTTATTATGGTCTTAGACCAGCATAAAGTAAAAGGGGTGATTACATAAAAGAGCTAATATTAAAAGCCTGTGGATAAATGATTTGAATGGGACAATAATCTGGAACGGACTATGGAATGGAGAGGATGCATTCACATATCGGGCAAATTTGCCCCGAAGTCCCTGCAAGCTATCAGGGAACATTTCACACACGATTTGGGTTTTTCATTGCACATTCGAGTGTAGCCTGATTTATATCCAGGGTAAAAAATCCCACTTTTTGCATGTGTTGGGGGGGGGGGGGCTACTTCGAACTTGCAGTAAAGCCTCTCAGTAAACTTCAGTATAGCCTGCTGTCTGGCAATGTTCCAAGAGAATGCAAGGAAAGAGGAAATAAAATCATCCTCAATAAACTTCAGACACATTTGGAATCGAGAGGACAAATCAAGATGGAACAATATTGTTGAATCCTTGTTCCTTCCTGCATTGCCTCAGGACGCAGGACCAAAGCCTCGTAACATTTGCCTCGTAACATTTTCCTCATCTTAAAATATGACTGTCTGCACACCAAAGCGGCCTGGCTCATCTGGCAACAGGATGCTGTTCCATCCTGACACCCACGGCCCTTCTCCAGGTGGTATTTAGAGTTCTTGCACCAGACAGAGATAGATTTTTAAGATGCCTATAAAATGCGGTCTTGCTGATGAATTGCTACAACTGCCATTCATGGGGGGCATCCATTTTTTGATCACCATAAACCTCAAACTGTGGCTGGCAACTACTTTTCAATAATGGCCATATTTTAAACATGGTGTTTAAATACGTTTTAGTCCATCTTGGCATCACATATGCATAAGGAAGCTTACAGACTAAAGTCAAAGTAGTCATCAGAAATAATAACCAGTAGTGCAGAGTTCCCCAGTCTTTTATCTGGTGGCACACCTAACTAAATATAGAAAAGTGGGGTACACTGGCATCCCAACAAAGACCCACCTCTTTTCGAGGTGACAAAGCTGCCAAATGAATTTATTTGTGTGAAGCTGGCTCCCAAAACAGGATGTTTAAAGCAGGGTCAGCTCGCTTCCTCGACCACGGGGAGGGATGCTTCCTTCCTGGTGCATTATGGGGCAAGCAAGTCAGCTCCACAGCTGCAGACTTATTTATCTAGAGCCAGTGCCAAAGGAGCAGGGGTGGTGGTGTTTAAACGCTCTGCTTTTACAGTCAGCCCACTTCTTTATGGGAGGGATGCATCCTTCCTAATGCATTATGGGATGAGCTGGCTCCAAAAGTGGGGTGTTGAAATAGCCTGCTTTTGGAGCAGACTCAGAGTGAGTCAGTGTGGCACACTGGTTGGGATGCACTCGGTTTCCAGACAGCCCTTGGGGAGTTCTAAGTGTCCAGAGCTGGCGACTCTGTTGAGGCCCTGGTGAATCTCTGGAACAGGGAGACAGCTCAGGCTGTGGGCACACGGATGCTCCTAAACGCCATCTCTGGCTTGGTAGAGCCCATTCTGCTCCTTGGTTTTCCTCGGAGCTTAGAGTGATGAAACAACTCGGGTGACAGCTGGAATGACGCTGGAGGAAGAGTTGTGACGAATCTGATCGAAAACAGGCCAGAGCCCATTTTAGGGACTATTCTGTGGCATTGGCAAAGAAATGCTTTTTCTCTGCCTCCATTGCATCTGCTCAGTGCAGACCAGTAGAGCTGTTTTGTGTAGAAAAGACATTGCTCCAAACATCCCCCCAAGTAATGGGGGAGGAATCATCTACAGCCCATTGTGATCAGTTTGCATGTCAATTTGCAGATAAAGTTGCTTACATATATGCTGATTTGGACTCCAGAGTTCTGGCAGACGTGCCTCAGGTACCATCTGGTCCTATTGTGTTGGATGACTTTCAGTTAGTACAGCCTGAGGATGTGGACAAGATCGGGTTCGGTTCGGTTTTGTCCCCCATGCTGTTTAACATCTACATTAAACTGCTGAAAGAGATTATTTGGGGACTTGGACTGAGTTCTCAGCAATAGGCAGATGACACTCAACTCTATCTCTCCTTGTCACCTGATCCTAGGGAGGCAGTGGATGTCCTGAATTAGGGGTCATGATGGGTTGGATGTGGGCTAACAAACTGAGATTGAATCTGGACAAGATGGAGGTAATGTTGGTCAGTAGGAGAGCCACTCTGGGTGAGGAGATTCTACCGGTTCTGGATGGGGTTGCACTCCCCTTGAAAAAGCAAGTGTGCAGCCTGTGGGTATGGCTGAACCTGGCTCTGCTTTTGGAAGCTCAGGTGGAGGCGGTGGCCAGGGGTGCCTTTGCACGGCTTTGGCTAGTGTGCCAGCTGCGTCCCTTTTTGAAATGGCAGATCTGGCCACAATTACTCACGCCTTAGTCATGGCTGGATTACTGAAAAGCACTCTGCGCGGGTCTGCCCTTGAAAACTTCAGCTAGTGCAAAATGTGGCAGCTAGGATTTTATTTGGAGCGGCCCGCTGGGATCACATCACACCCATTTTGAAAGAGCTACATTGGCTGCCAATTTGTTTCCGGGTCCAATTCAAGGTGTTAGTTTTGACCTTTAAAGCCCTTAACAGTTTGGGTCCATGATACCTGAGGGGCTGCCTTCTCCCAGAGGTTGCTGCCCACTTGACGAGATCATTTGGCGAGGCTCTGCCCCAGGGAAGCTCGCAGGACAGGGCCTTCTCAGTGGTTGACCCCGGACTCTGGAATGCTCTCCTGGTGGCCATCCACTCCTCAGTCTCCATCACAGTTTTTAGAAAGTGTGTGAAATCTTGGCTTTTTATCCAGGCTTTTTTTATTATTGTTTCTATTGCTGCTGCTTTGTATCTTTTAAGGTTATATTTTGCTTGTTTTTTTAACCTATTAATCAGATCTGTATTTTTACATTCTAACTAATATTTTAATTGTGTAATTTTTGTAGTTTTGTTTTAGCTTTTGTGTGAACCGCCTTGAGATCGTTTTAATGAAAGGCGGTATAGAAATTTAACAATAAATAAAAATAAATAAATATAGATGTATACAGTATTATAATTGAAATATACATATATTTCAATTCATCAGGGACTTCAGTCCAACTTTTAAAAAACAGTTAATCTAGTCAAGTCAATAGATTAAACAGGATAGCTTTTTTATTCTTTAAAGATTGAAGCAGCAATTAGGAGTACTGAATTCTGTGCAATACAGCAATGTTCTTGCCACTGTTGTGCAATTGCAGAGTTACAAGAGACAGACAACTCTAACCATTTTCCAATTATAAGACTGGAAAGAATTGACCTACCTACTTGGGTCAGTATTATTCTTACACAAAGCCTAGAGAACCCAGAGATAACATGGAATTATAACCTAGTTCCCAGCCTTGTATTCTGCTAGATTAGACAAAACAAGACTAATGCTTCCAACGGTCCATCTACATGAGAAGACAAGAGTGCTGGCTGCTAGCATTCTGAAGATACGGTGGTGTGTTACGTCCCTCTACACCCCCCCACCAGCATCCCATCAAATGTGAGTGGCTTGGCACACATATACTCACCTCTTTGGAAAGACGCATGAAGAGGTCTCCCCCTCTGAGGAAGTCAAGGATGAGGTAGAGTTTCCCCTCTGTTTGGAATGCTGGAATGCAAGACAATAGCAAGAGGAATGAGTAGCCGCCCCTTCCATGATGTTGGGAGGAGTCGGCGTGCCGGAAGTCTAAGGCAGGGGTTTCCCAGCTTGGGTCTCCAGATGACGTCGGACTATCACCCCCAGCTGTAATGGCCTTTGATGGAGATTAGAAGTTGTGGTCAACACTTGGGGACCCAAGGTTGCTGGGTCCAAGACATGTGCATAGTAAGGGCACAACAGACTGGGAGATGGCTGCTCTGCTCCATAAGAGCACAAGGGTTCCAAATAACTGAGGTGTGCACAGTTTCTCAGCGAGAGTTTAGGGCAGGCCTGCACAACATAAGGCCTGGGGGCCGGATTCGGCCCACAGGGACTATTTTACTGGCCCCCAGGTATCCTGCAGCAACATAGGAGCTGGAAACTGCCTCATAGTGCCATCCTGTGCATGCTTTCTCAGAAATATGCTCCAGTGAGGCTTACTCCCATGTAAGCATGCCTAGCATTGCATCCTGAAAGCAACAACAATTTAGGGAGAGGAGAGGACTTGGCATTTGTTTGGGGCCAGCATGCACTCCAGGGATCCCACTGATTGAGCAAGGACAGGACCTGTTCTCTGGCCACTGTCCTTGGTTAAAACTATGGTCCATTGACAGTGGGAATAGATCCACAAGTAATTAATAGTATGTTTAGTTGTAATGTAATAATGTGCTAAAAATTTGACCTCGGCCCCTGCATGCCAAGTGGTGGATGGTTCCGGCCCACCAGGGCATTTGAGTTGTGCAGCTCTGGTTTAGGGCTTCTCCCTGGGTGGAATTAGACATTGCTATAAAGGTGGGACTGTTGCCAAAAGCAGAGGCCTCTTATCCCCCCCCCCCCCGCACCGGTGATCTTTTCCCCTGGGAGTGGAGATAGTCTAAGGAGACATTGTTGTGTGTCCACCACCACACCACCATTGGAGGTACAGCAGGAAACAACAAGATCTGTTCGACTGCATAAACTTGTGCCCATATTTATTTGTATTTATTGCATTTATATACCACCCCATATAAAATATCTGGGTGGTTTACAAAGTTAAACACAATTAAAACCTTAAATCATTAAAACAACCATCAGTAAACTTTTAACAGATTATAAAGTAAAAGCCTGACAAGATAGGTGCATTTTCAAGAGTCGGTTTAAATCGTCTGAGGTGGGTAGGTTCCGATTTCATTTGGGAGTGTATTCTAGAGCACTAGGGCAACCCTAGAGAAGGCCCAGTTTTGGGCTGCCATCAAGCGAGCTGGTGGTAACCGCAACCAGACCTCCCCTGATGATCTTAATAGGCGGCGGGGTTCATAAAGAAGGCAGCACTCTCAAATACCCTGGGCCCAATTCTTTGTATTAGCAGCCAGTGTAGATCCTTCAAAATAGGATATATTATATTCTGATGTCACATAGTCCATTTCCCTGTCCCAGTTCACTGGCTGCCACTGGTGAGGCGGAACAGGTTAGGATACTGGTTTTATTACCTGTAACCAGGGAGAAGGGTGGTGGGGTGGGACAGATCTTGACACAGGGCGAGCTGGTCTTGTGGTAGCAAGCATGACTTGTCCCCTTAGCTAAGCAGGGTCCACACTGGTTGCATATGAAAGGGAGACTAGAACTGTGAGCACTGTAAGATATTCCCTTTAAGGGATGGAGCCGCTCTGGGAAGAGCATCTAGTTTCCAAGTTCCCTCCCAGGCTTCTCCAGGATAGGGCTGAGAGAGACTCCTGCCTGCAACCTTGGAGAAGCCGCTGCCAGTCTGTGAAGACAATACTGAGCTAGATAGACCAATAGTCTGACTCAGTATATGGCAGCTTCCTATGTTTCCTATGTTGTTTCCTAAAGGTCTGAAAAACCTTTGTAGGGAGAAGCGAAATGGACACAGCATCCAGGCGGCCCCCAGGAGGTTTAAAGTCTAAATCTCTAATCTCATGCAACTTCTCAGCTGGCTTGGGGTTGGCTATTTAAACTTCAAACCTCCTGGATCAGTCTACATGCCACATCTAAGCTGATGCAGGGGCTGCTCCAAGTATACCAATTTGGTTAGGGGGTAGTTAAAGGGATTTCCTAAGTAGAAAGCCCCACAAACATCTGCAACTGCCAGTTAAGACCCAGCTGAGCCAGGGGCAGGTTGATGGGAAGAGGGCTCTGCTGAGCAGGGCCCTGAGTGCTTGCCTGTGTTCCACCCTTGCAGGTAACCACCAACTAACTGCCATTTGAGATCCAGCTGAGCCAGGGGTGCGAGCCACTTCGCGCCAGCCAAAGGGCGTTTCCCCCGTAACGGCCAGCTCAGCTCCCACCACCATATCTCCCTCTGCCCGCTACCAGTGGTATTGCTGCCCCCACACCAACCCCACTTTCCTGCTCTCCCAGACACATCCCTCAGTTCAAAAACAACCAAGGCTCCACTACCTAACAAAACCAGGTGTCAAAGAGACTTATGCTGAATTCTGACCCCAGGCAGCTCGCCCCAAGGCTGAGAGCCACAAGGAGAGAGAGTGCCAAGAGGCTTGCGCCCGTGGCCCAGCCTGAGCTTTAAAGGAGCCCCATAGTTGATGATGCTGTGGGGGAAGGAGGAGGAGGAGGAGGAGGCCCTGTTGAGGCCCTGGTTGATCTCTGGAATGGAGAGATGGCCCGGGCTGTTGACACAGTTGCTCTTAAACGCCCTCTCCGGCTTGGTGGAGCCCGTTCAGCTCCTTGGTTTTCCTCGGAGCTTAGGGTGATGAAACAACTCAGGCGACGGCTGGAACGACGCTGGAGGAAGAGTCGTCACGAATCCGACCGAACACGGGCTAGAGCCCATTTTAGGGACTACTCCGTGGCGGTGGGGGTGGCGAAGAAATGCTTTTTCTCCGCCTCCATTGCATCTGCTCAGTGCAGACCGGCGGAGCTGTTTCGTGTAGCTAAGACATTGCTGCACACATCCCCCCAGGTGATGGGGGAGGAGGAACCATCCACAGCCCACTGTGATCAATTTGTGTGTCACTTTGTGGATAAAGTCGCTCGCATCCATGCTGATTTGGACTCCAGAGTTTTGGCAGTTCCGGCAGACGTGCCTCTGGTACCATCTGGTCCTATTGTGTTGGATTCTTTTCAGTTGGTTCAGCCTGAGGATGTGGACAAGATCCTGGGCAGTGTGCGGGCGACATGGTGTGCTCTTGACCCTTGTCCTTCATGGCTAATAAAAGCTGCCAGGGAGGGGACAGGTAGATGGTTGGAGGTGATTATCAGTGCCTCATTAAGGGAGGGCAAGATGCCATCGTGCCTCAAGGAGGCAATGGTGAGACCATTATTTAAAAAGCCCTCCCTTGATTCCTCCAACCTGAACAACTATAGACCGGTCTCTAACCTGCCCTTTTTGGGCAAGGTGATAGAGCGTGTGGTGGCGTCCCAGCTGCAGAGGGTCTTGGATGATACGGATTATCTGGACCCTTTTCAATCTGGCTTCCGCACCAGATATGGGACTGAGACTGCCTTGGTTGCTCTTGTGGATGACCTATGCTGGGAACTAGACAGGGGGAGTGCATCCCTGTTGGTTCTGCTGGACCTCTCGGTGGCGTTCGATACCATCGACCATGGTATCCTTCTGGGCTGCCTCTCAAGTATGGGAATTGGAGGTACTGTGTTGCAGTGGTTCTGGTCCTTTCTTGGAGGGAGGGTCCAGAAGGTGGTGCTGAGGGACTACTGCTCGGCTCTGTGGCCATTGGCCTGTGGGGTCCTGCAGGGTTCGGTCTTGTCCCCCATGCTGTTTAACATTTACATGAAACCACTGGGAGAGGTCATCCGGGGACTTGGACTGAGTTGTCAGCAATATACAGATGACACTCAGATCTATCTCTCCTTGTCACCTGATCCTAGGGAGGCGGTGGATGTTCTGAATCAGGGGCTGGAGGCCGTGATGGGTTGGATGTGGGCTAATAAACTAAAATTGAATCCAGACAAAATGGAGGTAATGTTGGTCAGTAGGAGAGTCAATCAGGATGAGGAGATTTTACTGGTTCTGGATGGGGTTGCACTACCCTTGAAGGAGCAAGTACGTAGCTTGGGGGTATTATTGGACCCGGCTCTGCTTTTTGAAGCTCAAGTGGAGGCAGTGGCCAGGGGTGCCTTTGTACGGCTTCAGCTAGTGCGCCAGCTGCGTCCCTTTCTCAAGAAGGAAGATCTGGCCACAGTTACCCATGCCTTAGTCATGTCAAGGCTGGATTACTGTAACACGCTCTACGTGGGGCTGCCCTTGAAGAACATCCGGAAACTGCAGCTAGTGCAAAATGCGGCAGCTAGGGTTTTATCTGGAGCTGCCCTTTGGGAGCACATCACACCCATTTTGAAAGAGCTGCACTGGCTACCAGTTTGTTTCCAGGTCCAATTCAAGGTGCTGGTTTTGACTTTTAAAGCCCTAAACGGTTTGGGCCCGGGATACCTGAGGGACCGCCTGCTCCCAAGGGTTGCTGTCCACTTGACAAGATTATCTGAGAGGGCTCTGCTCCGGGTGCCAACAATGAGAGAGGCTTGGTTGTCGTGCACGTGGGACAGGACCTTCTCTGTTGCTGCCCCCAGACTCTGGAATGCTCTCCTGGTGGCTATTCGCTCCTCAGTTTCCATCACAGCTTTCAGAAAAAATGTAAAATCTTGGCTTTTTGCCCAGGCATTTATTTGATTCTCTGCTGCTGCTCTTTATAATCTTTATTGCTTTTATGCTTTTTGTTTTAAATTTTTAAATCAGATTTGTTTAATATCCCCCCCCCACTTAATATTTTAATTGTGTCTTTTTTACCATCTTGTGTTAAATTTTTTTTGCTGTAAACCACCTTGGGATTGCTTTGATGAAAGGCGGTATATAAATTTAACAATAAATAAATAAACTGCCCCCATGATAACTAAAGTGGTATACAAGGAAGTTGTCTGTGAATGGGCAAAACCACGTGAGATGGAAGGGACATGTACATTCTCCTGTACATAGAAAATGGCCATTTTAAAAAAGACTGCATATCAGGGCAAGAAATGGCCATGTTGGGTACCTCAAGCATATTCCACATCACCAAATGCCTTTCAAAGTTTAAGAGGCAATCTACACTAGACGCCTAAAGAAGAGGAGTATGGAGGTCCAGGCAGGGAGCTTCACAACTGTGGTGCCACCAAGTTGGTCCTAGATCTTGCTGTTCCCCACTGTACCTCCAGCCGTGCATAAGGGGAGACCCACAAGAACAATCTCAAATTCATGGAGGATAGGGCTATCAATGGCTGCTAGCCGAGAAAGTTGTATATTTCCATCAGGATTAGAGGGGGCATGCCCCTGAACACCAGGTGCTAGGGAATACTCACAGGAGCGGGCAGTGCCCCTCTTTCCCCCACTTGCAGCCTTCCTAGAGGCATCTGGTTGGACACTGCGTGAAGCAGGATACTGGACTAGATGAGCCTTTGGCCTGATCCAGCAGGCCCCTTCTTATGTCTTCTCCCAGAAAAGGAGGTACAGGAGGAAACAGTTCATCATAATACCACGACTCGGAGCATACAGGGCTTTAAAATATTAATAACCAACACTATCGAGTTGTGTTTGGAAACCTACTAATATGAGCACAAAGCAAGAAGCTTGGTCACAAGTGCGATCCTTCTACACAAAACCAGGAGTAATAATAATCTTTTCAAATCATACTCACCATAGTGGAGTTTTACAATGAACGGATGGTTGACTTCCACTAGGATGTCCCTTTCCATTTTCGACCTTAAGCGATCGCGCACTGTCAACACACAAGGCCCGATTCAGTCGTGCTGCAACTCACAGCACCCACCCGCAGCTACAGCAGGGCTCGGCAGGCCCCAGACGCCAGCTTGCCATGGCTCCTGAGCCAGGCCATGGAGGAGGAGAAAGCAAGCAAGGCGGGGGTCAGTTGCTCCCTCCTCTTCCTGCTGAGACCGGTGCATCGCCTGTCTCAGCCAAGAGCTTTTTCAAATGGGTACTTTACTGCAAGTTTACTTTGTGGGGGAGGGTGTGAGTTCACATATTGGCCAGGTTCACCCTGAAGTCCGTGCTATATTTCAGAGAGACTGTCACACCTGATTCGGGTTTCCCCCTTCATATTAGAACCTAGTCCAGTTTATGTTCAGGGTAAGAAAAATCCTCTCTTTGCGTGGGAGTATCTGTTATGCCCCAAACTCTCAGTAAAGCCTGCTGTCTGAAAAAACTCCAGGAGAGAGGAGGAAGCAGCCTGCCCCTGCCTCGTTTCCTCCCACCTCCTCTCGGGCATGTCCATCTGGCTCAGGCGGGTGATGGTCTAACATCTCCCTGCTCTTCCTCCTCGTCTCCTGCTGGTCCATCACCTACAGATGCATACAGACCGACGCAACCTGGGAGAGCGATCAAGACCCACCCCCACATGGAGCAAAGGGCATTGCTGGGGAAGACAGTGCCCCATCTGTAGGGGAAAATTTGAGCCAACCCCTTAGAGAAACCCAGTAGGATGAGAACAGAGCTCACAGAGGAGATCTGGAGACAATGGCTTAAAAGTTTAAAACAAGTTTATTTTAAGAAGTTACAAATTTAATAGAAAGCCTGCACCCTGTACTAGCTACTTAATGGTGGAAGGCAGAAGAGAAAGAAAGATAACACTGAAGAAGGGAGTGTCCTAAGAATATTGGTCTACCAATGACAAGACCCAGAGCAGAGATACAAGAATAAATGAGAGAATGAGGAGGCAGTCCTATCCTCTCTACCTCTACTCCAAATGTCCATAGTGGTCAATAGGCATTACAGGAGTTAAGAGTCAATGCTTATGGGATCACATCTACAACACCAACACCTCCAGGGCATTCTGCCTTGGTCTGTTTTTGGTCTGGCTCCTAGAACCAAGGAAAATTGGTCCAGCCCTGAGCTACAGAGACAAATATTCAGCCCAAAGCCATTCAATACCCTAGTCTTAAATACCACAAATGCACCATTTGAGGCCTGCCTGGATAGGAGGCGAATTCGATCTGGGATATCCTCTATGTGGATGCAAATCAGCCGAGGAAAGTTGCAGCACAGAAGCGTAGGCCCATGCTAGGGATTTCCCAGCTCATTTGGTGCCATCTCATAGGGGACCATCTCACCTTTCAGGGTGGCTTTCTTTAGGACCTTCATGGCATAAAGGTGGCCATTGTCTGGTGGGGTGATTTTTCTGACCAAGAAGACCTGTGAAAGAAAAACACCTATATTTATTTCAAGCTCTACTATTCACCAACTGAACCTGGAGGGGGAAAGGCAAAGTTAAGCCCGGACGAGGCTGCTGAGACCTTAAAAATATTTAATTTAACTTAAATAAATAAATAATCACACAAATAAATAAATAAAATTAACGTTGAACAGAACAGTACTTAAAGCTTCTCCTCACAACAACCCTGTGAAGTAGGTTAGGCTGAGAGAGAAGTGAATGGTCCAGAGTCACTCAGCAAGTCTCATGGCTGAATGGGGATTTGAACTCGGGTCTCCCCAGTCTTAGTCCAACACTCTAACCACTATGCCACACTGGCTACACAGTCCCAGAAAGGTGGGGGAGGAGATTTCCTTGACACCTTAACTTGAGGAAGTTGCCAGAAGCCCACTATTCTCTAACCACCCCAAATCCTGGGCACTACAGAAGCAGGGATCATATGGAAATGGGGAAAAGCTGGGCATGGCACATTTTGCTCAAGATTGAGCTTCTGAAGGTTGTTTCTACTCAGGCAGCAAAGAAAGAGATGGCCCATTCCTCCTGGGGTGGGGCTGCTGCCAAAAGGTATTCTGATAAAGCTCAGGAAAACAGTGGTGGCTCATGGCCTCTGTGCACCTGAGGCAGGTTGCCAAATGCTGCTCCCTTGTGTGCATCTTCCTCCCCCGCTCTTTCCCTTTAAAAAAAATTGAGGAGCAGGAAGGTATCTTGGTGCCATCCCATTAACCTGCCACCTGAGGGGACTGCTTCACCTCGCCTATCCACCAGATAGACCAACTGTCTGACTCTGTTTCATACGTCCAAGTTGAGTATAGATACGGCATGATTAATGCCTAATGGACTTTTAATGAAGAATCTACCCTAAGAACCAAAACATTATAGCCATATACGAATATGTCAAATATTTATATACCACTTTTCAACCAAAGTTCCCAAAACAGTTTACATAGATATAAATAAATCAAGTGTCCCCAAAGGGCTCACAATCTAAAAAAGAAACATAAGGTAGACCCCAGCAACAGCTACTGGAGGGATGCTGTGCTGGAGATGGATCCATTCCCTCACAGAAAGTTAATGAGGCTAGAAGTTCCTAGTCCTCATTGTGAAGGCAAGGGGTTAGAAGACAAGTGGGCAGCGCCTGCTAAGTACCTGGAAGGCAGAAAGGAGTTTTTGATCAGAGCTTCCAGTAGATAAGACAGGACTGCACAACTTTGGCCTTCTTGCTGGACTACAACTTCCATCATCCCCAAATACTGCTCACTGTGACTGGAGATTATGGGAGTTGTAGTCCAACAACCGCTGCAGCAGGGCTGAAGTTGCATAGCCCTGAGATAAGAAGTTGGGACATGTGCAAAAATATATCCTCGTCTCTGCTTCCCACCCAAGCCACCTTTTCCAGGATGGGGTGCGGAATAATGTATTCACACTAAATAACCAAATTAACATTTTTCAGTTCAGCCTCAGCAAACCTGATGTATACCAAAATGTGAACTCACTTTGCCAAAGGAACCCTGTCCCAGGACTTTAAGCAGTTGAAACTGAGAAGGATCTGCCTTCTCGGAGCCTTCTTTTACTAGGTAGGTGATATTAAATTCTTGGACAGAGCCTTCATTCTGAAATGAGAGAGAGAAACACACACACAAGGTTAAGCAGAACCTACAGACCTGATGGAAGAACACACACCATGGAGTTTAAAAAACAGACACATTACATTATTTTGAGTTCTTGGAAAATCAGGAAAAGACCATTCTCTTACCAGCTTAGAAAAGCTCATTAGCCTTTGGTGCCATGACCTAGTTAACACGAGAGTCAAGGGACATGATCCATATGTTGTGTGTGTCAAGTCTCCCTGGGAACCGATTTACATAGGAAGCTGCCTTAGACCAAGTCAGACCTTTAATCCATCCAGCTCAGAACTGACTTCTCCAAGGTCACAGGCCAAGAGTCTTTCCCAGCCCTACCTGGAGATGCTGCCAGGAATTGAACCTGGGACCATCTGCATGCAAGTAGATGCTCTACCACTGAGCGACAGCCTCATCTCACCCCAAAATGCTCTACACCAAACTTAAACACACACACACCCAAAACGTAAGGACTCAAGTCAACCATCCAAGCTAAGGCGACTGAGCTGATGGTGCTGATACATTAGTAGTGAGTGGCCTGCACTAAGCTTGCATGCGCGTATAAAGCAATTTGAGCACTTAGGAGAAACACAATGTCAGGGTGAACCTGGGACCTTCTGCTTCCATGGAGCTACAAGGCCCCATCCCCTAAGGCAGGGTTTCTCAACGTGTGGGTCCCCAGATGTTATTGGACTTCAACTCCCATAATCCCCAGCCCCAGTGGCCTTTGGCTGGGAATTATGGGAGTTGAAGTCCAATTACATCTGGGGACCCACACGTTGAGAATCCCTGCCCTAAGGGGAATATCTTACAGCAGACAGTGCTCACATGTAGTCACCCATCCAATGCAAACCAGGGCTGACCCAGCTTATCAAAGGGGACAATTCATGTTCACTACTGCACGGTTGGCTTACTCCCATAAGGAGCCGGATATGTTTAGCTAGAGAAGGAAAGACTAAGGGGAGACACAAGAACTGCCTTCAAACTATTTGAACGGCTGTCATATTGGAAGAGGAATGGACATGTTCTCTGTTGCTTCTGAAGCCAGGACTAGGACTAGTGGGCTGAAGTTACAAGGAAGCAGATTCAGCTAGACATTAGGAGGAATTTCCTGACTGTAAGAGCTGTTAGACAGTGGAACAGTGCACTGTTTAATGTGTACACAGGAAGCTGCCTTATATTGAGTCAGACCATTGGTCCACCTAGCTCAGTATTGTCTACACCAAGGATTCTCAACGTTGGGTCCTCAGATGTTATTGGACTTCAACTCCCATAATCCCCAGCCCCAGTGGCCTTTGGTTGGGGATTATGGGAGTTGAAGTCCAATAACATCTGGGGACCCAACGTTGAGAATCCCTGGTCTACACAGACAGGCAGCAGCTTCTCCAAGATTGCAGGTAGAAGCCTCCCTCAGCCCTATCTGGAGATGCTAGAGAGCGAACCCAGAACCTTCTGCATATAAGGATGCAGGTGCTCTTCTCAGAGGGGAATAACTTACGGTACTCACACAGTAGTCTCCCATTCAAATGCAAACTAGGATGGGCCCTTTTTAGCAAAAGGGACAATTCATGCTTGCTACCACAAGGCCAGCTCTCCTCCCTTATGTAGTTGGACACATTTTGTGCAGCGCTGGGCCTATGGAGTAATACTTCCTTTAGAAGGAAGTAAATAATTTCTTTTCTTTTTTTTAAAGGGGGGAAATGTAGATATAGTTTCCTTTCAATCTTTAAAACCTTATACAAAAAGTATTAGAGGCTTCCTTAAACTCTCCCTGATTCTTTGCAAGTCCCCTCCAGTTTTCTTGCTTCCTCCCTACTGGCGCGTCTCATTTTCCCTTCCTTCCCTTGTTATTTTCCCTCCCCACCTTTATTCATTCTAATTTCCCCTTCCATCTTTTTCTGATTAAAAAAATCAGGAGTGACAAGATACTGATGGGCTGTACCCACTGCTTGTGCTGTAGGAGACCATGCTCAGAATAAACCTTGGAACCGTCTGCCTCATGCAACGGCAGGCAAACCTTTGCCAAACAGAGTTTTCAAACAGAGGCCAGATGGCCCTTTGCTAGGGGTGCTATAAACCAGAAGTAGGATGAATGGAATTGTAGTTCAGCAATAGCTGGAGTGGGGAAGTAACCTGCCTAGAGAGCAGGAGGCTGTTGGTTCGAATCCCCGCTGGTGTGTTTCCCAGAATATGGGAAACTCCTACATCGGGCAGCAGCAATATAGGAAGGTGCTGAAAGGGGCAATATCATCTCATACTGCACGGGAGATGGCAATGGTCAACCCCTCCAGTATTCTACCAAGAAAACCCAATGGCTCTGTGGTCTCCAGGAGTTGGCACAACTTTAATAGCTAGAGAGCCAAGATTGCCCAACCCCTGCTATAAACAGATCCCTGCAGTGGGTTGGACTAGACAGCCTCCAAGGTTCCTCCCCACTCTAAACTCCTGCCCCTCAGCCTTCTGACTAGCAGGATCTTTTCTTCTTTTGACTGGATTCTATTGGCATTTGTGCTCTGCATAACAAGAGGGCACACCTCCCCCCCCACCCCACCCCCTAGTACAGCTGGGCCTTCGGGTCCTCTCTGCAACATCCTCCCCTCATTTTTCTGTGCATCACGTTTATATATAAACACATCCGGCATCTGACAAAACAGGTCTCTGGCCAACCACCGCTTATGCTGCAAAGACGTTAGTCTTTCGGGTACCCTCGGAGGAGTCTTGTATTTGCCC
The DNA here is from genome assembly GCF_027244095.1 of Hemicordylus capensis. NCBI lineage: Eukaryota > Metazoa > Chordata > Lepidosauria > Squamata > Cordylidae > Hemicordylus > Hemicordylus capensis. The sequence continues at coordinate 11,140,224 of NC_069663.1, read as the reverse complement.
GGTGTTCGGCTCCTTGTAGCAGCAAAGCTATCAGACCGCAGCAGCAGGCTGGCTTGCAGATCCGTGCTGTTTTCATCCAAGACCATACGCTTGTTTTCTCGCTCTCCCCCGCGGCCCCCCCCCCACCTCAAGAGCTGCTGTCTATTTTGCCACCAACTTCCCCTGCTTTTTGGCTGGTGGCAACTAGAGCAAATGTTTGCGCTGCCAACATTCCCCGCCACACCATGGCAGACACCCTTGTTTGCTACAACACACAGTTGACGCGGCTGGCGCAGGCAAGGCAAAGAGCCCCCCCACACACACACACCGCCTTCCCCAAAGCCATCTGCTCCGCTTTGGGGAGCTGTTCTGTTCCGTAGCAACTCGAGTCTCGGTGCCTTGGCAGCCGCGGCCACCTCCCACCCACCCCCATTCCCACCACTTCTCCTCACTTCAGGGAAATGCCAAGGCTTGTAACTTGCATGGGCTGGAGGCTCTGACTAGATGGGAGACCGACTTAATCAAAATCAAAAGTGCCAATCAGACTCTGAAGTTGCATGCGTGGAAAGCTACTGTAGCTCTCCTTGCCCTTTCGCCCCAAAACAAGGCGCACTGTAAGTTCTGCCTAGTGTCACTTATAAAGAAATCTTTCTTTTCAGAAGTCGTCCCAGTTCACACAGTCATTTGGATCTAGGTTTAATGTGGGTTACGCAGCTAGTAAATGACTTGATGATCAAGCCAGAGGTTGCTGGTACGGATCCCCGCTGAAATGTTTCCCAGGCTATGGGAAACACCTATATCAGACAGCAGCGATATAGGAAGATACTGAAAAGCATCATCTCATACTGTGTGGGAGGAGACAATGGTCAACCCCTCCTCTACCAAAGACAATCACAGGACTCTGTGGTCACCGGGAGTCAAAACTGACTCAATGGCACACACTACCTTTACTAGCACTGACATGATTGCGTGAACTGATGCCAAGGTGGTTTATGGCCAGAGACTCCCCACCTTGGTGTGGGTTCACACAATGACGTCAGTTTTGGTAACCCACATTAAACCTAGATTCAAATGACTGTATGAATCAGACTGCTGGGTCCTGTGAAGCTGCCTTGTAACAAGTCAGACCATTGGCTCATCCAGCAGAGTACTGACTCTTCTGACTTGTAATAGTCAATGGTATCAAGCAGGATAATCTTTTCTTTCCCTGCTTTCCCTGAAAGAATCCCTGCTTTCCTGAGATCCTTTATCTGTTGATGTCCAGGAGCTTTTGCAGGGAAAGGCTGCACGACTGAGCTACCACCCCTCCCTTAAGGAGGGGAGAGTACTATACACTTTCTGCAAAAATAAAGTTGACAATTTGCATGAAGTGTATAGGTCATAGAATCAAATTTATATCATATAAACCACTCAATTTCTCCAGGGGTTGATTCATGCAGCTGAGTGCATGAATCAACTCAATTTGAGTTGTGCTGGGAAGAGACAGACTTTCTACTGGTGAATGCTCAGCCCCACATACATGCAATCATTTTGACATTACAGTCATCCATACAAACCAGCCCTTTGGGATGAATATAACACCCCATACACAGAAACACCCTCATACACAGAATCTCCTTCCCAGATTGCGACAAATGCATTAAAAAAGGATGCCAAATTCCACAGACAACCAACCCGCAGCATCAGACCAGGACTGCTGGACTACAACTCCCATCAACCACAGCTACAACACCCAATAGTCAGGGATAATGGGAGTTTAGTCCCAACAGTTGAAGTTACACAGCCCAGCATCAGATGGTCACATACTAGCCTCTAGATGTGACCGAGAGCAGACTCAGCACCTTAAGAATACTGTATTCTCAAAGTAGGACCCTTGACTTCCGCTTCAGAAGTGCTACAATCTACCACATTCTTACCAGTGCCACAGATGTTACGACAGAGATCATGGTTTCCAGAAAAAAAACATTTTATCACTTCTGCACAGTGTTCTGGTTAGAGGTTTCTGCTTGTAACATTTGACGTGCTTAGTGCAGTTGTTTGCAAACTTGGGTCCCCAGATGCTGTTGGACTAAAACTCGAATCATCCCCAGCCATGAAGGCCACTCAGGGCCTTTTCGGTTGTGGCCCCCAGCTCTAGAATGTTGTCCCCGAAGAGATTTGCCGTGCTCCCTCCCTTAAGAGTTTTTAAAACAGAACTTAAAACTCACTTGTTTAGAGAGGCTTTTAAAATGTGGTTTTAAAAACCTGATGGCTTTTCAAATTCTGCATTGTGTCTTCTTGTGCGTTAAATTTCATATTACTTTTATTGTTTTACTGTTGTGAGCTGCCCAGAGCAGTATTGTACTGGAGGGGTGGGACATACATATTTTATATATCATCATTATTTGTTGTGGCTGGGGATGATGGGAGTTGTAGTCCAATATCTCAGGACCCAAGCTTGAGAACCCCTGGCTTTAGTGCATGCATTTCCAGGTCTCTGGCTTAACATACTACTATAGTATGAGATATGGATTTGTATACCTCCTTGAGATTGTTTTAATGAAAGGCGGTATACAAATTTAACAATAAATTAAAAAATATATAGATGTAAGATTCACATCTGTTTGTAGAAATGACAACGTACCTATTATTATAATCATTATTTATTATTATTATTATTATTACTACATTTATATCTCGCTCTTCCTCCAAGGAGCCCAGAGCGGTGTACTACATACTTGAGTTTCTCTTTCACAACAACCCTGTGAAGTAGGTTAGGCTGAGAGAGAAGTGACTGGCCCAGGGTCACCCAGCAAGTATCATGGCTGAATGGGGATTTGAACTCGGGTCTCCCTGCTCCTAGTCCAGCACTCTAGCCACTACACCATGCTGGCTCTCCCTGTCCATCAGGGCAACACACTACTCTATATTTAACGGGAGCCACACCAATTCATTACACAGATGTCCCACCTGCCTTGCCTGAACTCCAAGTCGTCTCCCACCCAGGCACTGACTAGACCAAACCTGCTTACCTTCCACCAGGCCGAATCAAGTGCCTTCAGACCATCCCTTTGGACCAACCCAACCGATTACAGGCATACAGGGCATGGCCTGGAGATCTGCAATGCAGCCAAGCACGGCCTTGGAGGAGAACTGCCCAAAGAGGGAAAGAACCACCATCCATGAAGCTGTCTGGCCGATACCACCAGCAAGGACCGCGAGAGCAGCCTGCCACTCTAAGACAGGCAGGCTGAAGTACTGACCGGGTTGCCCCCGTTGCCCGGGGGGAGCCGGGGCGGCAGGCAGCAGGGTTCTGCGCGGCGTTTCCCATGAAGCCACAGTGCGAAGACGTCAAAGAGGCGAGGGAACCGGTGGGCCTTGGTCATCTCCATCGTGCCGTCCCAGTCCGAGCGGCCCATCTCCAGCCCCCAGCGGCCCAGGCCCCCCCCCCCCTTACCGGAACATGGCTGGTGGCTGTAGATGCACCTGCAGCGGGAGCAGCCACTGCTGCACAGAGGACTAGCTACCGACAAAGGGGGCAGGAGTGAAGCCAGCCGGAAGTGTGGAGGCGGCGGAGCCTTAAAGCAAAGCAGGTTGAAAAACAGCCCTTCCTGCCCTTCCTAGAACCAAAACACAGCTGTGGTTAGACTTTCAGCTTCTTTGTCCCAGTTTCATTTTTTCGGCTCAAGAGTCAAGCCTCTCCTCTAAACTCACTATGGCTTGATGTTAGTTTACGACAGACCCCGACCATTCCGCATTCTCCCCTGCTCAGGAGATCTGGATCTTCCTAGCCAGCCTCACCCGACACAGTGTGGCTTCGGGCGTTACAAACTGCCAAGGGGCAGAGGCCGGACAGTCCCATTATCAGGGCTGAAAGGTAACTTGCTAGGGGGAAGATGCAGAATCTTCAGACGAGCTTCTTGCAGCATCCCAAGCGATCCCAGATTTGCCAGTCCCTTGGCAATTCCTTGCTGGGGGAGGAAAGACGGCACAGATGTGTGCTCACGGACACACACAGAGCGCCGTGCAATGGCAAATGCTGAGGTTCGGGCGCTCTCCCTGACTGCCGCCCCTCGCATGCCCGCCCTGAAAGCCAGAGAAGCCGAGAAGCACCAGTGCTCTGTCCCTGGGAGTCCCCCCTCCACTATACCCTAGAGCAGGGATTCTCAACGTGTGGGTCCCCAGATGTAATTGGACTTCAACTCCCATAATTCCCAGCCAAAGGCCACTGGAGCTGGGGATGATGGGAGTTGAAGTCCAATGACATCTGGGGACCCACACGTTGAGAAACCCTGCCCTAGAGCTTGCCAATTTAAAAATAAAAATAAATCTGGGGGGTTATATACATAGACACACCGATCTAGAAAGAAAAAGGAGAGAGCACCCTGCTCCACAGCAAGATGTCTAGTTCCTAGAGCAGGGACACTCGACCTGGGATTGACCACACTGGACTACAGCCCCTGGCGCTCCACCCTGCTAAACATCAGTGCAGCATGTGGATGGACAGAGCGTTGCTACTTGTCTTTAAGGCAGCCCAACCAAGAGTGGTGGGGTGTGGCGAGTTAGATGCCACCAGGGAGACCTGCCCCTGACTTCCCACCCTCTTTCAAAAGTACCCGCGGGAAGGAATCCTATACTCTCTTGGCTGTTAGGGCCATTATTGACATGTTCGTCGTTCAGGGGCGGAGCTACTACTGAGTGATAAGGTTCAAAGAACCCGGGCCGCCAAGGGGAAGGGCTGTGCGTGGGATGTCAGGCATACGTGGACATGGCCTGATCTCTGTGGAGGGTCAACCCCAGCCATCCCGAATACATTCCCAGACAGCAGCATTTATTTCGCGTCCTCTCCCTCCAGAGAATGGGAATCAGGGGCGTAACTATAATAGGGCAAGGGAGACAGTTGTCTGGGGGCCCACTGCCTTGGGGGGGGGAAGCAGAGGCAAGTCACATGACTGACTCCCCCAGCCGTGCACCTGCCCGGGCTTCCTTCAGTTGTATTCATCCTGCGAAATTGATGTGAGTGTTAAGACCTGGAGCTACCAGAACAGCATGTCTTTCTCTAGTACCATTCAATGACTTGCATCGTCCACAATTTACAAAACCTTTCTAAAAATAATTGAGGATTATCTATTATGGTACATAGGTGTTCTATCTATCTATCTAGAGAGCCAGCGTGGTGTAGTGTTTAGAGTTCTGGACTAGGACCAGGGAGACCCGAGTTCAAATCCCCATTCAGCCATGAAACTAGCTGAGTGACTCTGGGCCAGTCACTTCTCTCTCAGCCTAACCTACTTCACAGGGTTGTTGTGAAAGAGAAACTCAAGTATGTAGTACACCGCTCTGGGCTCCTTGGAGGAAGAGCGGAATATAAATGTAATCATCATCATCTATCTATCTATCTATCTGTACACACACACACACACACACATACACACACACTTACTTTACTATGCTTTTTGTTACCACTACTCAGCCTCATTTAAGATTTCTGTACTTCATGAGCTGAGCTTCAGTGAGTGGGGGCAGCCCATTTTAAAATCTTGTCTCTGGGCCCACTCCAACCTTGCTACCTGATGGGAATGCATTCAGGAGGGCTGGGCCAGGCCCTCTGGAGATTGGGCCACGCCCCCGTGCATGTGTGATGTCACGCACACAGGACATCACTGGTGAAACCACTGGCGGGACGGGACACGGGCGGCTGTTCGGCTGGCTCCGCCAGGGTTGGAGTTAGAAGCACTTCCATGTGCCTTCCAAAAAGGAAGGAAAGATTTAGAGGATTCACAACTTGGGAGGAATGTGCTGAGCAGGCCTTGTGCTAAGCAGGGTCTGCCCTGCCATTTGGATGGGTGACACCCAAGAGCACCTGTATGACTGCAGGCAGAAGATCTCGGGTTCAGTCCCTGGCAGCATCTCCAGGAAGGGCCAGGAGAGACCTCCTGCCTGACACCTTGGAGGGCCAATGCCAGTCAGCGTAGTCAGTTCTGAGCGAGAGGGACCAAGGGTCTGAATTTATAGACAGCAGCTTCCTTCGTTACTGTCTTCTGTGCCTCCCCCGGCCTGCCCAAGCACTCTCCGTTGCAGTAAAACCCCATAAAACCAACCCCGCTTCCTGTTTGCCATATCCCTGACAATATCCTTTTAGGGTCCATCCCCCCCGCTTTACTCGGCAAAAGAGGGTTAAAAAAAAAAGTTCTTCAGTCCTCCCCAAAGAAGAACTCTGTTCTTCTATATCCTTTATCATCTTTGGGGACGATTCAATAAAGAGCTACAATGTACTAGTGTCTTCAAACGGCAGCACTCAGAGCTGCCAACACAAGAGAGCAGAAAGTCACAACCAGTGTTCCAATAAGCACAATAAGCACAAGAGTGGGGAGCTCTGATGAACAGCTGTGCTGGCTGGCAATCCGTCAGAGGCTTAAAAATATCAGCAATCTTCCAGAAGGCAGCTGCAGATGGTACACTCGCTCATACGGTTTCAAGTGACCCTTGAAGTGTGGGCAAAATGTATGATCAAGACAGGACCGGTTGTCTCCAATGCTCAAGAGCAGGGCTGGATCAAAAGGAACCAGAACCGCCTACCTTGGATTGCACAGCGATGGGCCTTGGTGACACAGCTGAGGTTTTGCTTTCCAACGCAAATGTCCAGGTCCATGGCTGTGCAGTCAAAGGCAGGCTGTTCTGGTGCACTGTGAGCTAGCTTCACGATTCGACAGTAGACCAGGGCTTTCCCAGATGGCAGGTTTAATTGCAGGATTACGCAACTAATCAATAGTTGCATAGAAGCTGCAGCCTGAAGCTGAAATAACAATTCTGGGGGTGTTCGCAAAGGGCTGCTCTGATGTGGTGTCCCCTTCTGTTCCTTTCCGTTTCCCCCCCATGGACCGTTCATACTGCTTTCTTCCGGGTCTCTCTCTCTGGCCAATGGCTTTGTAGAGTAGGTGGGATGCCACACCTCCTCTCCCCCCACCCCAACACCGTGCATGCATGGCATGGGCTTCTAAAAACTTTCATTCACATCCAAGATTCAGCTTCTCTTAAAAATGATACTTGATGTATATGACCTACACTTGTATGTTTGCTTTAATTTTGCTATGGGGTATGGAAGGGTAACTGGGTGGAAGAGGCTTTTCTGGATTGTTGGTATTCCGCAAGCTCAGCCAGCAATGTATGTTTGTTTTTTAATGTAAAGGAAAAAGTCACTATCACTATGGCTCCTCCATACATCTCAGAAGAAACATCGGGGAACTTCGAAGCATCTCAAAAAGCTGCCATAGAAAGTGGAACTTTTTCACACGGGGAGACTTCAGGCTAAGCTCCAATGTGCAGGGAAAAAATGAATCGTGTATGGAGTGCTCCCCGATACCTCACAGGGACTTTGAGGTAAATCCCCCTGATGTGTGAATGCACACCCAGCATTTCCGGGGAACGTCAAAGTAAATTTGCTGTCTGGGGAATCCCCAGAGATAGGCAACCTATGGTATGGGTGCCAGAAGTGGCATGCAGAGTGACTGAGTGGCACTCACACTGACCCCTGAGAGGATGCTGCCCCACTGAACTGAGAAGGAGCCGTTCATCTGCGTGACATCATATTTTCCCTGATGTCCAGAAAGGGACACTGGAATTTCATCACATCTATATCCAGAGCTGGGCGTTATTAGTGGGAGTTTCTCAGACACTCTGCTTCTCCAGAAAGAAAGCTTAGACTGGGAATCACTTCTACATATTATATTAGAATTGTGAGCTCTCACTAGATTCAAGACCGAGAGACAACTGAAACATACTCGTGAATTATACTGGATCACACTAAACTGGTAAGATCTACATTTTAAATTGGGCTTCTTAAGCATTTAGAAAACATTATTTAATTTATGTACAATAGTTTAATAGTATATAGAGAGAGGCCTTTCACATTACAATGTATTACTGGCACCCCAAACCTTAAATTAGAGTGAATAAATGAAGTCTGGGCACACCACGTCTGACACCCCCTGCCCCAGATTCAAGTGGTGCCTCTTTTTACAGGCCCTAAAACTGAAGCAGAATGCTTCTATGGCCTTCTGAGTTCAGGAAATGTTGTGCTTATTAAGAACACAAGACCAAGGTCCCATCTAATCCAGGGCTGCACAACTTTGGACCTCCTGCAGATGTTGGCCTACAACTCCCATCTTCCCTTGACTATTGGCTACTGTGGCTGGGGATGCTGGGAGACGTAGTCCAAAACCAGTTGAAGGGCCAAAATTGTGCAGCCCTGATCTAATCCAACATCCCAGCCAAGAAACAGAAAACGTATGGGCAAATAGCTCTCTCCTGTTTAGTCCAAGCATCTGATACTTAAGAGGCATACTACCTGTGAACCTTGGAAGTTGCATCCAGCTATCATAGCTAGAAGACGCAGACAAACTTAACTTCCCCCATGAACTCATCTAATCTCCCTTTACAGTCATCTCTAAGCAGGTGTCCATCACCATATCTTGCGGTAACAAATTCTATAAAATGAACTACCACAGGCATGCATTGTCAAGTAGATCACCATACAGATTCCCCATTCCCACACTCACATCCATTTATCGGCAGAGCAGATGGAAAAGGCACACAGAAATGCCCCGGGGCCAAAATAAATGGCTGTCCAGCTTCGAGATTTGAAGAGGATTCCTTCCTTCTTGGGGCCAGAGGAAGAGCACACCACCACTAGACAACTTACAGGGTGAAAAATCTCAGCCCCAAGGAATGAACAGTCCAATCTAGGGTAAGAAAGGGTATACTTCTTTGCAGGGGTGCAGGGATTAGTAGACTATCCAGAGATTCTCAATGTTGGGTCCCCCGATGTTATTGTACTTCAACTCCCATAATACCCAACTGAAGGCCACTGGGGATGATGGGAATTGAAATCCAATAATATCTGGGGACCCAATGTTGAGAATCTGTGGACTATACTATGGAAATCCATATATGTGGAGCAGGAAATGGGAACAAGCAAAAAGAAGGGGTGTGTATGAGGAGTGAACACACACACACACACACACACACACACACACACACACACACAGCTCCCCGCCCAGGCTGCACAATATGAATATGCTGAATATTTATATATCGCTTTTCAACAAAAAGTTCAAATTTATATCTATATTACATAGATATAAATAAATAAGTAAAAAATAAATACAATAAAATGGCTCCCTGACCCCACAGGGCTCACAATCTAAAAAAGAAACATAAGATAAGACACCAGCAACAGCTGCTGGAGAAATGCTGTACTGGGGATGGAGAGGGCCAGTTGCTGTTCCTGGGGTGGGGGCTAGTGTGTCCCAATCTTTCCCCCCCCTAATCCAAGTGAGCCCTGGGCGTAGAGGAAGGTGGGGAAACACTAGGGGATAATCTCCTGGTCACCTGGGTAGAAGGATCTGGGGTAACCCAAGCCTTACCTGGGGCTATAATGCCCAACACATCCTTAGTTCCTAGCGATGCATATATGCTGCCCACACCCACTGCGGTCCAGACTGAATGCTTGCACATCTCAGGCAGTCTTCTGGGGATGGGGGTGTATGATGTGGGGTTTGCCCAAAGTCTATTTTGGAGTTTAGTGGGAGGTAAAGCACCAGTTCCTTATTCCGGCTGCTCATGCAGGTGCGCTGTCAAATAAGGAACCTGGAGCTAGGAAAGAGGCTTATTTGGCTTTGAGGCTGCAAGGGGCGTTCTGATGAAGTTGCTGGTGAACATCTAAAGCCCTCTTTCTCATCCTCCTTACTGATGCACCAGGTGTTTGCACTTCAACCACTGGCTCAGACAGTATTGTTAATACAAAGACAGCACGACCTCGGAAAGAAAGAAACAGCCTACAATGTACACATTACATTGTACATAATGTGGGGCCTACACATTAGGTCAACTCAAATCCTGTGCAGGGGGCAAGACTCTGCCCAACTCCCAGCATCTGCTCACAATATGAATGCAAAGAAAGGATCTTCCCAAGCAGAGTTTGTGACATGTACCTCATCCGCAGAATTCAACTCTTTCTCCGTCCAAGTGATATTCCGTCTTGCCTGCAGAACAACAAAAAAGTCGTCATCAGAGCAGGTCATCCATAATACCTCAAACGACATTTTCTTTAAACTCGTTTAATTCCAGAGACGAGTTTGATCTGCCTGTTCTGGATGGGGTCACACTTCCCCAGAAGGAACAGGTACGCAGTCTAGGGATGCTTCTGGATCCAAGTCTCTCCTTGGTGTCCCAGGTTGAGACAGTGGCCAGAAGTGCCTTCTATCAGCTTCGGCTGATACGCCAGCTGCGTCCATTTCTTGAGTTAGACGACCTCAGAACAGTGGTACATCTGCTGGTCACCTCCAGACTGGATTACTGCACCATCACGTTGGGAGGGCAGCTGTCCTGAAGACGGGCTGCCTACACCCTCCCTGCGCCACTGCCTCTAACTTAATGACAAGGAACTAAATATGCCATGAGAAGTTTTACTTTGTTTTTTTAAAAAACTTCTAGTCCACATGACTGCAGGCACAAACTTGAGTAACTACATATATAGCAAACTCTTGCCCACACCAAATTCGGTTCCAAAGAGGGAACCCAAGTTGTACTCAGACCTGCTTTCTACTCTCTCATAGGAACATAGGAAACTGCCATATACTGAGTCAGACCATTGGTCTATCTAGCTCAGTATTGTCTACCCAGACTTGCCTTCTCCGAGGTTGCAGGCAGGAGTCTCTCTCAGCCCTATCTTGGAGAAGCCAGGGAGGGAACTTGAAACCTTCTGCTCTTCCCAGAGCGGCTCCATCTCGTCAGGGGAATCTCTTCCAGTGCTCACACATCAAGTCTCCCATTCATATGCAACCAGGGCAGACCCTGCTTAGCTATGGGGACAAGTCATGCTTGCTACCACAAGACCAGCTCTCCTCCTCTCAAAACACTATTCCAAATTATCACGAGCACTGACACTTCACACTTTGTGGCAGGCCTACTTTCTCTGCAGCTACCACACGGAGAATGCCAGTCATCATCTGCAGCTTACAATGTTAAACATAAACAATGTTTATTAAACAATGTTGAACAATGTTAAAATACAAGATTAAAAAAACACAACACATTAAATCATAATAGACACAAGGTGGGGAGGGGAAGAAAATACAATACAAAACAATTTAAAAGACTTTTAAAAAAATCAGTTAAAATCAGATCAAAACTTAAAATTTCAAAAGCCTGAGTAGACAAAAAGGTCTTCCATTAACTAGAATAGTTCACACAATCATTGTTTGGGGTAAGGAAAGCCTCCTACCCTAATTGGGGGGCTGGGCGTGCTCCCGATTCTCTATCGTGTGTTAGAGAAAAACAAGATCGGATGCGGGGAGCTTGATCATCAGTCAAACCCCAGTTGGGTAGGATTATTTTCCTGTCTACCTTGTAAATCAGAAGCTGGGAATGGAATCTGGGATCGACAGATGATCCAAGCTCCCTGCATCCAAACTTGTTATCTAACACAGGATCAAAAATGGGGAGCACCCCCAGCTCCCAAATTAGGGTAGGCGGCTTCTCCTACCCTAAAGCTGATCGTGTGAACTGCCCTACTGTTGAAGTGGAGGTATGTTTATAGACATGCATCTTTTAGGACACTACCATGTTCACGGCAAGAGGCAAGTAGAGGAAGTGTGTGCATTGCATGCATTAAAAAGGGGGTGAGGCACACTTGACCGGGTAAGGAGATTAATTAGATGACCAGTATCTGGTCTTGGTGATTTTAAATGAATTTTTGGTACTACCCAGGGCACTTTCCTGATTACCCACTACAGCTGTGGTAGAATGCTTGGCAGGATCGAATTCACAACGCCCAGAATAAAAAAACCCTACAGCAGGAAAATACAGCAAAAGTTTCGTGATGCACATATAGCACTAAACGTGTGATGCACGTTATAGCAATAAATTGCAGCGATAAAATCCAAAACAAGGCATCTGAAATGTGAACGGCACCCTGCTGACAACGTAGGGACTGTGGTCTCACAACCCAGGAAGTGTGGAAGCATCTACATTAGGAGAGATGTCATGACCCCGTTGTAGGGTCTAATCTAGAAAGTGCCCAGATGATATAAACTCCATCTCTGATGCCAAGCAGCTTCACAGATGCACTGAACAGAGTGCAAGAGAGGAATCATGCAGAAAACTAGTGCATGAAAAATGCACCTGTCCCCCTAGCCATTGGGAAGATGCAACGTCTGTATGCATTTATGTGAAAGCAAGTGGACATTCTTCTCTACCTGCCCCGCCTGCCGCCCTCCACCCCACATCTGGAGAGGAAAGAGTGGGGGTACAGGAATGAGTCAGAAACTAAGTGATGAACAGTTTGTGTTGGCTGTGCAGGTTGTGAGGTGGGGAGGGGAAATGTCAGACCTAAATCAATTTGAGGATCTCCTTTTCTGAGGAAAGACAGCTAAGCAACTGATGGTGTGGCCTTCAACAATGTCAAGCTTCATGGTACAGCACTTATTTTTAAGCCTCTAAAACAGGCCTTTTGAAAAGCACCGTATGAACAGAAATTTCCCCTGCTGCCTGCAACTGACTAAATGGAAATATGACATTAAAGTTGCCCAAGTGTGGGGGTGGGAGGAGGAGGCACAGTCAGTTAGTGTCAGCACCACCTGTGATTACGGCCAAAAGTTTCAGATTAGACTGGCAGAATTCATCCTGGGATCTTGCATTAACAGGTGCTAAACCCAAGGAAGAATCCCTTCTCTACCTGGCTTGCATTCCCTTAGTCCTCAACTGATACCAGCCTGAAGTCAACTTCCTACATTTGCTCACATTCAGGCCTTATCTGTCCCTTTCTCTCCCCTCCCCTCCCCTCCCTTCCACAATCTCCAACATTTGAACAGTAAGCTCCTTGGGGCAGAGCCCAATCTTTCTTGACTGTTATGTGTTACATTTTTACCCCGCCCTGCCTGCAAAGAGCTCAGGGCAATGTATGTGCCCCCTACTCCACCTGTTATGCTTATGAGAACCCTGTGAAGTAGGTTAGGGCGAGAGAGAACAAAACTGGCTTCAGACCACCTCACAAGCAGGGATTTGAACTCAAGTCTCCCTGGTCTCAAGTCAAGGTGTGCTGCCTTGTCCCTGTGGTACAGTCTATCACTTGCAAGCTTTAAAAAAAATGCATGGGGAGGAGGGGAGGTTGCCAGACGCCTCCTTTTCTCTCCTTGTGCTTCTTACAAGCTTTGAAAAACTCTCCTTGCAAAGCTTGAAAGGATTGATTGATTAAGTGCTGTCAAGTTGGTGTCGACTCTTAGCGATGACATAGATAGATTCTCTCCAGGATGATCTGTCTTCAGGATGTCAACTTGGCCTTTAAGGTTTCTCAGTGGTGCATTCATTGCTGTCGTCATCGAGTCCATCCAACTTGCTGCTGGTCGTCCTCTTCTTCTCTTTCCTTCAACTTTCCCCAGCATGATGGACTTCTCAAGGGAGCTGGGTCTTCACATGATGTGTCCAAAATATGATAGTTTGAGCCTGGTCATTTGTGCCTCGAGTGAAAATTCTGGATTGATTTGTTCTAGGATCCATTTGTTTGTTTTCCTGGCTGTCCATGGTATCCTCAAACGTCTTCTCCAGAACCAAAGTTCAAAAGTGTGAATACTGTTTCTATCTCGCTTCTTCAAAGTCCCATCCATAGAGTGTCATCATGGGAAAAACCATTGTCCGAACGATTCTAATCTTTGTAGGTATAGACACATCACGGCATCTAAATATCCTTTCCAAGGCCTTCATTGCAATCCTACCGAGTGCTAGTCTGAGGTGAATTTCTTGACTGCTGGATCCTTTACTGTTGATGGTCGATCCCAAGTCAGAAGCTATCCACCACCGCTTTGCATGACCCTACTGGGAGTACACCTGCAGGTGTACTTTGCTCATCCCTCCCAGGAACATCCCCCTCCCGCCACGATCAGGCAGCATAGCAGGACTTGGGGGGGCGGGGTTTGAAAGGATTAGATTATTCCTAAAAAGCTGCTCTTATGGCAACATCTGGGGCGAGGGATTTTGCCACCCTGCTGGCACCCCAACAGTCTACCATCTGAGACCATTGCTTCACTTTGCTTCATGACAGGGCCACCCTGGCTCTAGCCATCACACCCACACTGGCTCTACATTATGTGCATTGATGGCGTAGTTGGAAACAGCAGAAGCAACTAGTATATTTACCGTTATACTGTGTATTTTGATTGCTACCTTCCTTTGAGGAGCAGATGAACGGCCACAGCTGCTTGGCATTGAAAAACATACATGATGTTAGAGGGTGCGCAATTTCCCCCAAATAGAGTCTGTGGCAGAAAAGGGTGCCCAAGAAAAGAACTTAGTGCCAGCTTATCTGGATGTCGTCTGAAGGGTACATTTCCCCCAAAGGCCCAAGAAGCCCAGATCAATTTTCAAATCAAATCTTTATTGCTACAGTCATTCGACCAGCAAAACACAAAGTACAAAAACTTTACATAAAAGCAAACATGGCCAGATCGATTTTATGTGCAGAGAAAAGGAGCTACCAGCCGGCTTTCAGGGGGCAAAAAGAAGCACGACATTTTAAACACACATCCCTCAGCTGAGAAAACAAGCCAAGTGCATGCTCAAACCGCAAACCTCCTGCAAGAAGGGGCTCTTTAAAAAGGAAACCTTGGGGAGGTCACTAGAAGAAGCTGCGGTGACTTCTGCTCTCTCAAAAGGCACCGCAAAGGAGGAGGAGGAGAATCATTTCCCAGCAAAGCGGCTTCCTCCAGCAGAGACCAAAAAGAGAAGCCACCACGTATAGCCAGGAAACATCTGACAATTCAGAATTAGGACTCTGAAGAACAAGAACTGGGCACCATGCTTCTGTTCAGGTCTATCTTCTGTGACTCCCCAAAACATATATGGAGCTTTAAACCCAAATAATTTCCCCAAGCACCACAGCAGGAGATATCTGTTTATGTAAACTGCTTTGAGAACTTTTTCTTTTGGTTGAAAAGTGTTATATAAATATTCTTAATAATGAAACTGTTACTTATTAAATAAGAGAGAAGAAAAACTCTCTCTGCCTAGTGAATTTTTGTCACGGGAGATGAACACCCCCTTCCCGTGACCTTACATAGGAATATAGGCAGCTGCCATATACAGAGTCAGCTCAGTAAATGGTCTAGCTCAGTATTGTCTACCCAGAATGGCAGCAGCTTCTCCAAGGTTGCAGGCAGGAGTCTCTCTCAGCCCTATCTTGGAGATGCCACCAGGGAGGGAACTTGGAACCTAGATGCTCTTATCAGTGCGGCTCCATCCCCTAAGGCGAATTTCTTACAGTGTTCACTCATCAAAAATGGCAGCAGCAATGAGACCTCAGGGTCTATTCGTCAGAGGGCTGGAAGCACTCACCACTGGTGAGCTGGCAAGTGGATTTGTCGATGCCTGGGCTATTGCTCCAACAGTATTGTCCCTCTCATCCTACAAGGAGCAGCTGAGAAAGTTGGCAGCAGCAAGAATTCTCCATTTGGATAGTCAGTCTGTTGCAGCTTTAAAAGGCCCCAATGAGGATGGCTTCACCCCAGGGGCTCCCAGATGATAAAGCCAAGATGACAGCAGATGCATAAGATCTAGTGTGGTATAGAGGATAAAAGTGTTGAGCAGAAATGGGACAAATCCTGGGTCAAATCTCCCGCAGGCATGAAGCTCACTGAGCAACTTTAGGCCAATTGCTTGCTCATTCTCAGCCCAGTCAACCTCACAGGGCAGTTGCAAGGATATGGTGTGTGTGGTGTGGTCACATACATATGCCACCCCTTTGGGGATGGGGTCATAGCTCAATGGTAGAACATCTGCTTTGCATGCAGAAAGTTTCCACGTTCAATTCAGGAAGGGCTGGGAAAGACTCCTGCCTGAAACCTCGGAGAGTTGCTGCCAGTCAGTGTAGATGGACCTAGGGTCTGAATCAGTATAAGGCAGCTATGACTTTGAAGAACGGTAGAATATAAGATTTGATGAACATAAATAAAAAGGCATCTGAATCCCATAACAGGGTGCAGAAAGGCCCTTAGACAGGAAGGAGGAAGGCACTCCTCAGAAGGCCATTGTCCCACTTTCTGGCAAGCCTTTTAACACGTCTTGGTTGCTGAGACCTTGCCAAGAGTGGCATGCTAGATGCAAGGCACTTCTGACTTTCTTTAGCAAGAGTGCAGTGCATTCATTTCACCCAAGAAATGAATTGTGCTGGAACTGTGAAGAGACTCTGAATATGTGCTCTTGTTTTGTCTGTTTTAAACACAAATGCAGGCAGTAGCTGCTGTTTGCTCCTCTCCCCCGCCACCACACCATTCCTCCCCAGCATTAAATGAGATCCACATTGCTGGCAGGCTGGCCATATGTCAGACAGATCTGTGCAGGCTAGTTAATCATTGACCAGCCCACACAGCTCTACCTGACAAATGCCCAGCCTGTAGGCAACGGGGCTCTCATAAGACGGGGGCGAAGTGGGATGAGAGAGAGAGGAGCAAACAGAGCTGCCGGGAAGCAGAGGCAGCTGCACCTCATTTCGTGCCCCCCTGGCTTGTTCGGATGAGCTGCTACTGAACCTAGATGAACTTTGGGGGCTTTAGAAACAAAGCAAAATGAAGCACAGCCTGGCCTTAGACAAGCAGCAGCTGGAGCAGGGCAATATTGATCTCATCTCCGCTTGGCCTGTGCTGCCAAGCAGAGATGAGATAGCCCACATATCGCTACGCAGATAGATGTTGCTGTACTCCAAATTCTGTCAACCCCGTCCACACAAATATGCACACTTTGGCCAAAAAAAAACCACCCCCAAGATGGGGGACAGGAAGAGCCTACCAGCTCCAGGGAAAGCATCCCGCCATCATTCATCCTAAGGCTTTCCATCACGAAGGCCTGCACATTCCTTTCTCTGAAACCATCACCACCCTTTTGTCTGCCTTTTAGGTGGTTTCCAAAACAGGATGTGAATTTGTATCTTAGATGAAGAGGAACCAACTGCTTCAGAATTTGCTTAAATGGTTGCATGGTTGGGGCAGGCAGGAATACTACAAATAGCTGATAAAGATACACATGCAAGACCTATGGGGGGGGGGAGGATGAATGAAAGTAAATTATGGGTGGTGATCTCCTTTCCTCACCCTTGGATAAAGGTGGGGGGAGGTAGCTGTAAGCCATTAGAGGCAAGATACCTCTGAATACCAGCTGCAGGGGAGCAACAGCAGAAGTGAGCCCATGCCTTCATCTCTTGCCTGTGGGTTTTCCAGAGGCATCTGGTGGGCCCCTGTGTGAATCAGGGTGTTGGGCTATAGATGCCTTGGGCCTGCACCATATTTATCTAGCTCCTTTGATGAAGCCAGTTGAGGTGAGGAGGGGAATCAATGCCTTCTCTCAAAGTGAAGGGGCCTGTAGAGCATCTGCATGCAGAAGGTTCCAAGTTCCCTCCCTGGCAGCATCTCCAGGTAGGGCTGGGAGAGACTCCTGATTGCAACCCTGGAGAGCCACTGCCAGTCGGTGTAGACCAGGGCTGCTCAACATTGGCCCTCCAGCTGTTTTTGGACTACAATTCCCATAATCTCCAGTGGCCAATAGGCAAGAATTATGGGAGTTGTAGGCCAACATCTACAGGAGGGCTGAAGCTGAGCAGCCCTGGTGTAGACAGTACTGTGCTAGAAGGATCAATCATTTGACTTGGTCTAAGGCTGCTTCCTATGCTATTGTCACAACAGCCCTCTAAGGCTGAGATGTAACTGGCCTAAAGTCATCCAGAAAGTCCCCTAGTCGAGCAGGAATGTCCTGCTCTTTGCAGAAGACAGCAGAGGCCTGAAACATCTGCACCTACAAGAGGTTCAGAGTCTTTCCACAGGCTCTCATGAAGCTTAGAACACAATATTGCGGGTTCTGAAGATGCTATTCAGTGGGAGATTTTATATTTTAAGATTCCTCGGCATTCCTGAAAAGCCTTCTCAAAGCATCCTGTCTGCAGATGTTGTCATGGGATTTAATGCTTCCATGAATTTCAGTGGGTTGTAGCATTGTAGAACTGGAAGAGACCTTTGAGATCTGCGAGTCCAACCTTCTGCTCAGTGCAGGTATCTGCTACAACAGCCCTAACAGATGGCGGCCTGACAGATGTAAACTGTAGGATTTTAGAGTTGGAAGATCATGACTAACTTAGTCTGGATTACCTCTTGGTAACAGTTCAAGAAGACAGGCACGCAAGCACACCAGTGTGGTGTAGTGGTTAGACAAGTGAGACCGGAGTTCTTCAAATCCCCATTCAGCCCAGAAACTCACTGGGCCAGTCACGTATCTCTCAGGGGAAAGAAACTCAGAAACCTTGGGCCAGTCACGTATCTCTCAGCCTAACCTACCTCACAGGGTTGTTGTGAGGATAAATATAACCATGCACACTGCTTTGGGCTCCTTGGAGGACGAGCGGGCTATACATGTTTTTTTGGGGTTTTTTTAAGTGAACAAGAATCGAGCACTTGCCTCTTGGTATGGCTACAGTATGTGTACACACACTTACTTTCCTCAGGGTCTCAGTTATTCTACATAGGAACATAGGAAGCTGCCATATACTGAGTCAGACCATTGGTCCATCTAGCTCAGTATTGTCTACCCAGACTGGAAGCGGCTTCTCCAAGGTTGCAGGCAGGAATCTCTCTCAGCCCGATCTTGGAGATGCTGCCAGGGAGGGAACTTGGAACCTAGATGCTCTTCCCAGAGCGGCTCCATCCCCTGAGGGGAATATCTTCCAGTGCTCACACATCAAGTCTCCCATTCATATGCAACCAGGGCAGACCCTGCTTAGCTAAGGGGACAAGCCACGCTTGCTACCACAAGACCAGCTCTCTACCTGGGTATCCATTATCAAGACCCATCACCAAGTTGACCCATCATCAAGACTCCCAGGTTTCCTTGACAAAGTTCATAAACATGATTCCGATAGGAAAAGTAAAGCCACATAATATTGTGTGGTCTGAAAAAAAGTGTGACTTTCTTCATCACATGTTGGACCAAGGTGACCTGATTTCATCCTGCCCCTTATGTTCCCTGCCTTTGCTGTTCCTCCCCAGCTACTCCGGATTGTTTTGGCCACCATCTCCCACTGGAGACTGCCCCCACTGCTCCCTATCCTAGGAACTCAGGAAGCCATCGAGTCGTCAGATGATGAGTACAAACTTTGATTCACAAAACTGTAGCACTAAAAAGAGAGCTGCAGGGCATTTAGCTTAAACATCTGGCTCCATATTGTCTGCACAGACTGGCAGCAGCTCTCCAAAGTTTCAGGCAGGAGTCTCTTTCCCAGCCCTACCTGGAGATGCTGCCAGGGAGTGAACCTGGGACCTTCTGCATACAAGCAGATGTTCTACTAATGAGCTAGGAGCCCATCCCTTAAGGGGAATCTCTTACAGCGCTCACGTGTGGTCACCCATCCAAAGGCAAACCAAGGGGAACCCTGCTTAGCAAAGGGGACAATTAATGCTCACAAACAAGACCAGCACTTCTCCCCAGCCCTGTCTTCCCAGCCAACAGGCCCCGCTCTAGTTTCCCAATTAACTCTAGTATACCAGGTGATCAGTTATGTACACCAACCACCCTATAGGGTTGATCACACGGCAGATACTCTGACAAGCAAAGCAGATCAACAAGAGGTGGTTGTACTTGCCTTGATGCGGAAGAGAAGCCTCATCATTTCCACAGCTTCCAGCGAGCTGTTCCCCTACAGCCTTCTCCCTCCCAAGCACCCGCGTCAATACAAGAGCCCAACGCAGCAGCAAGGTCATCTGGGCATATTTAGGACCTTCCAGCACAGAGGAAATTGCAGTTTCCCCACAGATGAACCACAACCCTTCTTCCAGCACACAGCCAGCTGATGAATCAAGATAGGCAGAACTCACAGAAGCTATTCACAGGCTCAGGTAAAACCAGGCTAAGGAAGCCCAGCCTGGTTTTGCCTGCCCGTGTGTGCTGCTGGGATTGGGCCTGATCCCAGCGGCACCTGGGGCAGCAAACCCACCGAGGCAGCCACTCTTCAAAATGAGCTCTGGAGAGCGAGCACTTTCTTAAACCTATTTCTGTGATCATCTGCCAGCCATGGCTGCTTGCAGAGATCCGGGCGGCGGGGGGGGGGGAATTCCCCATAATGCACTGCGCACTCAGGCAGTGCATTATTGGAGCTGGGGCGATATGTCCCAGCACCCCACGCTCCAAACTACTGGCAGCAGCTGGTAATCATCTGGGTGGGCGATCCTCCCACTAAAGAGGACACCCTCAACCGTCTGTGGGGAGATAAGCTCTTTAGGGCTTCCTCTCTGCTAACCCTAATACTAATACAGAATATATTAATACAGGTTATACTAATACAGGATACTAATACAGGTTACCCCATTTGGGGAAATGTTTTTCCGAACTTGGTCTACAAAAGCAAAGCTTGGAAGTTGCATTATTTAAAAAAGTAATGTTTAAGTTGCATTTGATGGGCTCCAGAAGAGACTCGAAGCCCAAACTTTTACTCTAAGGCAGAACACAAAATCTCACACCTAAACAGAACTAGCACATGGGGGAGAAATATGCCAGATTGGGGGGGGGGGGGGCGGAAATCAACCACAAGCCAAGCGTACCAGGATCTGAAATACAACCCAATTAAGTGCTGAAAATACAGACCCACAAATAATCACATGAAGATTGACACAAAAATATTATAGTACATATAGATCAAAATTCAATGTAAATCACTAAAGCCACCAAATGTTTAGCTATTTAACATCGACACATAAACCTCAACCATTGAACATGGTCCAAGGTTTTCCCCAGGTGGGAAAAATCAATGTCTGTTTCTTGGAGCAGGTAGTATCTAAGGTAAGTAATACAGGCAAATTCAGGGAGGATAACTCCATCAACAGGAACCAGTCATGAGAGCCGAATGGAACTGCCATGAAAACAGGTTGTGTATCTCTGACTCTTCATAGTAACATCAACCTATGGCATCCAAATTAGAATGCACCACCCCAGAGGTACCTATGCAACATGTTTTAATTAGCACACTTGCAATCCCATCCCATACATATCTCCTCAGAAGCAGTCAGAAGTAAATCCTGTTGAGTTCAATGGAATTGCTCTTAGGGGTCAACTTGGGTTCAAATCCTCAATCAGCTATGAAGGCCCTTGGTGTAGAATCCAAGGGAAAGAGTTGTGGTAGCAAGCATGACTTGTCCCCTTAGCTAAGTAGGGTCTGCCCTGGTTGCATATGAATGGGAGACTAGAATTGTGAGCACTGTAGGATATTCCCCTCCGGGGATGGAGCCGCTCTGGGAAGAGCAGAAGGTTCCAAGTTCCCTCCCTGGCAGCATCTCCAAGATCGGGCTGAGAAAGATTCCGGCCTGCAACCTTGGAGAGGCTGCTGCCAGTCTGTGAAGACAATACTGAGCTAGATAAACCAATGGTCTGACTCAGTATAGGGCAGCTTCCTATGTTCCTAAGGACAAAGCAGTGGAGTGGAATCAGGAATATTAACAGTTTAATGAAATAGATATGATATTATATACAGAGAGGCCAGTGCAGACAGCTTTTCCGTGCTCTTGCTGCTGGCTGACAGCACCGCCTCTACTCCAGGATTGGAATACAAGTCACTAAAGCTCCATCCAAAAGCTGGCCTGGATCAAGGAATGGGTTAACTCAAAACACTCTCTTGGCCTCACCTACCTCACAGGATTATTGCAAGGATAAAAGGGGGTGGGGAGCACCGCACATGTCATGTGAAGATAGAGGCTGTAGCTCAGTGGTAGAGAATCTGCTTCACATGCAGAAAGTCCCAGGTTCAGTTCTCGGTAGGGCTGGGAAAGGTTCCCGTCTGAAACCTTGGAAAAGCCACTGTGGGTCAGCATAAACAGCACGGAGGTAGTTGGACCAATGGTCTGTGGGAAGCGATATATGGCAGCTTTCTATTCTATGTTCCACTCTGAACTCCTTGGAAGAATTTTGGAATAAAAGTGTCTTCAACAAGCATACATATGGGAGGAGAGCTGGTCTTGTGGTAGCAAGCATGACTTGCCCCCTTTGCTAAGCAGGGTCTGCCCTGGTTTGCATTTGAATGGGAGACTACATGTGAGCACTGTAAGATATTCCCCGTAGGGGATGGTGCTGCTCTGGGAAGAGGAGAAGGTCCCAAGTTCCCTCCCTGGCAGCATCTCCAAGATAAGGCTGAGAGAGATGCCTGCCTGCAACCTTGGAGAAGCCACTGCCAGTCTGTCTAGACCAGGGATTCTCAACGTTGGGTCCCCAGATGTTATTGGACTTCAACTCCCATAATCCCCAACCGAAGACCACTGGGGCTGGGGATTATGGGAGTTGAAGTCCAATAACATCTGGGGACACAATGTTGAGAATCCCTGGTGTAGACAATACTGAGCTAGATGAACCGACTCGGTATGAGGCAGCTTCCTATGTTCCTATGGCAGCCAGAAGTCGTCTTTAGACATTTAGGCAATTATGAAAGCTGTATCCCAGGACAGCATCCAAGGAAACGCACCTGGAAACCCTGCTGCTCCCGTCCTCCACGAGGACATCACGTGTCTCTTTAGGGAAAAAACCCTCTGCACTCTGGTATAGCAAGGGTCAGGGCTAGCTATCATGTTGGCCTGTGGAGCAGTGCTTGCCAGCATGCTCTTGTGGAGGCTGTCTAGGAACATAGGAAGCTGCCATATACTGAGTCAGACCATTGGTCTATCTAGCTCAGTATTGTCTTCACAGACTGGCAACGGCTTCTCCAAGGTTGCAGGCAGGAATCTCTCTCAGCCCTATCTTGAAGAAGCAAGAGAGGGAAATTGGAACCTTCTGCTCTTCCCAGAGCATCTCCATCCCCTGAGGGGAATATCTTCCAGTGCTCACACTTCTAGTCTCCCATTCATATGCAACCAGGGTGGACCCTGCTTAGCTAAGGGGACAAGTCATGCTTGCGACCACAAGACCAGCTCTCCTCTCTGTAAAGAGCTACTCTGCATCTGAACAGGGCTCGAGGCTCCTTAGATTCTGGGGCCCCATTTGGCTGCTTCAACAAGACAGACACAAGGACATGATCTCTATGCAACTTCCTACTCCCTAATTCTCTGGAGCAGCACAACATCAGCCCCCATGGAAAATAATCTTGGCTTTGGTCCCAAGTGGCCGTGCTTGAAGGTTGGCCTCAATGCACTCAGCCCCCCACTTCAGCCCTCTTGAGGTGTGCAAAACAGCTCTGGTGCTCCCCTGCAGCTAATGGGCTAGTTCCCCTGGGCAAGCTGGGGGGTGCTCTGGTCTGCCCAGCAGCAGGGCTCTGAATCTGC
Source organism: Hemicordylus capensis (assembly GCF_027244095.1). Taxonomy (NCBI): domain Eukaryota; kingdom Metazoa; phylum Chordata; class Lepidosauria; order Squamata; family Cordylidae; genus Hemicordylus; species Hemicordylus capensis. Next base: position 11,116,939 of record NC_069663.1, on the reverse strand, counting down.
AGGGAGGAGAAAGAGGCCAGCCAGCCCCTCTCTCAAGATCAAAAATACAACTGCTGCTGCAGCCTTCTACAGGATGTATTGGTTAGGAAGAGAGAACCAGCACAGATCAACATATCAAAAACAGGAAGCCAGCGGGGCGATAAAGCAACTCAGAGGGCAGCTGTCATTATCTTATGCCCTTGGCTTCTGGCTTTGCTCCAAAAATGGTGTGTAAGAACCCCACATGTGCATACACACCGCTGCTTCTGTTCTGGTCCTATTGACATCGGCCAAAACGGCAACGTACCACACACACACACACACACACACACACACACAAATCTAGAAGTCAAGTTCTTGCAACGCAAGGCAAGAAGAATCAAAGCCCCAAATACTGACTGCTGTTGAGGTACTTCTTGCTTTGTACTGTCCTAAAACATGGGCAGCAACTGCGGTAGTCTCAGACCGGAGCAAACAGGTTCTGCTGTGGCAGAGACAGGGCTGGACAATGGGCTTTGAAAGGTTGCCTGTTTCAGGGAGAGGTTTGGCCATTACTACTGGTCTAGGATGTGGCTCTATCAAAGCCTGCATACTTCTGCACACAGGTCACAGGGGCCTGCCAAACGGAAAGTTACTCAGGAACTGAGCAAAGAGGCACCTTTTTAAAGTGGATTCTCTTTATTTAGCAGGGGGAGAGCAACTGGCCCTATCCGTCCCCAGCACAGCATCCTTTCAGTGGCTGCTGCTGCTGTCTCTCTTATGCTCCTCTCAGATTGTGAGCCCTTTATGGACAGGGAGCCATTTTATTTATTTATATCTACGTCAATCGTTTGGGGAACTTTTGTTGAAAAGCAATATATAAATGCTAGTTTAACCTGCGCAGAGCATCTGCACACTAGTACCTGACTGCTCCCCTCACCTCCCCACCACAACCCCCTCACCTCGAAGTTCTCTCCACCCTCACCAGAGCTGCCCTCCTCCTCTTTCTCCTCCTCCATCCCATTGCTTCCATCCCTCTCATCCCCTCTTGGTTGCTCCTCCTTCCTATTGCTCCATCCCACTGAGGCCTCTTGGTCAAGTCTGTAGCATTGCCAGTGCTGAATGGCCAAGCCACAGCCCGAGACCTCCCCACCCTCACCCCGTTCCTGCTCCTCCCTGTAGGAGTACCAGCAGCAGTTGATCACGCCCTTCCTCACTGCTGCTGCCATGGCTGCTCATTCCCCTAGGGACACTGACAGGCTCAGGCCCGTCCCTTGCCTCCCTCCCTTGGCTAATGGCCTCTGTAGCTTTGAGCAGTGGAGACGGTTGACTAGGCCCTTCCTCACTGCCACCATGGCCACTCGCTCCCCTAAGGCCACTGACCGGCCCAGGCCTGTCCTTTACCCTTCCTTCTTTTTCTCTTCCCATCCCTTCTTTCTCTCTCTCCCCCCCTCTGTCTTCCCTCCCTTTCCTTCTTTCTTTCTCCCTCTCTCTCTTTCTCCCTTCCTAAGTTAACAGATCTTGTTTCCTCATCTAATTCACACAACAGCAGCCTCCTTCTCTTGAAGGGGCTCTTTCCTCTCTCATGGTCCCTCTCTTCGCAGACCCCTGCCCACTATCCTTTTATACATATAGATTCTTCTCTCCTCTACAATCTTCCCACCAGTAACAGCTGCATTCCAACTGACCTTAACCATCTCAGACTCCTCTTCCCTATCTGCATATGGAATTCTCACTGCCCAATCACCACGGTGCTCCTGCTCTGTTACCTCTGATTGGTAAAGCACTGTGTGGGCGGGGCTTGCCACGCACCATTTGCCACGGACCACCTAAGCCTTTTATATAGATAGAAGATTTGTCATCATCATCATCCTTTGGCTGCAACATTAGCCCTATTTGGACACTATAAGAAAAACTGCTGTAGTTGTGTACAGTGCTGAAAGTGGGTATGGGAGCCTCATCCCACACTCACCCCCACTCTTCAAGGTGACCACTGTAACTGTAAAAGTGGGCACTTCCATGATTGGCAGCCACCAGTCCATGAAACTGTTTGATCAGATGGATTCATTGCTATACTGAGAATTTCTCAGTCCTTAAAAGGACCAATTCATGGGAACATAGGAAGCTGCCTTCTACCAGGTCCATCTAGCTAATTATTGACTAAGCTGATTACCAGTGGCTCTCCAAGGTTACTGGTTCAGGAATCTCTCCCAACCCTGCCTGGATAAACCAGTGGGTGAACCTGGACCTTCTGCTCTTCCACTGAGCTATGGCCCAAGGGGAATCTCTAACAGAGCTCCCACGAAGTCTCTCATCCAAATGTTAGCTAAGGCAGACCCTGCTTAGCGAAGGAGACAATTCACACTTGCTACCACAAGACCAGGTGATGGTCTCGATATTCTTTTATGATATTCACATTTCATAGTGAATATCATAAAGCAGAGCGGGAGAGAGAAACACAGCAGACGCAAGCAGATTCCTCATACACTTGTTGCACCTCTCACACTTCAGTGTTCAACAGGGAATGTTGCATATATACACAACTGTGCTGCACGTGCACCTTTTTAACGTGGCGATTCTCTTTATTTAGCAAGGGGAGAGTAATTGGCCCTATTGTCTCCCAACACAGTACCTCCAGTAGCTGTTGCTGGTGTCTATCTTATGTTTCTTTTTAGACTGTGAGCCCTTTGGGGGGAGGGATCCATTTTATTTATTCTCTCTCTATATAAACTGGTTTGGAAACCTTTGTTGAAAAGCAGTATCTAAATATGTTTTGTTGTTCATGTATAGCCACTTTCCTCTTTCAATTGGGAGTACTTATGCACACCCAGAAGGCTTTGGCATGGCCCAATGTTGTGGTTTTGAACTTTTCAGGAACCACTTTCCACACTTTAACACACAGCGGTTTCTCTGCAGATGCGTCAAGGGGCAGGGAGGGGGAAGTGTACCAATTCATTCGTCACCAAACAGGCTGCCAGTCCCTTCCCATTGCTCACTGGGCCCTGACAGCTCGGCTCTCAACACCTGCCCACCTCCAACACTCCCTGGCATCCATGTAACTACTCTGGACCCCTTGGAGGAAGACTGGGATATAAATGCAGTAAATAAAACAGAAGAACGGAGCAAGCTATCTTCTAGGAAGGTTCTCCACTGTAACCAACCTTTTCTTCAAGATAACGCTCAAGTTCCTGATAAACCCTCAGGAGTTGCCCAGAATATGGTTTCAAAAGACACCAACCTGAGGAAGTTAAAAGGGGAAGGAAAATAATGCTCAGGGCGGGGGAGCACAGGGGCAAAGCAATGACCTGTGTGGGGCACCGCTCAGAAAACTCTGCTGAAGGATCAGCCAATGTTTCAATGAAATGCTGACTGGGGAGGATGGAAGAGGGTCCAAACGAACCCCGCCCCTGGGCAGCGGCCACACCCCCTGCATCTGATGTCAGGCACAGGGGGTGTGGCCAGTACTGGGGATGGGGCCAGTCGACCCCTGCAGAACTTGCCCAGTCAACAGTTTGTGGACCCACTGACTGGGAGCTTCTTTCCCTGCCTCCTCGAGGCAGAAAAAGAAACTCCCATTCAGTGATTCTACGAACTGCTGACTAAGGAAGCTCTGCAGAAGCCGACTGGCCCTGTCCCCGGTACTGGCCACTCCCCCCCCCCCCCCGCAATGGCTGACACATGGTGTGGGGCATGCACACATTTTGCATGAGTGATCACCCAACAGAAGGGTGGAGGAGCTGCTGGCAGGACTTTGTCCTCTGGCCGCAATTGAGCTCCCTATGCCCTTGGTGATGGTGATCGTGAGAAAAAGCTTGTTAGCCAGCCCATAACAAATTGTTCTCTGGGTGGCTCACAACACCACACTAAAGATACAAAACAATTTTTAAAAAATTTCAAAAGCTAGTTTTAAAAATCAAATTTAAAAACCCAAATTCAAAAGGCCCGAGTCATAAAGAAGTATTCTACTTTAACTTTAATTTAAAAATTAAAAAATAAGAATCCAAGGGGACCAACAAGGCTACCTATGATTTTTAAGAGAATAGCTCTCATGCCAAAGTATCATCTGCTTTTCTTGACAATTGGTTAATAGTCTTCATGGGTACACGAGGAGTGGGGAAACCATAAGCCGAGTATGTTCACCCTGGAGAAGAGAGGACTAAGAAGAGATAATAGTAGTCTTCAAACATCTGAAGGGCTCTCACATCATGGAAAGAAGAGCAGACTTGTTCTCTGCTGCCCCAAAGAGCAGGACTAGAACCAGCGCCTCGTAATGCCAAAGAAGCAGATTTAGACCAGAAATTAGGTAGAATTTCCCCACTGTAAAGGCTGATCAACAGTGAGCAGCCTGCCTCATGCAACTCTCCTTCGCTAAAGATTTCCAACAGAGGCTGGACAGTCATCTGTCAGCCATAAAATAAAAACAAGCAACAGGCAGAGCAAGTGGCGTAGCCAGCAGAGCGGCAGCCTGTGTTCCACCCCACTGGTGTCCGCCTTTGCGAATGGTGTCACATGCAGGGCCCCCTCCCTTTTGTGTGTGACATCACATGTAAAGTGGGTGGGGCCGGGGCTCTATGTGAGATCTCCGGAGCTCATTTCCAGGCAGTGTTTGCTGCTGGATGCATTTATTTCACTCTTCCAGAGAGGGAGAGGAAGGGAAATAAACATGATCCAGTAGTGCTGCCTGGAATTGAGATCAGGAGGGCTGGGCGGGGGGTGCCTTCTGCTGATCAAACCATGCTCCCCTTTGGGCGTGACATCACATGCAATGGGGGCTCCGGTGGCCCTTTTCATTGGTGGCCCAAGTTCTTTGAACCCGTTGGCTCAATGGTGGCTCCACCTCAGGGCAGAGCGGCCAGAGAGACTGGCAACCCCTAAAGGTCAAAAGCCTGAACAATTCTATAGGGTGTGGTGTGCAAATGTGACCCTCCAACTGTTGAACTACAAATCCCATGAGGATGATAGGAACATAGGAAACTGCCATATACTGAGTCAGACCATTGGTCTATCTAGCTCAGTATTGTCTTCACAGACTGGCAGTGGCTTCTCCAAGCTTGCAGGCAGGAATCTCTCTCAGCCCTATCTTGGAGATGCTGCCAGGGAGGGAACTGGGAACCTTCTGCTCTTCCCAGAGCGGCTTCATCCTCTGAGGGGAATATCTTGCAGTGCTCACACATCAAGTCTCCCATTCAGATGCAACCAGGGCAGACTCTGCTTAGCTAAGGGGACAAGTCATGCTTGCAACCACAAGACCAGCTCTCCTCTCTGATGATGGGAGCTGTAGTTCAGCAACAGCTGAAAGGCCATGTTTGTCCATAGGGATGTGCCTGAACCACGGTTCGAAGCACAGTCTGATTGTCTTTTGGGAGAGGCAGGGGAGCTTTAAGAAATAGGGGAGCAGCTCCTTACTGCTCTCTGCCACCCCATGCAGCTTGCTGCCGGGGCGGCGGTCAGCTCAAGTATCGCTGCGTGGTGTCAGCATGCATATGGCATCCATGCATGCACAGGCGCTGTTTGTGTGGTCAGCAACACAATGCAGACCACGCAAATGGCACCTGTGCATGCAGACACCCCGTGCATGCTGGTGCTGCGCGGGGGTACTTGTGCCGAACACCACCCCAGCAGGAAGCTCCCCTGCCACTCCCCAAAGGTGCTCGGACCACGCTTTGGGCACATCCCTATTTGCCCACCCCAGCCATAGGCGATTCCAGCCCTGAGCAGGGGGGACGGACAAGAAGACCTACTTCCCACTTTGACACTCTACTCCTCTACCTTTCAAATAGGAAAAAGATGATCTATTTAGAAACAGAATCGGTCCCTGACCATGACCCACCAACTGAAGTTTTACATGAAGCCTGAACTTTGGCTGTAAGGAGAGATTTGAATCTCCAGCTGCTCACTACACAGGTTTGCAAATGAACAAAGGAAGCTATTTGCATCCCAATATCTCATTGCAGAGAAGATCAAGTTGTCACAGGAAGGAAGCCCTCTTCCGGGAGGTGTGAAGTCTTGCAGGCTACAAATAGAAGCTGCCTGTTGCTCAAGAGGATATTGGCAGCAGGGAACTCCTGCAGAATGGGAAACAAGTTCAGAGGTGGAAATGACTGATCCGAAGCCAGGGCTGGCAGCATTAGAGAAGTCAGATTCTGTCCAAAGGAAGTGTCCTGGTTGCCCCCATCCTGATCATTAGAATGAGCAGGAGTCTAGTACAGAGCCATGCCAGCTGTCCCTTCCTCCCTTGATAGACAACGGTTTGACTGCAAAGACTGCTTTGTTAGCTTCTCTGGTGGCCCTTCTTGTGGCTATAAAAGATGTGGCTAATAGTACTGCAAAGATTTTGAAGAGCTCATTTTTACTTGTGGATCTTACATTTTACTTTGGAGTTTTGTGAAATACTGGATAATTTCAATTTATCCATTTAGAAAATTGGGAAATGAAGCGATTTTAATATTCTTGTATATTGGGAGTCTTCGTTAATGTCTGAAGCTAGAAAAACCTATTTCAATTTCTTGTAGTTTTCCTGCATTCTTGTGTGTCTGGGGAAAGGTCTATGGACCACACTCACTCGAGGAGGAGGAGGAAAAATAAAAACATCCTAGTTGTTTACTGTTTCTCCTACAAAGATTGATTGTAGTTCTACTGTGTATGTGAACCTTTGTTGTTGTTGTTGGGCACCAGGTTCAAGATGGTACCTTTAGGCACAGCAGGAAGAGGGGGCGGCATTTCTTCCTGCCCTAGGGTGGCACCAAATGTTCACAGGAGAACATTGTCAGCATGAAAAGGGTGCTTAGGGGCGTCCCGAACTTCCTTTCTTCACTCACATTTGCTGCCCTTCGCAGAATTGCTTTCAGCCCTGTTTTTCTTCTCCCAGCAGGCTGTTTCTTCCTTCTATCCATGTCATAAGAACGTAAGAACAGCACTACTGCATCAGGCCCAAGGCCCATCCAGTCTAGCATCCTGCCTCACACAGTGTCCCTCCCTTAGTATTGTCTACACTAACTGGCAACAGCTTCTCTAAGGTTTCAGGCATGAGTCTCTTCTAGCCTGACCTGGAAATGCCAGGAAGCGAACCAGGGACCTTCTGTTATGCAAGTAGATGCTAGGGATGGGCACGAACTGGTTCGGCGGTCCTTTCCCAGACCGTCAAGCTGGTCCGGCGTTTGGCCGGTGCGGCAGTGGGAGGGCTACCTTTAAGGAGCAGGGAGGGTGCCCATACCTCCCACCCCCGCCATGTTTCCCCCGCCGGCACTGTTACCGCAGAGTTGCTGCATACCTCCTTGCAGCCCCGTTCAGTGGCGTTCTTCCGGCACACTGCTGAACGAGTCTGCGACAGTGCCGGCAGGGGAAACACGGAGGCGGTGGGAGGGGAGGATGGTCGCCCTCCCTGCTCCTTAAGGTACACCCCACCACCACCGAACCGGCCAAACGCTGGTCTGTGCGCATCCCTAGCAGATGCTCTTCCACCGAACTCTGGGCTCATCTCCCAAGGGGAATCTCTTCCGGCACTCACAGGCTTTCTCCCATCCAAATGCAAACCCAAGCATACCCTGCTTGGCAAAGGGGACCATTCATGCTCTTCACCCCAAGACCAGCTCTCCACCCCAAATAGGCCTTGATCACCCCACAAAGATGGACAAGTTGACCCTGGAGAAGGCTTCTCAATACACCAGCCTCCTTGCAAACACTATCCTTTCCATAGAAATTGCATTAGCTGCACAAGCCTCAAGGGGGCATGAAGACTCTTTACACATTCAGACTGTATTTGTATTTTGTTTAAGAAGAGTCATTTGCTTGCCAGTCCCCAACAATCCCACATCATTCACAACTAATAATCATGAATGCTTGCTGCTGAGAGAAGCCAGAGACAAAAAGAAGATGGGAAGGGAGTCATCATACACCCAGCAAGAAACGCAAGTTGATACAACTGCATCTGTATGTAACATAGCTGGCCTATAAGGCAAAGTGAGGCAGTGAGGGGTTTTTTTGGGGGGGGGGTTTGGGGGGGCATTAAGGGTGGCAGAGGGGCGACAGATCTGAGCCATGATGGGCACAATCCAGCAGATGGTTCTCCCATGGACACAGAGAGCCCTTCTAGCACTGCTGGGGCATTGCCCTTCCACCATCAGCCAGAAACGGGTCCATTGCCGTCAGGGGCAGATTTGCCATTGGGCAACTGTGTGCAGCGAACACGGGCCGTCCAACGGGGCCAGGGCAAGCCGCATGCTGTCTGCTTCTGCCGCTGCCCCACTCCACCCCGCCTGCCTCTCTCCCTGTTGCCACTGGTGGCAAAGAGCTGGTGGGCAGGCTAAGGATGTCACTGCCCAGCTCCACACACCGAGCGGTGACATCACCTTGCGCCCCAGGTCTGGACTGCTGCCAGTGACGGGGAACAGGCAGCTATGGAGGAAGCGAGGCCGGTGGGTGGGCAGGCGGGGGCGAGCCGTAGAAGCCACCAAAAATCTAGCCGCAGGTTGCTGCCCACATTGCCATGACGCCTTCAGCTGACTGGAACTCCGCGCTGAGGTGGCAACGCATTTATTCCTCCTCAAGCGGGAGGGGAAAACCTGGCCCTCCAGCTGCTGTTGAACTACAACTCCTAACATCCTCAGTCTGTGGCTGGGCATGATGGGAGTTGTATTATTTATTTATTTGATTTATATACCGCCCTTCCAAAGATGGCTCAGGACCGTTTACACAGAAAACAGAAAACACCACAATTAAAATCAGACACCAATTAAAAGCAGATTAAAATTACAATTAAAACTAAAAGGTAAAGTGTGCCATCAAGTTGATTTCACTCCTGGCGCCAACAGAGCCCTGTGGTTTCCTTTGGTAGAATACAGGAGAGGGTTACCATTGCCTCCTCCCGCACAATATGAGATGATGCCTTTCAGCATCTTCCTATCTCGCTCCTGCCCGATATAGTACCAGTGGGGATTCGAACTGGCAACCTTCTGCTTGTTAGTCAAGCATTTCTCCACTGCGCCACTTAAGGTGGCTAGATATCATTAAAAGCCAGGCAAAAGAGATGGGTCTTTAAGGCTCTCCTGAAAGCCTCCAACGAAGACAATCCTCTTATATCCACGGAAAGTGCATTCTGCAACCTAGGAGCGACAACAGAGAAGGCCCTTTCCCAGGTCGCCACCAGATGAACAGGTGACACTTGAAGACGGACCACTCCTGATGATTGGAGAGGAGAGCTGGTCTTGTGGTAGCAAGCATGACTTGTCCCCATAGCTAAGCAGGGTCTGCCCTGGTTGCATATGAATGGGAGACTAGAATTGTGAGCACTGTAGGATATTCCCCTCAGGGGATGGAGCTGCTCTGGGAAGAGCAGAAGGTTCCAAGTTCCCTCCCTGGCTTCTCCAAATCGGGCTGAGAGAGATTCCTGCCTGCGACCTTGGAAAAGCCGCTGCCAGTCTGTGAAGACAATACTGAGCCAGATAGACCAATGGTCTGACTCAGTATATGGCAGTTTCCTATGTTCCTATGTTCCTATCTCAATGAGCACTGGGGATCTTGGAGAGAAAGGCATTCCCTCAGGTAATCTGGATCTAAGCCATTCAGAGCTTTAAAGGTAATAACCAGCACTTTGTACTTTGCCCAGAAACATATGGGCAGCCAGTGCAACTGTCTGATATAATGTGGTCTCTCCAGGATACCCCCAGAGACCAATCTGGCTGCCACATTTTGAACTGACTGAAGTTTCCGAACTACTTCAACTTCCGAGCTGTTGTAATTCAACAACAGCTGGAGGGCCAAGTTTGCCCACCCCAGTTTTAGAAGGAATACATCTGGATTGTACGATGTATGTGGTATAATCTTATTACATCATACAGAAGGAGTATGCATTGTACGTTTTTATCAAGTGCTGGTCACAAACCATCGTAAAGATGGCCTGGACTGACATCACGCTAGTGGCCACGGTGGTTCGACACTGAAATGTACTTGTAATTTGTAATTATTCCCATTAGAAACCCACACTGCCCAGTCCCCCCAAGCCAGAAGTTGGGGTGCCCTGCTGCACCACCCATAACAATCTCGACCAAAGGAGTTTGAAGCAGGCAGGTCCTTTAGTGCCAAAGGAAATGAAACTTAGGAGGGAAAAGGCAGACGCTGGCTGTTGAAGAGTGATGGAAATGGAGGAGGAGGAGGAGAGCACTGGGAGGAGAGCTGGGTCTTGCGGTAGCAAGCAAAAATTGTCCCCTTTGCTGAGCAGGGTTCACCCTGGTTTGCATTTGGATGGGAGCCTACAGGTGAACACTGTTTGCTGTAAGATATTCCCCCTTGGGGATGAGGCTGTAGCTCAGTGGCAGAGAACCCGCTTAGCCTACAGAAAGTCCCAGGTTCAAACCCTGGCAGCATCTCCAGACAGGGCTGAGAGAGACTGCGCCCTGAAATCCCAGAGAGCCTCTGCCGGTCAGTGTAGACGATACTGAGCTGGATGGACCAAGGGTCTCTGTACCAAGCAATGCTCCTAAATATAAAAATATGCATAGGCTGAATAGTATCACTGTCAATTCACCCCAAATCTGTAGCCTGAGGCAGGTCATCTCACCCTGCCTAATAGTAGGGCTGGCCCCAAGTGGCACCCTAATGAAATTAACACAGCCTGCGTAAGAGCCAGGCAGTTTGTCTTTGGCCTAGTGAGATCACCAAGGTGCAGTGCCAGTTTTAAATAAAGCTCTGTTTGTCTATCAGACAGCAAAATATATTCTCCAAGCCCAAACCTAGAGTCACTGCAGTGTCCTATTTCAGACAGAGTCCAGTTACACACACAATGCAGGGCTGAGGAACTGCTGTTTACTGAAAATGGGACCCGTGGGACATTTCTAACTTTGAATTGGATTTCTGTTCAAGGGAGGTGTGGAGTAGAGACGAAGAAAGCTGTCTGAAGTCGCAGAAGCTACAGTCTGAGACCCCTGCACTAGTGTCTAGGGCTGGTTTATGTATTTAAAATATTTATATCTAGCCCCTCCAGTGAAATAAAGACAAATAAAATATAAAATTCAGTTAAAAACTAGACCTAGTTAAAACCAGATTTACAGATCAAACACTTACTGGAGACAGTCAGGAAATAAAAAACCAAAAAGCCTCTCTAAAAAGATGGGAGTTTTAAGCATTTCTGAAAAATGCTGAAAAAGGAAGCATGACAAAATTAATCTAGGAGAGCATTCCAAAGCCAAGGGGCCACAACGGAAGAGGCCCCACCAACCAGATCTCAGTCCATGGCAGGGCTGTCTGAAGTTGCACCTTCTATCCCAGAAGCCAACCTACTAATTCTGGATTTGTGGGGCAGGCTGCTTCCTTGGTGGCAGAGAAACACCCTCCACAAGTCACACATAGAAGGGCAGAGCTCACCTCCAACTCCAAGAACTGAAAACCAGATTCTATGAAGGGCTTGACCCTGGATCAAGCCCTTTATTTCAAAAGAGAGGCCTTCAGGGCCCAGCAACCACGTCAGAGAAGGATCCATCTTAGGCAGGCTACAAACAATCACCCTGTAATTTGTAGAAAATGCCAGACCCTGCCGAATCCAAAGCACAGGGTTCCACCCCACAAATAATTAAAAGGGCTGAAGGTGAATGCTACTGGAATGCCTGTGAGGGCCTTCCATTGGAAGACAGCTGGCCAGCCCTTAGCCCCTTGGTTTGCCTCCATAGCTCCTGTGGAGCATCTGCTTTGCATGCAGAAGGTCTCAGGTTCAATCCCTGCCAGCACCTCCAGGTGGGGATGGGAGAGTCTCCCACCTGAAGCCATTGAGAGCTGCTGCTACTCAGTGTAAGCAATACTGAGCTGGATGGACCAATGGTCTGACTCATTAAGGCCATTTCACACAAGCATTTCTCCTGGGGCCAGAGAGGGCTGGGAGGAGTCCTACTTTCCCCCACACGACCTGCAGTGCCTTGCAAGCACACCGCTCTCAACATCCACACAGTTGCCAAGGCGGTGAGTGGCATGGTGTTCTGGAGGCGGGGGGGGACAAAGCCCAGCCTCCAGGCATCCCATAATGCACAGGAGAACCTTATCATACACGGACTCTATATCTGCGGCTTTGCATATTCATGGGTGTCTAATTGATTTCAATATCCGCGGCTAAGAAAAAATTAAAACCGATGTGTCCGTGGTTCCTAGAGGGCCGTAAGTTATTGCGGAGGTCACTTCCGGCTGCCACTTTGTCCGCAGGAGGCGTTTTGTTGCTCATTTCAGCCAAAAAGCCCAAACAAACACAAATGGGGAAAAATCCACTATTTGGGGGGCCATTTTAGACGTGCGGGGGAACTGCTGGATGGAGCATGGTCGGGCACTTTATTTGGCCCATTCTGGGGTTTTTTGGTGTGTGTTTTTAAACTCTGGGAACCTAACCGCTGTGTTCCCATAGACTCAATTACTCATTATCCACTGCTTCATTACCCGCTGGCAGACTGGTCGCACACAACTGAGTGTAGGAGGCAGCGTTCCCTCTAACAGGGATTACCCAGCATCCTCAGCTGCAAGTACCTTTGGCTGGGGATGATGGGAGGTGTAGTCAAAAACATCTGGTAATCCCTGTTAGAGGGCACACTGGTAGGAGGGTACGCATGCACCCTCCTACCTCACTTTTAGCCAGGGTTTAGAACCCGGGCTACCTGGCTGGGGAGCATAGGGATTGGGACTGATCCTGGTGGTTCTCATGAGCAACTTTGCCCAGGTAAAGCTGGTCATGGGAACGACCTCCGTATACGGCAGCTTCCTATGTTCTAGGTGTGGGAGATTCAGTGGGGAGGGTGCCTCTGAGTTCAGCTCGTGTGCTTGAAGGAGAAGAAGATACACAGGCTTGAGTGTACTTCCCATAAATCCATCTCAATGTGTAGCATTTAACTAGCACTTTCCCGAAGGGCTTCATGCACACTAATCCATATAAACCATCCTGGAAGGTAGGACCAATATCGCCGATTGGGAGGGGGAGACAGAGCGATACCGGCTCACTTGAAGCTACCTAGCAAATCCACAGGACTCACAGCAGAAATATGCTGGTTTGTAGTTAATCCTATGTCACAACATAGAGTGGCAATCTTGTTCTTATGTTCAATCTAGGAATCTTCATTGCAGACTTCTCTTGAAACAAGAGCCAAGGAAGAGGATAAGAGACTGGGGGTGGGTGGGGGCGGGAGAAGAGCAATAAATTGACTCATCTTGGAATAAAAAGGAACTAGTCACCTATCTCGAACTCCTTGACATAAAGAGCCTTTAACACACATTCGGCAGATATGAAGGCAGTGCAAAAAAGCTGAGATCCAAAGGTCAAGCCTACTGGCCCACCCCCTCCATGTTTACACAGCAGCTACAGTTCAAGCGAAGGCAGGAAACTCCCTGGAGCAGCGACAAGACAACGTTTGTCAAGATCTATCAGCATCACCTTTGACTTGTGATTGAAGACGGAGGGAAGAATTTGCAGTTTGGGTCAGGGAGAGCAGCGAGGCACAGAGCTGGTTCTTGTGACCAAACGCTGGGGAGGAGCAGCAGCCAGCCAGGCTCCAAGCATCACGTGCATTCCCAGGAGGGGTCCTGTATCAAACATCGAGAGAGCAGAAGGGGGACATGATCGTGTGCTTGCCCCAATCTGGTTAGGACAACACAGGATGTGCTTTTCCGCCACCCTCAATACAGTGCTGGGTACATGATGAGGGCTGGCTGCCACCATCCTACCCGGATCGGGGCTAGCACATGATCATGTTGCCCGCCTTGATTTTTACCCCCACATAACTGTTTTTTGGGGAGTGTGCACTAGGGATGCGCACAAAACTGGTTTGCCCCATTTGGGTTGAATCTAAACCGGACATGTTCGATCCCTCCCAACGGAACATGCCCCCCCCCCCAGTTCTGTTCAAATTCAAACTGGTTCAGGGGTGCCAAGTACCAATTTTGTTTTGACTTACCACTGCCGAGGGGTTCAGCAGCCTTGGAGGTGCTACTGTGGCGGGGGGTGATGCTACTGTGGCGGGGGTGATACTCCAATGGCTCCCCCTCCCCTAGCCTCCCCCCCCCCCGAGTCCCCAGCTCAGCCTGTTTCAGGCCATTTTGGCCCTGTTTGGGCACGTAGTGGCCATTTTTTCATTATTACAAGCATCCATTGTCTGGCTCCGAGATTTAAAAAACAATCAAAAGTTGTCAAGGCCTGAAGAACCTGATGTTTGAATTAGTCACAACAATAAAAAAAGTTTGAAGCACTTTCACAACAGTCACAAAGCAAGCAGGTTGTGCAGCTAAGTCTTCTCCACAACATTTGCAAAGTGAGCCAGTGAGGAGGGACGCCACACTCTGAAAGCGGAGCATGATTCAATCAAATTGCAGCCAACCACTCAAAGAGCGCAGGAGACCTAGAATGGCTTAATGGCACTATGGCGATTGGCTAGTAAACAATGTCAATCAGGAGGAATTTAAACTCTGGAACCTCCTCTGGAGAGAATTCCTAAAGGAGGGGCTTTGGAATGGAGTGAACAGGAGGCAATAAAATTCGGTGGGAGTTAAGTGACAGTTCAGGTAGGGATGGTGAGAGACGGGATCTCTGGTTAGGGTTCGCTAGGACTGGCCATTTGAGCATGTGCGGTGGCCATTTTAAAAAATAATTAAAAAAAACATGGCTGCTGAAAACAAAATGGCCACCACTCATGCTCAAATGGCCTCTATGAGGCCTGGCATGGCCTAGGGCCTCACAGAGGCCATTTGAGCATGTGCGGTGGCTATTTTATTTTTGGCAGCCATTTTTAAAAAATTTTAATTTTAAAAAATAGCGCCCCCCTGCAGGTGGCACCCGGGGCACGTGCCCTGCCTGCCCCACCCTAGATATGCCCCTGCCTCAGAGACCTCCCCATTGCCGGCGCCAACTGGCCAAGCCACAGCCCCCTAACCCCAGAGACCTCCCCACCCTCACCCCACACCGGCTCCTCTCTGCAGGAGCAGCAATGGTTGACCGGGCCCTTCCTAACTGCTGTGCCGTGACGACAGGCCCGGGCCCGCCCCTCGCCCTTCTTTCTCTCCCTCTCCAAGTTAACAGATCTCCTTTCCTCATCACAGTGGCAGCCTCCTTCTTCTGAAGGAGCTCTTTCCTCCCTCACGCCCCTCCCTTTGCAGACCTCTGCCCATTATCCTTTTATTTATAGACTAGTTTTTTTAGGCCCGTTAAATTAACGGGCGCTAGGAGAGTTGTGCACTCCACCTGTGGCCTCCGTGGCCGGGCCAGCCGCCGCCTCTTACCGCCCCCCCCCCCGCGACCCAGTCTCTGGCCGGGCCGCGGCCGGCCTCCGTGGCCGGGCCGGGCAAGGGCCCCAATTTCTCCCTCCCGCCCGGCTCCGGCGGCGCCGCCAGGCCTCGGCGGTGGCTCTGCTGCCGCCTCTGCTGGCTTTCCCCGCCGCCTCTTCCCCCCGCCCGGCTTCGGCGGCGCGACCAGGCCTCGGCCGCGCCTCGGCCAGTTCCCCCCGCCACCGCATACCTGGCTTCTTTGGGGCGGCCGCTTCTGGCTGCCGGGTGCTGGCGGTCGTGTCTCCCTTGCCCTGTTCTGGGCATGTGCTTCGCGAATGCCCAGAACAGTCCAGGGAGGCACGAACGCATGCCTTGGTGTCCGAACACGGACGGACACCAAGGCTTTTATTAGAGAGGATGGAAAGAGAGATTCTTCTCTCCTCTACAATCAAGCACATCTTCTGACCAGTAACAGTTGCATTCCAACTGACCTTAACCATCACAGGCTCCTCCTCTCCCTATCTGCATATGGAATCCCCACTGCCCAATCGCCATGGTGCTTCTGCTCCCACAGGCTCCTCCTCCCTATCCGCATATGGAATCACACTGTGTGGGCAGGGCTTGCCACGTGCATATATATGAATGAGGAGAATATTGTGAGAATGGGTTGAGTGGCCATTTGGATAAATAGCACCCCTACACTAGATAAAAGGGTACCACAGGAGGCTATCTCTAAAAGGAATGGTGCAGACCGTATAGTCCCTGATGCATACTGTTAGGAAGGGGTTGCTGTCCTCCACAAAGGAGAGCATTACATACATGTCTTGGAGCAACCTCTTCCTAACAGTGTGCATCAGGGACTACACCGTCCAAACCGGTCCTCTTAAACCAGTCCTCTAGTCTGGAGGTTTTATAACCCAAACTAAGCCACAGACCATCCCAAATCACACCCCCACATAGCTAGGAGACTCTCCCCTACAAGACGCACTAGCATCTCTCCCCAGCTCAGTACTTCATTTAAGCACAAGACCCTGCCAAATGCATTGGTGCTTGTGTGGGATACTGGGGGCGCACACTCCCCATTCCTTTCCCTCAACGTTACCCGGAGACATCACATGTTAAGCATTTTGTACAAACACAGTGCTTCAGCTTGGACTGAATGCTCACACACCTTGAAGGGGACAGATTTGGGGTGATAGAGTGTACTCTATTATTATTATTTATTACATTTATATCCCGCTCTTCCTCCAAGGAGCCCAGAGCGGTGTTACTACATACTCGAGTTTCTCTTTCACAACAACCCTGTGAAGTAGGTTAGGCTGAGAGAGAAGTGACTGGCCCAGAGTCACCCAGCTAGTTTCATGGCTGAATGGGGATTTGAACTTGGGTCTCCCCGGTCCTAGTCCAGCACTCTAACCACTACACCACGCTGGCTCACTCTATGGGGTGGCCCAAAGCTTTTTTTGGGGGGGGGTCAATGGGATGAAAACTTCAGTTCCTTATTCATGGTGCTCATGGAACAGAGAACTATGGTAGGAATTCACTGCAGCCTCACTGAATGGGGGATGCAGGAAGGAGAAATGCAGCCTAGCAGAATTCCACACCAACAACCACTGTGCCCTTTGGGATGCTTTGGAGGGATGGGGCTACTTTTGCAGCAATTTCACTTCTTCCTGGGAGGCCAGTCTCAGAAAACAGAGCTGGGAGATCTCCTGTTATGGGCAGGGGGTGGCACAGCAACGCGAAAGCAAGAGTCACAACAGAGACCTCCTGGGCAAGTCAGTCATTTGTGCATTAATAGCACTGATGATGCTCCTTGATTCATGTTGCTGCCATATAGCCCCAAGGTACCAAATCATCAACCGGATGCCAGCTTGCTAGTCACGCTTGCTAGTCCAGGAGAGCTAGCAAGGAAGCCAAGTTAGCTAGAATCCTGATCTACCCGCCTCCATTCTGCGGCAGCAGAATTGCAAGGAAGCTTCTGGCTCACCATTTTTGTTTTTTTAAACGAACTCTCTCATCTTCAAGCAAGATAAGAGCATCCCCTTCAGTACTGGCGAGGGATCAGGTTGCTGGGAACTTCTTGCCCTTTTGTCAGCAAGGTTTATGCCTTGGCTGCAGTTACAGAGGAGAGAGACACCCTTTCCCAATGACAGCCAAGACTGATGTACACGCACCTCTACCAGGCCTAGTGAGTCAAACAGGCAATACACACCCAGAAGCAGCCTCCCATAATTAAGGCAAGGAAGAACAGCTGCCCCAGGTGGTGGATACTGGGTGCCATTAAGAAAGGCCTGGACAAAGCCCAGGTGCCAGGGAGCCATGGCATCTAGCCTAGGATATCCAGAGGCAGACTTATTTCAGGAAATCTTATTTGTCCCAGGCAGCCCTGTTTGCTCTTGTGGTAGCAAGCATGACTTATCCCCTTTGCTAAGCAGGGTCCACCCTGGTTGCATATGAATGGGAGACTACATGAGTGAGTACTAAGATATTCCCCTTAGGGAATGGGGCAGCTCTGGGAAGAGCATCTGCATGCAGAAGGTTTGGCATCTCCAGGATAGGGCTGAGAGAGATTCCTGCCTGCAACCTTGGAGAAGCGGGAAATGACTTGCCTAGCAAGCATGAGGTTGCCAGTTCGAATCCCCACTGGTATGTTTCCCAGACTATGGGAAACACCTCTATCAGGCAGCAGCAATATAGGAAGACGCTGAAAGGCATCATCTCGTACTGCGCGGGAGATGGCCACGGTCAACCCCTCCTGTATCCTACCAAAGACAACCACAGGGCTCAGTGGTTGCCAGGAGTCGATACCGTCTCAACGACACACTTTATCTTTGATGCCCAGCCAGAACAAAACTCATTCTGCATGCACAAGAAAAGAGAGAGAGAGAGAGGGAGAGAGAGAGAGAGAGAGAGAGAGAGAGAGAGAGTGAGAGAGAGAGAGAGAGAGAGAACACAACTGCTGAGCTGACTGGCTCCTAAAAACAAAGGAAACTTGTCAAGGCCTACATTAACAACTGTAGAGTAGAAGGCAAACCAATGTGGTCCATGAGGCATGGTCTCAGGAAGCTCTCCTATACAATCTCCACTGAAGGGAACGCTATCTTAGAAGTGGAGTATGTGCAGTGGCATAGAGGGGCCGCCAGCAGTCCCTACAGCTACGCCTCCCGCACCTGATGTCAGATGTAGGGGGCGTGGTTTACCTCATAAATGGGGCCACGCACCCCATTTGAGAGCAAATTCCAACCAGCTCTGCGTTTGCAGCGTGGGCGGGAGCGCCTCTCCCTGCTTTAAAAGGCAGGGAGACGCATTCCCAGACAGGCTGGGAAGTTGGCCCTGGCTAAGCTTCTCAAAAAAAGAGCCATGCGGCCCTACTTGAGGGAGAGACCATGCCCCCTGCGTCTGATGTCAATAGGTGCTTCATATATCTAATTGAAAGGAGATTTCCGAGGCCTTCTAGTCTAACACAAGACATATCCAAGATGTAGTCAGAGTCTGTTTTGGAAGCACTTTTAAAAAGAGGTAAATGCACTTGTGAATTCCACCAGGTACAGATGCCTGAGGATGGTGCAGTCAGAACAGAGGCACTCTGTATCGGTCAGGTGATGCCTTGTGGCACCACAAATCCCAAGTTTCTGGAATAAAGTTAAACATTGGTTGAAAGCTAGAGGAACACAAGTAGGGGTTTCTCATCCAAAAGAGAATAGATCTCTAGTAATCCAACAAGAGGTTTTTATTTTATGCTATTACAAGGGAAAGTTATGCATGACTGATGGATAATGAAACTTTACCCAGGTGCAGCAGAAAAGGCGAAAAATATCCCATTTACTATACAACACAAAATGTCATGACAAATTTCTCAGATATTCGACACACAACCCATAGACTCATAGACCCATAGATATTCAACACACAACCCAGCTACACACTCCTTTTCCAAAAGATTCCAAGTAACTGAATATCTGAATCATGAAAGCAGAACTGCGTAAGAGCCAAGAAGAGAGTGTACCAGGGAGCAATGCTTAGTCTGCACAATTTTATTTTGACTGAAGAATACACAACACTCTAATTATAAGCAGCAACAGAATATTTACCCTACCAAAGAGAACCATGTCGCTAAACTGGCCAACACAGAGCGATGAAAAGAATTATTTGCTTATGCAGATAATAAGTTAACCCCTGCTAACTAGGCAAAGACATCTTTTAAAGTGAAGATTCTCTATATTTAGCAGGGGGAGAGCAACTGGCCCTATCCAACCCCAGCACAGCATCCCTCCAGTGGCTGTTGCTGGTATCTGCCTTTGTTTCTTTTTAGATTGTGAGCCCTTTGGAGACAGGAGACCATCTTATTATTTGTTTTTCTATGTAAACCACTTTGAGAACTTTGGCTGAAGAGCGGTATATAAATATTTGTAATAGTAGTATTACAAGAGGCGTAAGTTTGGGCGGGGTATAAATTCAAATAAATAAACAAACACACAGCCTTTCTCCAATACAGTCCCGATATATCCTCATTTAGCCCACATTATGTCCTTTGTATACTGAAGCACAGAATTTTGCAGCATTATGTGCCACTCCTGGCTGTTTATCAGAAAGAAGCCAGGTTAAATACAATTCATCTGAATGTCCCAGAAAACTTACTAATAGGGGAGTAATTAAGGGACACCTAATGGCGCAGTGAGGAAATGACTTGAGTAGCAAGCCAGAGGTTGCCAGTTCGAATCCCCACTGGTATGTTTCCCAGACTAGGGGAAACACCTCTATGGGGCAGCAGCGATATAAGAAGATGCTGAAAGGCATCATCTCATACTGTGCAGGAGATGGCAATGGTAAATCCCTCCTGGGCTCTGTGGTTGCCAGGAGTCGACACCAAATTGATGGCACACTTGTGCATGAAGAGGTTTTTGGAAGACCAAGGAGACCACCTCTGACAGCACATCTCCCCCCAGTCCCCAGATGGAGAGAGAAATATTGATAATCAAGTCAGCTCAGCAGCACTGTAATTTTTGTGTGTGCTCTTCTCACAGAAGTTAAAGCCACAAACTAATCCTGTCATTAATTTCATTCTCAGCTCTCCCAGGAGAGATACTTGCACAGAGCAATTACGCTCAGTCAGAAAGACACAATTAAGAGAGAGAAAGGTTTGCGGTTGTACCATACCTTTGCCTGAGCCCTCCTCTTTTCGTCTGGAGCAGCTTGTCTAATCTGCAAAGCAAGAAGAGACAAATTTGACATTAGCAAGACGCCCAGTACCAGACCCCAAGGGGCAATTCCAAGCAAAACACAGCATCAGGCATGTTAGCACTTTGTCAATTACTGTAGCCATAAGCAAATTTTCAAGCTGATATTATATGCATCTCCACTGAGAAGAGAATATCTACTATAAGCCCATTTAATTTATTTGTTTTATTTAAGAAGCCTGGGTGAAGAGCCATGTCTTTACCTGTTTTCTAAAAACTGTGATGGAGGCCGAGGAGTGGATGCCAGCCGGGACACCATTCCAAAGCCTGGGGGCAATGACTGAGAAGACCCCGTCCCACATGCACAACAGCCAAGCCTCTCTCACTGTCAGCACACAGAGCTGAGCACCCTCCAGTGATCTTGCCAAGTGGACAGAAACCCCTGGGAGCAGGCAGTCCTTCAGATATCCAGGGCCAAAACAGTTAAAGGCTTTAGAGGTCAAAACCAGCACTCGGAACCCTAACCAGCATCAAATTGGTAGCCAGTGAAGCTCTTTCAAAATAGGAGTAATATGATTTTTATAGGGAGGCCCATTTAAGATATGTGTCTCCCCTGCAGCAGAATTTACCTGGTCATTCGGACGATTGCTATTTAAAATTTATATTTTCTAGCCCTGATGAGGTGGTTATTAATCAAATGGCCAGGTTTTGTTATATTATATATAAAATTCATTCAGATGTTCGGCAATGGTTTTTTTGTTTTGTAAATTTGCTGGTCTATGACTGTAATAAAGGTTTCTTCTTTCTAACAGGCAGCTCCGGATAAAATCCTAGCTGCAGTTTCTGAATATTCTTCAAGGGGAACCCCACATAGAGTGTGTTATAGTAATCCAGCCATCTTGTGACCAGGGCATGGGTAAATGTGGCCAGAACTGCCCTCAAGAAGGACACAGCTAACGCACTAACCAAAGCTGTGCAAAAGTATCTCTGGCCACCAGCTCCACCTGAGCTTCCAAAAGCAGAGCCAGGTCCAGCAGTACTCCCAAGCTGCATACTTGCTCTTTGAAGGGGTGTGCAACCCCATCCAGAACTGGTCGAAACCCTTCATCCCGATTGGCTCTCCTACTGATCAACAGCACCTCCATCTTGTCCAGATTCAGTCTCAATTTGTTAGCCCACATCATGGCCTCCAGCCCCTGATTCAAGACATCCTCTGCCTCCCTAAGATCAAGTGACAAGGAGAGACAGAGCTGAGTGTCATCTGGATATTGCTGACAACTCCATCCAAGGATGACCTCTCCCAGCGGTTTCATGTAGATGTTGAATAGCATGGGGGACAAAGCCAAACCCTAAGGGACCTCACAAGACAATGGCCAAGGGAGTAGAGCAGTAGTCACCCAGCACCACCTTCTGGACCCTCCCCCAAGAAAGGACCGGTCGAAAGCAGTGCCTACAATCTGGAGAGGTGGTCCAGAAGGATATCATGGTTGATGGTATCAAACGCTGCTGAGAGGTCCAGCGGAGACGCACTTCCCTATGAAACTCCCACCACTCCCCCTGTCAAGTGGCTTTGGTCCCAGAGTAGGTCATCCACTAGGCTCAGCCAAGGCAATTTCAGTAACTTCCATATCCAGGATGGAAGTCAGGTTGAAAGGGATCTAGATAATCCGTATCATCCAAGACCCTCTGCAGCTGAGATGCCACCACACGCTCTGTCACCTTGCGAAGGTTAGAAATAGGTCTGTAATTGTTCAGCTTGGAGGGATCAAGGGAGGTCTTTTTAGCCTACTTTCCAGTAGGCATATGAGATCACTCAGCTTTCTGGTGTGTGTGTGTGTGTGTGTGTGTGTGTGTGTGTGTGTGTGTGCCATCAACTCCGCAACACCTGGACCAATATGAACCAAATTGGGTACAGTTGTAGGGACACCTCAATGGTGTAGTTTGTGATGTCATCATCCATCCCAATCCAAGATGGCAGACAAAAACATGTGAGGTGCAAATGGGCTAACTTGTGAACAGCTTAACTGATTTGAACCAAATTTGCTACAGCTGTAGGGACACATAGGTATGCCCTAATGGCATGGTGTGTGATGATGTCATCCACTCCAATTCAAGATGATGGCCACATGAACATCTGAGGCACAAGTGGGCTAATTTGTGTACTGCAACCAATTTGAATCAAATTGAGTACAGTTGCAGTGAGTGACACACATGGACACCTCAATGGCATAGCTTGTGATGTCATCCATGCCAATTCAAGATGGCAGATGCATAAACATTTGAGGCACAAGTGGGCTAACTTGTGAACCGCTTAAGCGATTCGAACTAAATTTACTGCAGCTGTAGGGACAACTCAATGGTGTAGTTTGTTATGTCATCTACCCCAACCCAAGATGGCAGATGCATGAACATTTGCGGCACAAGAGATCTAACTTGTGGACCTCGATTTGAACCAAATTTAGGCCAGTTGTGGAGACAGTGAAAGGAAAGTAGACTGATTAGTTTTTACTAGAACAACTTGTTTAATAGTGGTCTCACCACCACCTCCTTGAGGCATGTCTGCTGGAACTGCCACGACCCTAGTGTCCAAATTGGCACAGATGCGAGCAACTTTATCTGCAAAGTGGCATGCAAACTGGTCATAGTGGGCTAGCGATGGTTCCTCCCCCATTACATGGGGGTGGGTGGGTGGGTGAAGCAGTGTGCCGCACAGAAAATCTCCACTGGCCGGCACTGAGCAGACACAATGGAGGTGAAGAAAAGGCGTTTAAGGATTTTGTAATAAGTCAATTATCTTTATTACGGTGCAAGACCAGCATAAGGTAGAGCATGAATCAATATCAAATTATGGAACAGTAGAGTCATATTACTTTAAAATTACTACCCTAATATTATGAATACTGTAAAACTAAGGCAAAGTGTGCTGTCAAGTCGATTTCTACTCGTAGCGTCCACAGAGCCCTGTGGTTTTCTTTTGGCAGAATACAGGAGGGGTTTACCATTGCCTCCTCCCGTGCAGTATGAGATGATGCCTTTCAGAATCTTCCTATATCGCTGCTGACCGCTAAAGTACCAGCAGGGATTCAAACAGACAACCTTCTGCTTGTGAGTCAAGCATTTCCCCGCTGTGCAACTTAAGGCTATCACTACTATCCCTTAAAATAAAGGAAAGCACAGAGGCAAAACCAAGATTATAATAATTATAAGCATCTATGTTTAAAAGGTTAAGGACAAAAATTTGTATAAAATGAGGTGGCTAAAATAGGATAGCTAACTGGGTGGACTATATAGTATCAACCTGGGCAGGACTGAATGGGCAAGTAAAATAGCCAGTAGTTAGAAGCTATACAGGCTGATACATAAAGATTTTGTAAAAATATTCATAAGGATTTTGTAAAAATATGGCCTTCTAGTAGAAGTTACCAGTGGGTAATACATAATATCAACCTGAAAAATTTGCTTATGGCTGCAGTCTTTGACAAAGTGGGAATTACCCTTGGAATTTCACCAATGACTCAACGGCCATGACTGTATCCAAGGAAGTTCACCATGATTAAGAACCACTGAGATCAAGTAGGGCTTAACTGTGACTAGCTGAAGCCCATCAGTGGTGTTTCAGTGGTGCTTAGCCAGGACTTCCTTTCTTTGGTGGGGAAACATCCATTGACTTCTTAAGCATTGCTTAGAATTTTTAACCTTTATTGGCCCCCCAAACCTCAACTGCTCAAGACTTCCTTCGTGAGGAAGAGTTCCATCCCTGATCACTTTAGTTGCCTTGTCTGGCTATATTTTTAGAAGGTAATTTGAACAGGACTCATTCATTACCAACGTAGTCTGGACGTTGCCCAGTATTCTAAAGGCAGATTTAATAACACAGAATCATCAAGCACCATTGCATGCTAGTGTGTTACAAGCTCTAATGAAATAATTACAAGTTCCTGTGAGCCCGGGGTGCAAAGCCACGAGGAAGCAATCTGCTGCATCTCTGCATGAGTTACTGCTCCAAGCTGGTTGCTTTCTCATCACACAGCAGAGGAACAGAGACACAGGGGAATGGGCTCCTCCAAGAGTCAATTCTCACACACAAACCTTTGGGGTGTATTCAATTCTAGTTTTTGTTCAAACAAACATACATCTCAGCTGTCAGGAGTTAACAGCTTAGTGGTCCTCAGCCTTAACATAAGAACAGCTCTGCCAGATCAGGCTCAAGGCCTATCTAGTCCAGCATCCTGTTTCACACAGTGGCCCGCCAGATGCCTCTGAGAAGCCCACAGGCAGAGGCGTAACTATAGGGGGGGCAGGTGCCCCGGGCGCCATCTCTTCTGGTCACGTGGGGGGCGCCACCATGACCAATTTTTTTTTAAATTTTTTAAATTATTTGTTAATACAAATGTTTCCTGCTCAGTGCAGCAGCGCTGCAGCAGTCAAGGGAGCACGTCGGTGCCCCCTTCCCCACGAGCGGTCCCTTCTGTGCCGCCTGCGACCCCCCATTGCTTTGCTGGCGCCTGGCAGCCAGTCAGTGGCCTGGCTTGGCGGCGGCGGTGGCGGGCGCTTGTGAGGAAAAACCTAAGTATAATGTAGTATGTTGGGGGGGCAGTGGGGGGGCGCCATTTCAGTGCTTGCTCTGGGCGCCGTTTTCCCTAGTTACGCCTCTGCCCACAGGCAAGAGGTAAGGGCATGCCCTCTCTCCTGCTGTTGCTCGCCTGCAACTGGTATCGAGAGGCATCATGCGTCTGAGGCTGGAGGTGGCCTATAGCTATCAGATTAGTAACCATTGATAGACTGGTCCTCCATGAATTTGCCTAAGCCCCTTTTAAAGTCATCCACATTTGTCATCCCCACCCCCAGTTTGGAGAGGCCTGGAAGGAGGCAAGTTCAGTTTGGAGGATATTTATTTGTATTTATTTTTTATTTCTATACCGCCCTTCCAAAAGTGGCTCAGGGCGGTTTCAATAGAGAAATATTAAATAAATAAGATGGATCGCTGTCCCCAAAGGGCTCACAATCTAAAAAGAAGCATGAGATAGACACCAGCAACAGTCACTGGAGGGATACTGTGCTGGGGGTGGAGAGGGCCAGTTACTCTCCCCCTGCTCAATAAAGAGAATCACCACATTAAAAGGTGCCTCTTTGCCAAGTTAGCAGGGGCATATCACCTTAAAACGAAAAGCAACATAGTGCCATTCTGTTGGTTTGACTCCTCAGATTTCCATTCTCTTCAAACCAACTGAATAGCACTATGTTGCTTTTCACTTTAATGCCATATTCTCTATACTGAACTTGTCTCCTGCATACACAGATGATGTTCTTGATGAGCTGGCGACTAGGAAAGAGGAAGCAGAAGGGCTCTCCGTGCAACAGAAAGTGAAGTCAACTGTGGTTGCCATCCTCCTTCCTCAACAACCAGTAATCCAGGAAGATACAAGGGTTGGGAGCAGGGACAGGAAGCTGGGCAGAGATTATCCTTCCCACCCACTTAAGGACGAACTAAAGGGGAGATATTTGGGGCTACGGAGAGAGGATACCTTTACATATTGTCATCATCCAAACAAACAGAAGTGAAGGAGACCACATCAGTAGGAGCTAAAATTCTAGAGCAGGCCTGCTCAACTTAGGCTCCCCAGCTGTTTTTGAACTACAACTCCCATAATCCCCAGTGACAGTGACCAATAGCCAGGGATTATGGGAACTGTAGGCCAACAGCTGCAGGAGGGCCGAAATTGAGCAGCCCTGTTCTAGAGCCAGGGACCTTCAAGGTATTCTCGCCCAACCCCTCTCACAATCAATGGAGGAAGCTGCTACAGCGGGAAACATTCATGTTTTGTCTGACAACATCCAGCAAAGGAAAGCTTGCCACTGCATGAGGCAGACAGTTCCACCGTCAGATACTGCCCCTGGATCTCTGCTTCCTTGCAATTTCAAGCCATTGGTTCCAGTCCTGCCCTCAGGAGCAACCGCGAACTAAGTCTGCTCCTCCTATGAGAAAGTCCTGGGTGCTTTCTGTTGTTCAGGATACACATACTCACGCAGCTCCTTCCTCCTAGTGGGGCATGGTTTTCGGACCACTCACCATCTTTGTTGCCCTCCTCTGAATCCATTCCAACTTATCAACATCCTTCTGGAAATTTGGACACAACGTTCCAGCTAGATACAGCCCATCACCTCAAGGATGACTCAGCAAGGAGTAGGCTTAGTGGGTGGTGCCATAGGCAGTGAGTAGGCAGAGGCAGCAGCAGCAGCGGCAGGAAACCCTGTGAGAGTTTTATCAGCTGGATCTTTGCCAAACTGCCATATCGCAAGAGACAAAGTCAACTAAGGAGAACAGATATTGCCAAAGGGGATTGCAGTTTTAAATCCTGGGATTTCTTTAAACCCCGTTCTTGCATTTAAGCACTCAGTTCACCGACACGGCAAACCCAGATATAGCCAATTTTATTTAACATGAACAATTTCAACAGAATTAGGAAACAAAATAAATACCGCCTTCAGCTACAAATACAAAAAGAATTACAACAATTTCACTTCTATTTGAAGTATTTACTGTCCAGTCTTGATGACAACCTAATTAGCAAAATGGCAAGGTACTGTTATCTCATTTGCAACATCTGCTTAGGTTTTCAATAATGTTCTGCTTTCTTTTTTCTGTGATTCCTGTTTTATGATTGTAATGGAGGGTGCTCTGCTCCCTTTGGCTTTCAGTAAGATCTATCTGGAGTTCACCACAACTGTCTTAATTTTAACCTGTCAGTATTGTGTTACAATCTGTCTGTTTTATTATGCTGAGTTTTTGTTTTTGTTTTGTAAGTATGTATGTTTTATCTAAGTACTGGTCTATGACCGCAATAAAGGACTGACTGATTGACTACAACAATTTCACAGAATAGAAATTTAACTAAAAGCCTGGGGACACAGGTGTGTCTTGACAGTCTTTTGAAAAGAAATCAGAGATGGAGAAGCTCTTATTTTGACAAGGGGTGCATTCCAATGCCCTGGGGCAGCCACCAAGAAAGTCTGGCCGGCCCAGTCCCGTCCCAGACTGCAATTTTACTTTGCTTAACCACAGAAGGGCAAGTGTGCATTCATGTATCGTCCAGCCTTAAGTCAAAGTCCCTGCGAGCTATGGGAGTGCACTCCATACATGATTCCGGTGTTTCGTTGGCGTGTAGCCCAATTTATGTCTGGAGTTTAAAAAAATCCAATTTGTGTGTCAGTTTTTTGGGCAAATTCAGAATATCCGAAACTCAAGGTACTTCACCCCTCTTAATCCCGTGGTAAAGCCTGCTGTCTGGGAGAGCTCCAGGCATTGAATGTGGAACCCTCTGTATGCAAAGCAGATGTTCTATCACCGAACTACAGCCCCATTCCCAAAGGGGGATCTTACACAGCCTACAATGCTCACATGTAGTCACCTACCCAAATGCAAAGCAAGGTGCACCCTGCTTAGCAAGAGGGACAATTCATGCTCACTACCACAAGATTGGCTCCCCACCGTAGAGAATCCTTCCTTGCTCCATCAGCCCCTCCTCCCAAGGAAAAGTGGGAATGAGAACCTGCCCAAGTGGGATGTCCTAATGCTGAATACAGTCATGACAATAGCTGACTTATACAGCTAGGGGAGGGACAGGTAGGCATTCCAGGAGAAAGGCTTTCTATCTTGGAGACCGCAGCAGCCCACAGAATAGCCACAAGGGCTCTGTCTCCTCCTGCCCAGCCATATATGGAAACAGGGTCTTTCCAGAGGTGGGGATGCACACATTACCTTCAGTATCGGCGGCAACTGAAATTCATTCCAGCTCACGAAACTTTGAAAAAGCTGCTTTGCCAACCCAGATTCACATGCCATTCTTGCCGATTTCCAATCTCAAAGTTGTCTTCTCTCACCAAGCTCCCATCCAGCACGTATCCCAGCTTTCTCCCAGATTCAAGGTGAAGTAGGACAGAATTTAAAGCCATTACACGCCATTGCAGAAAACATTAAAAAAAACACAAAAAACACTCAAGCCAGATCCAAGGCATTAAAAACCTTCTGAGACAACTAAAAGCAACAAAAGCACGACAAGCGTTGCGAAGGCCTACGTAAGCAGCCAGGTTTGTGCGAGTTGACAGAACACCAAAAGAGATGGTGGATCTCCAAAGGGAGACATTCCACAGGGTGCAATACCTTTTCAATTACCAAACCAAGCCTGGGTGGTTATATAATCCCACACCTGAGGCTGCACTCGGGGAGATGTTTATCTGGGGACAACTTGCATGTTAAATCCCTTTAATTCCACATAATCCAGTGTGCAGACAGAAAGCAATCTGCAGAACTGGACCATAACAGCCATGACAAGCTCCAAAACGGAAATAGGGGGGCGGCAAATGCCTCCCACTGCAGGAAATGCGCCAACCAAGGCCGGTGGCTGCTATGAAAGATTGCCAGAGCACCAGCCCTCCAGGGCTAGCTGAGCCTCTGACCATTGACTAATACACTATTAGCAGGGGGCCGGTGGGCAGGAGAAGAGAAGAAGGAAATCAAGCACATTTAAGTGCAGCAGATTGGGAGGAAAACCCACAAAGATCAAGCCAGGCCCACAGATTTGGGCCATTGGTATCATCCAGGAGACCAATGCGCATAATGATTTTGGGCAACATCTGCCCTCACCCCCCACGACGGAAAAAGAGGTGAGAGCATTGTTGCACTTACAGCTTTCTCTGCATTATTGCCCCTTCTTTATCCCCACTGCAGTCATTTTTGCTCAGAGGAAAGAGACAGGGTAACAAGGAACACGTTGTTGTACACTCTCCATGGATTAATCTCTGGGGAACATCCCTGCCGATTTTTGTTTCCATTCCACTAACACTGATCAACATTTAGAGTTCTTGTTGTGGTTTTTAAACTTGAACACTCTTGCCAATATGGCCGCCGCAGGCCTGAGAGCACCTGAGGTTCTCCACATGAGCCGTGTGGAGAGCCTGCACAGCTTGTGTAGGGAGAGTGGGCTTGACCCACTCTCTCCACACACGAGCATGCCACCCTCCTTGGGCAGCCATATTGGCCACCCACACGATTACTAGCTCTGGGGAGACCCCCGACAACGGGAGGCTTGTTGTCGCCTCCTGGTCGGAGGTCACCTCATGAGTCACCGCGTCGTCTTCTCACGATTGGGAAAATGGGGTTAGCGGAGCACCCGCTCTGCTAACCTTGTTTTAGGGGAGGGGTTAGTGTGAGGGTTAGCCGCCATTGAACCTCCGGGCTCACCCACGGGCCTGGTGGTTCTCACGATGGGGGGGGAAACCAGGCTGGGCTCCCTTAGGCCAGTTGTGAGAATAGTCTTACTGAAAGCCTTGCAATGCAATCACCTATTGTCCCTCTCCAAGGGTGTAGATCTCGTCAAAAATCACAATGAGCATTCATCCCTGCAGATGGTACTGATCACTCCAGCCGACTCATATACTGAGGTCATTCACACAATCATAAACTGTGTTTTACCCAGGTTTGGGAGATGTGTGTGCTCCCAATTTTTGGTTGTGTGGAAGCAAAGTGGGAGGAAAACCTGGGTAGAAGTGATTTTGTGGATGCAAGGGTAGTTGGAAAAGCTACCCAGGTTTTCCTCCTACTTTGCTTCCACACAACCAAAAATTGGAGCACACACACAGCTCCTAAACCTGGGCAGAACACAGTTTTTGCCTGTATGAATGACCACATTATCTGACCTGGCATGGGGCACAATGGACAGGAGCAGCGAAGGAACCCCTGCTTGTTTTTGTTCCAAGAGAGAAGTAGTGTTAGCAAGACCAGCTCTAAGCAAGCCAGTGCCTCATGCCAAACTGAAAGTGAGGCCTCCGTTGCTGAAAGAGACAAGGATGCCCAGTTTTGCCCAGGGGCAGCATCGATTTTGACCCAAACAGCACCCCATGAAGCACACCCTGTTGGGGGCAGCTATATGGTACCCCGTTTGGTTCGCCCACCCCTAAAAGCTAGCCTTGCATGTTCCTCTGCAAAGTGCACCCCTGCCCTTTGGGCACCCTGAAGACTAACCATAGGGATATAGCAAGCTGCCATATACCGAGTCAGACCATTGGTCCATCCAGTTCAGTAAGAGCTGCACTGACTGGTGGCAGCTCTCCAAGGTTTCAGGCAGGAGTCTCTCTCAGCCCTACCTAGAGATGCTGCCAGGAAGTGAACCTGGGTCATTCTGATTTATAACCATCCATGATTTATTGTGGTCACCAAAAGACTGTACATCTGCTGCAGTGCTCAAGTAATTGTGGGCAGGGGGATAGGGGGCCCTTGAAATCCACAAGTGCCATCTCCCAACTCCCTGCAATTTTGGCCAAATCATGTCTGCTCAAGAGACTTCTAAGTCACAGAAGTAAGGGAGACACCAACACCAGTCTTCTCCCCATGATTCAAGCATTGGTTTGCTCTTTGTTCTAACAAACTAACACACCTACCCCTCTGGAACTGTGCCACAACCAGAGTCATTAAGGGTGGCACAAGGATCCTTACAGGTTCATTTAAACAGGGTGTGTGCAAGAACTCCATCAGGATTCAGAGAGTAGAGAGTAGAGCTGGCTTTGCAGAAGTGAGTAAGGAGTGTTCCCTTGGCTAAGCTGTGTCTGCCCTGGTTTGCATTTGGATGGGAGACTACACAAACACTGCCTGCCATAAAATATTCCCCTTCAGGGTTGGGCTGTAGCTTAGTACAATCGGATGCTCTAAGGTTCAGTCCCTGCCAACATCTCCAGGTGGGACTTGGAAAGACTCCTGCCTGAAACCTTGGAGAGCTGCTGCCAATCAGTGTAGGCAGTACTGAGCTAGATGGACCAATGGTCTGACTCAGTATGAGGCCGCTTCCTTCCTATTTCATTCACAACCTTATAAGGAGGGCAAACTGGCCCAGTGACCTGCCCAACCAAGTGTGTGCTTTGACTACATATGAACTTGGGTTCTTGCCCACTGTGGCTGGGTGTGAAGTCACCAGTCACAACTGAAGTCCTCTGTGCGCCTGAGGCAGGGCACCAAACACCAGCCCTCTCGCATGCCAGTCAGAGCTGACAATACTGAGCTAGATGGGCCAATGGTCTGACTGGGGATAAGGCAGCGTCCTATATTTGTGGAGAGAGCATACAGAAATAATTTGGATTTTCCACTTCAGGCACCAAAGTTTTCTGGGCTTACCCCATTTAAAAAGATAAAGTGTGCCGTCGAATCGGTGTCGACTCCTGGCACCCACAGAGCCCTGTGGTTGTCTTTGGTGGACTATAAGAGGGGTTGACCATTGCCTCCTCCCGCACAGTGTGAGATGATGCCTTTCAGCATCTTCCTATATTGCTGCTGCCCGATGTAGGTGTTTCCCATAGTCTGGGAAACATACCAGCAGGGATTCGAACTGGCAACCTCAGACTTGCTGGTCAAGTCATTTCCCCGCTGCGCCATTAGCACTTAGCAATAGCAATAGCACTTACATTTATATACCGCTCTATAGCCGGAGCTCTCTAAGCGGTTTGCAATGATTTAGCATATTGCCCCCAACATTCTGGGTACTCATTTTACCAACCTCGGAAGGATGGAAGGCTGAGTCAACCTTGAGCCCCTGGTCAGGATCGAACTTGTAACCTTTTGGTTACAGGGCGGCAGTTTTACCACTGCGCCACCATTAGGTGACTTTATAGGATTTAAAACAAAAAACAAAAACACCACCCTGCAGGGATGTCTTCATTGGGGAATGGGGTAGGTAAGAAGTCAAGCTTCACACTCACACACCCCAACCCTTTCCTATTTCAAATGCAGATTTATTTTATTGCCTTAAGAGCCCTGGATCATGGGTTAACACACCGAGACACGTGGGCAAAAATGATCTATCCAGAGAGCATTACCCATCATTTAAGAGATGTACTTTGGTAAAGAGGGAGTTCGTTTCCCTATAATCCTGTTTCCCCTGCATGGAACAGAGATTCAGTGTGTCTCAATAAGCCACTTAGTAGCAGCAGAGATTTAAGTTTCACATAAAAGGAGTGTGAGGATGGTGTATTTTCATGAAAAGCAAATTACTGCCTTGGGATGGCTGTGTTAACTTCTACATAAGGGACCACTGCTGTTCTATTAGCATCATAAAGCAACAGCATTGCCTGAATGCTGGTTGCCAGTTTAGGGACAAACCCATTCAATTTCCCTTTCTATTGCCTTCCAATCACCTTTTTCAGTACACAAAAAACCTGAAGCCTTTAGGATTCAAAGGATTCAAACTCAAACTAACTATGCAGTGAGACACTGGGAAATACATAAAGCTCAATAAATCCCCCAGCACCACAGGATTTCCTTTCAACAATTTAGTCTTGCATAGGGACACCTCCTTTGAGTTCCTTAGAAAGCACTGTTGTATTTCAGTACCAGAGCTCACTGCAGTTCACCTGGGGAGCTATTTGCCACCTGTGTACTCCTGTGGTTGCCAATAGTAGAGCCCACGCTACTGCACAGCACACAGCCTTTCATGTTACAAGTCCAAATTTACTGCGCCTGGAAATTCTAGCCCAGGAATTTAAAGAAGCCTTGGGAAACCAGGCTGGTGCTGCAAATCCTGGAATCTATGGTCAATGACTTTGTGCCCATAAACATAGCAAGAATTGCCCTGTCACGTCCAGCCTGGCAGGAGAGAGCTGGTCTGATGGTCGCGAGCATGAATGGCCCTCTTTGCTAAGCAGGATCCATACTGGTTTGCATTTGGATGGGTGACTACGTGTGAGCGGTGTTCCCTCTAACAGAGATTCCCAGATGTTGTGGACTACAACTCCCATAATCCCCAAACAAAAGCCACTGCAGCTAGGGATTCATTCATTCATTCAATTTCTATACCGTCCTTCCAAAGATGGCTCAGGGCAGTTTACACAGAGAAACAACAAATAAATAAGATGCATCCCTGTCCCCAAAGGGCTCACAATCTAAAAACAAACAAAAGATAGACACCAGCAACAGTCACTGGAGATAGTGTGCTGGGGGTGGAGAGGGCCAGTTACTCTCCCCCTGCTAAATAAAGAGAATCACCTTGGGGTCCTGCTGGGAGTTGTAGTCAACAACATCTGGGAATCCCTGTTAGAGGGAACACTGCATGTGAGCCCTGTAAGATATGCTCCTCAGGGGATGGGGTCATAGCTTGGTGGAAGAACACTTCGGCAGCTCTTTGTTAACTGAGCAAAAAGGACACCTTTTAAAAGTAGTGATTCTCTTATATTCAGCAGGGGGAGAGCAACTGTCCCTATCCTTCCCCAGGACAGCATCCCGCTATTGGTTGTTGCTGGTATCTGCCTTATGTTTCTCTTCTTAGCAAATAAACCATGCTGCCTGAAAACCTGTGCCCCTCCTAGTTGGAAACCTCCGGTGTGGTTAGGGAGAGACCCCAAAGGCTGAAAACTAAGTAGAATGAGGGCACTGAAGGAATGTAATGAGGGATACTTAGGGAGGCGAGCTGGTTTTGTGGTAGAGAGCAAGAATTGTCCTCCACCCTGGTTGGACCACACATGAGCACCCACCGTCAGCTGTAAGATATTCCCCTTAGAGGATGGAGCTGTAGATCAGTGGAAGAGCATCTGTGTGCTTGCATGCAGAAAGTCCCAGGTTCAAACCCTGGCAGCATCTCCAGGGCTTTTAGCTCGCCTCTCCCCCAGAATCAGGGCGTAACTATCATAGGGCAAGGGGAGACAGTTGTCTGGGGGCCCCTCAGAGGCAAGTCACATGAGTGACTCCCCCAGCCACTCACCCACCCAGGTTTCCTTCAGTTGTATTCATCCTGTGAAACTGATGTGAGTGTTAAGACCTGGAGCTACCTGAGCAGCATGTCTTTCTCTAGTACCATTAAATGACTTGCATCGTCCACAATTTACAAAACCTTTTTAAAAAACAGTTTAGGATGATCTATTATGGCACATAGGTTATAATGTGAGTGAGTGAGTGTGTGTGTGTGTGTGTATGTGTGTATGTATACATACACACAAACACACACACAAGCTGAAGGATCAGGGCTGCATTTAGAGTGGCCATGAACAGCAGTTCAGCATGGCACTGACCACCCAACAGGAGGCAACAGGAGAATGGGACGGGAAGTGCGGTCTATTTGTACCTCGGCTTCTGCTATGCGTACTTCCATCATGCTCACTGGAGAGTATTATGTACAGTTGCACCCAACAAGACACATGACAAGGGAGCAATATTCCGGCAAAAAGCCATTTTAGTATTCCGAAAAAGAAATACAGGTGAGATAAGGCTTCCCCACCCCTCCAATTTTTGTTGCTACAGATTCACACATTTGTTATTCTCCAGTTGAAGCTGTTAAAGGGTTGTTGTAAACTCTGCAAGTACAATGATAAGAAACCTGGGGTGTAGCTAGGGGAGAGTGAGGAAGATAATGAAGAAAATAGGGAGGGGTGGAGGCTCGGATTCTTTGAGACCATCTGCTCACTTATAGGGATACCCCTGTAAGGAACCATTTCCCTTGGAAATCCACCCTCCTCCAGGATCACTGGTCTCCAGAATTAAACTGCCAACACTTGCATAGATTGGGAAATGCAAACACAACACCTTCCTTGCCAGCACAACTGTGATAACACCTCCGCCCTGTGACTCAGAAGCCAAAGGTTTGCAAAACTCTTTAAGGCCTTTGAGACAAGGTGCCAAAAGAAAAGTTTCCATAACTGACATTCCATTCGAGGGCTGCTACCCTTTTCCAGGCAGAGCCCCCTGCTGCACATGGCTGCATATCAGGCAGAAATTCAATAGGTAATGCCCTGCCCAGCATGGAGATGCAGAGATTGTGCATGTTGTACCAGGAAGATGCCTGCCTACCATACCACATTCAGAAGGTACAGGCGAGGAGAGCTAATCGTGCGATAGTGAGCATGAATTGTCCCCTTTGCAGAGCAGGGTCTGCCGTGGTTTGCACTTGGATGGGCAACTACAGGTGAGCATCTTGGTAGAGCATCAGCGGTACAGCATCCATGGTAGAGCATCAGCCTGGCATGCAGAGAGTCCCAGATTCAGGTAGACTCACCTCCAGGTAGGGCTGGGAGAGACTCCTGCCTGAAACCTTTGAAAGTCACTGCCAATCAGTGCAGACAATACTCAGTCAGGTGGACCAATGGTCTGACTCGGTTTAAGGCAGCTTCCTACGAGCTCTGCCAAGAGAGGGAAATGCGGCAAACCCCGGCCAAGCACTACAGAAGTTACCTTACTGTGGCACAAAGGAGCAGGTTTCCATGAACAGGGGGTATCCACCTACCACACTGTGTTAACAAGAGATACCTCCCTGGTGCAGAGGGAGTATTTGGGAAACTTTTCTCCCTCAATGTACTTTAACTCAGGGTGACCCAATGAAACGGATGTGGATTCAGGGGACAGAGAAAAGGAAGTTCTTCACATAATGCTTTGCTAGCTTACATAGTCGATCAGCATGGTGTATGCCAACAGTTACTAGCAGATGATTTTAAGAAATAGTTGACCTGACACTGAAACACACACACAAGCATGCTGGCAGGGAATAAAGACACCACTGAAACAGGTTCACACAACCCTATTCACAGATAGGGTTGTATTCACAGATAAGAAAAAACGTTTGGGGATTTTTTCAGAGGCCTTTAAGCAGTGTCAGTAGACTTGGTAAGAAGGGTGCCTATTGAACTTCTTGAGGAAGAGAGTTCCAAAGGGCAGGGGCCAGTGTCAACCAAGCTCTCCTCCACATGGCAGCCAAACAAACCTTTGATGGAAGCACCACATGCAGGAGGACCTCCCTGCTTGACCTAATGGGCAGGGCAGACATGGTCAGTGCAGTGGTGGGGGGTTCCATGGCTTCTCTCCTTGCTCGATCCAAGTGAGCCTAGTTTCTCTAACAATGATTGACAACTTTTAACTTTAAATGGAAGTCCCTGGTTAAAAATAAACTTTCCCAATTCAGACTTTCTCAAGTCACACATCTTAGAGATGGAGATACAGGTGGAAGTGGCCAGCCTCAAGAAAGGCACATATATAGGAAACCAGCTAGTTAATTTTAAACTGGCAGAATACTTAAGTAACACACTAATTCCTAAATTTAGGCGTGCCTTAATGCTTGCCCGTGTTAACGCGCTGCCTTCTGCTGTTTTGGAAGGAAGATTTAAAGGGTACCATTTTCATCTCGACTCTGCCCATGTGGCTCTGGTGCTGTGGAAACTACCGCTCACATCATCCTATATTGTGATTT
Source organism: Hemicordylus capensis (assembly GCF_027244095.1). NCBI lineage: Eukaryota > Metazoa > Chordata > Lepidosauria > Squamata > Cordylidae > Hemicordylus > Hemicordylus capensis. The sequence goes on along the minus strand of NC_069663.1, from coordinate 11,080,371 downwards.
GTACAGGGGCATCAGCTAAGGTTAATTGTCCTGCTTCTGGAATTTTTTTTTTTTTTAAATATTTTATATCCCACTCTTCCTCTGAGGAGCCCAGAGCGGTGTACTACATATTTATGTTTCTCCTCACAACAACCCTGTGAAGTAGGTTAGGCTGAGAGAGAAGTGACCGGCCCAGAGTCACCCAGCTAGTATCATGGCTGAATGGGGATTTGAACTCGGGTCTCCTCAGTCCTAGTCCAGAATTCGAACCACTACACCATGCTGGCTCTCTTTTAAATAACTAAAAATTAATAAATAAAATTTAGATTGTGAGCCCTTTGGGGACAGGGATCCATCTTATTTATTTTTGGAAGGAAGATTTAAAGGGTATTTATTAATAATAAATAAATAAATAAATAAATAAATAAATAAATAAATAAATAATAAAAACACCTTGAAGAGCACCTAAACACCATAGGGGCCACAGAAATCACCATCAGCCAATTACAAAAAGCAACATTACTGGGAGCAGCCTATATTCTGCAACGATATCTATAACAGCAGCAACAACATTGACAATAAAATTCAGCCATCCCAGGTCCTTGGGAAGGACTCGATGTCTGGATAAAACAAACCAGTCAATAATAACTGTGTGACTGTGTAAATAAACAAACAAATAAATAAATAATATCCCCACTTCTGGAAAATTTCCCTGGCCATTCTGATCATTTTAATCTTAACCTTTTATTGTCTCCATTTGATAAGGGGATTTCTATCCGAATGGCAAGATTCTGTTATATGGTTTGTAAAACTCGTTCTGATTTTTTGTAATGTTTTGTTTTTGTCTGGTCCATGACCGAAATAAAGTGCTATCTAACTATCCTTGCTTGAACAAGGAAGGAAGCCATAGAACCCCTTACTACTGTGTGACCAGCAACAAAATGGAGGGCACGCATGGGCCCATATTAGGTTTGCATGTGTGCCTTCTATTTCTTAGCTGGCTCACACAGCCAGATGTGAGCTAAAAGCCCTGTGTGAAGAACACCCTGGTCATCTGTGGTGAAGAGGAAGTCTCCAGGGGACCAGGCAGAAATGGTTTACAAAATTTATTCTCCCCTCCTTCATTTAGGCCACAAAATTAGGTTCGTCTGCGGCTGCCACCAACTCATTTGGTGGCTACTCGGGAACGGGCCTTCTCCATTGCTGCCCCTGGACTTTGGAATGTGCTCCCTGTTGAAATAAAAGCCTCCCCATCTCTGGCCACTTTTAAAAAGGTGCTGAAGGCACATTTATTCACCCAGGCTTTTAATTAGATTTATAGTTTTAATACTTTTAATGTTGGGTTTTAATGCTAATGATTTTAATGTTTAAATGATTTCAATTGCTTTTATTTTGATGTAAACTGTTGTGAGCCATTTTTGGAAAGACAGTCTATAAATAAAATAAATGATTGAAAGAACCATCTACAAACAGACTAGCAAAAATAGCAATGGAATAGCCAGACAGGTCCACACAAGTTGTTTTATACACAACTCTTTGCTAGAATGCAAGTACCCATGCCCCAGATCCTACTATACTAGCTGCCTCCACAGGCAGGTCAACCGTTTAAGGTTAAACTCCACTTTTTGGCAACTACACAGATTAACGGCACCTCCCACACCATCTTCTATCAAGGTGAATGTTTCTAGCATCGAGACAAGTTAGCCCAAGGCAAGTGAGCAGTTCCATGCACAGGGCAATCCCAGGATTTTATGACTGGTAGGGACAAGAAGGTCACTAACACCCACTCTAAGGAAGGATTAACCGTCGATCAGCCCTGCCCACGCCAACCAAGTTAACTCCCATAATCCAGATCACAATATACCACATGCAGAGCGCCAAAGGGGAAATGCAGCACAACTGTATTCAAGCTATGACTGGGTGACATGTTGGTTCAGAGCGACTGTCACTCACAGAGCATGGTGGCAGGCTCTTGTTAAGGGGTTTTTGAGTCTGTTACTGTTTACACACAGAATCTCTCGATTCGCCCGCCCCGGTTTAAGATTCATTCCTTTATCCCAAGAAACCTGGGGGCCTGCAGTGCTGTGAGAGAATTCTCAGCACATTCCTCAACACGGAATGCCCAGGATATATTGGAAGAACTTTTTAATGGTTAAAGGAACAAAGAACAGACCTGAGCTTGTAGCATCAATATGCCCAGATGTCAAACAGCATTAATTGCCTAGGCATTTCATAGGAACATGGGAAGCTGCCTTGTACAGAGTCAGACCATTGATCTATCTAGCTCAGTACTGTCTACATTGACTGGCAGTGGCTTTCCAAGGTTGCAGGCAGGAATCTCTCTCCCCTTCTCGTAATCAGGTTAGTAAACGTGTATGTCATTTATGCAATGCTCCTGCATAGGAATAGGGAGGGAAGACGCGACCAAGAGGTTCACGCAGATGAGACAGTAAATCTCTTCTGGAAAGGTTTGTATGGTTATGTGCAAAAAGACAAGAGTATCTCTTCTAAACAGCAATGGGACAAATTGTGGAAATGGATGTCGGACGTAACCCCCCCGATTACCTGATGTGCCTTGAAATCCCCCACCCCCGAGTTACAGTACTACCTGCACATACTTCATAACCTTGTGTGTTTCCAAATCCTTGTGTGTAAATCTTTGTAGATATATCATGTACAAACAACCACTTTGTATATAATTGTGCTTTGGCAACGTACTGTATGCTTTGGTAGTTTGTTGGTTCAATAAAAAAAAATCTTGTCCTATTTAAAAAAATAAATAAATTTTGTCCTACCTGGAGATGCTGCCAGGGATTGAACCTGGGCCCTTCTGCATGCAAAGCAGACGAACTATGCCTCTGAACTGCACACTGGACGACAGCCCCGCCCCATTTCCTTCAGCAGACCACACACAGACTCTGCTGGATGGCGCCCACAGAAATCAGTTCAGCCCCAGTGCTGGGGGAAGTGTGGCCAGTCAGCAGAAGATGCAAAAGCTGCCTGTCCAGCAGGATGAATGAGTAAATCCCAAGCCTGACAGAAGCCCTGTGTGTCCGACACTGTTAACTTTCCCTCCGATTATCAAGGAGTTATTCCTCCTGATCACCAAACCAACACATTTGAATTAGAGGAAGAAAGTAGCCACTGAATGCACAGAGTGGCTTCCCTTCTTCTAGAGCAGGGGTCTCAAACGGCAGCCCACTAGCTGCTGTTAGACTACAAATGCCATCATCCCTAGTCACAATGGCCAGTAGTCAGGGATGAGGGGAGTCCTAGTCCAACAAGAGTTGAAGGGCCACAGCTTGGGCCCCTTGCTCTAGTATCCAGGGCTAGTTTACGTATTTATTTAAAGTATGCGTATCCAGACCCTCCAGTGCAATACTGCTCAGGTCAGCTCACCATGACAACAATATGAAATAAATAAAGTTCAGTTTAAAAACTACACCCAGTGAAAACCAGATTTACAGATTAAAAACCTACTGGAGATAGTCTGGGAGTAAAAACTAATAAGCCTCTCAAACGGTGAATTTGTAAGTGTTCCTTAAAAACCTTAAGGGAACTTGGCAACTCACATCTCGAAGGCATTCTGAAGCCAAGGGGCCACAGCCAAAAAGGCCCCGTCTCCTCCCTGCCAGCTAGATCTCAGGCCACCAACAGGGCCCAAGTTATAAACCCAAGGGCACTGGCAGATTCATAAGGGCAAACCCTGGCTCCAAGCCATGTAGGTCTTTAAAGGTCAAAACCAGCACCCTGAATCTAGCCTGGAAGTAAACTGATAACCAATTAAGCTGCCGCAGGATGGGTACAATACATGTGAAACAACTAACTCTCACGAGCATCCTTGCAGCACCATTCTGGAACAACTGAAGCTTCTGAGCTGTCTTCAAGGGCAGCCCCACATAAAGCACTCTGCGGTAATCCAACCTGGATTACTAGTTCATAGAAGCACATTCATTGCTGAATAACGGCAGCATCGTGGCAACCAGCATCTCATGTGAATGAACCCTCAGAGGTTATACCACCTCCATTCTTTCTACTGACTGTGTTGACACATTCAACTGCAACATTCCACATCGAGATAGTTACATGCGACCAGCCACAAGTGATATGTAGTTGAAACATAGTTAACTGAGAAGAGAATGCTTGGTTTATTTTTCAGCATCTAGAGCAAGCCAAAACACAAAGCCGTTTCCTCATTTTCTGTAAGAGCTCTGTTGGATGTGATGCAAGACGCAAGTTCCATCTGTACCCGCTCACTTTCCCCGGGCATGTTGCTACTTGATGCTTTGGCCTTTCCACAGGGCATGGATGGCATGCAGGGAATGGGATAGCTAAACACAAAGCCCAATGTAATACAAGGGAAGGCAATCGGCCATCTAAAGCAACCTTTCGGAGTGGAAGAACCAAGATTTTAAAAGGCTTCGCAAACCGGGCGGAACACACTGTCCCAGCCCAGTTGTGCTTGTTCCAGATTCCAGGGTAAGTGTTGAAACCTTGCAGATATGTGGGTCTTCGGAGAGGACACCAGATTTTATGGTCCACTTGTTTTCATTGTGAACAAGGAAAAATATACCAAGTGTCCTCAAATGTGTGTGTTCTAATTAGAGGTATATGCTTCTCTTCCAACATAGCTGCTTCTAACAGGTTTCTAACTTCACCTCACCTAAGGATCTAAGCCATCTTCTACCTTGTCCCAAACACACAAAAACTGCCCCAAAAGTGCAACAGTCATTCTACCCTCCAAGCATTCTCCCCATTCCCTCTAACATCCCCACCTCCATCCTCCAGACAAGCCGCAGACCAGAGTTCACTACACTTCCTTGCTGTTTGGGGCAACCAGGCACCTGTGTTTTCTAGCCCTGAATGGAGGAGCTGGTTGGTTTTTTTGAGAGAGAGAGATGTATCCTTTTAGTACATCAGAAAACCCATAAACCTGCACCTTCAGCCAGAGCCTACATGGCATAGTGACTAAGAGACCACTTTGTCAGTGGCAAAGAAATCTTCGAAATTTCACCTCTGCCATGAACTGATTTGATGGCCTTAGGCATAGGAAGCTGCCTTAAACTGAGTCAGACCACTGGTCCATCTAGCTCAGTATTATCTACACAGACTGGCAGCAGCTTCTCCAAGATTGCAGGCAGGAGTTTCTCTAAGTCCTATCTTGGAGATGCTGCCAGGGAGGAAACTTGGAACCTTCTGCATGTAAGCATGCAGGTGCTCTTCCCAGAGCAGAAACTCTCTTAGCCCTGGATAAAAAGAAAACAAAAAAACCAACAACTTAGAAGAACATATTCAGACTCCATCACCTGTGAGTTATAGGGACAAACTCTTCCATTACATTCCTCATATCTGAAGCATGTAGATAATAGCCTTACAACATTGTAAGACAGGGCTGCACAACATCAGCCTTCCTGCAGAGGTTGGACTACAGCTCCCATCACTCCTAACTATTAGCCACTGGGGATGATGGGAGTTGTAGTCCAACAGCAGCTGGAGGGTCCAAGTTGTGTGGTAAGTGAGCAACAAGGTAATACGCTTCGAACACTCCAAAGAGCTATACTAGAGGTGGCCAACTGGAGGCTTCCCAGATTGTGGACTACAACTGCCATCACCCCCATGATGAGAGCCGTAGTCCAACAGCAGCTGGAAAGCCTCAGGTTGGCATCCCCCCATGCAGCACCAATGCCAAGCATTATTATTATTCATCCCGAAATAGCACACACCAGGAAGGGCTTTAACACTTAATCCTACTAACTGTATAAAGTGGCCTCTGGTCATGCAGAATGAAGAGGCTGAGCAAATCATGAGTAGAGATCTTGGGCTGTATCGCTTCAGTCTGCAGGGGCGTTTCGGAATGCTCCCCAACATCTGCTAGGGAATTTATGTAGCCCTTCTCCAAATCCACTAGTTTACTAACACGAAAGGAACATTGAAGAGTACCAGACCAACCACCTGCAGTCTGAAGTGGTACAGTCCAGAATTCTAGCATCTCATTCTGCAGAGCGTGCAGGATGTGACTCTTACAGGCCGACACTTTGGCCATCCTGTTAATCCCACACCTGTTCTCGGCTGCAGCACAAAGGAGGAGCATCGTTTTGCTTCTCATACCAGGCAAGCCGCAAAAGTTTTAGGTGTCTCTCTCCATAACCGGGAACAGAGCTACCCTTCGCCCATCATGTGATGGGAGAGAACAAACACTTATTTGAGCGGTCAGGAATTTGAGAGAATGGGCAAGTCTCACTCTGCAGGCAGAGTTTATTATACTTCTATCCTGGCCTTGCGCCAAGGAGCTCAGGGCAGCAGGAGTCTTCATTTGTGTCTTCACAGCCACCTTGTTAGGCTGGGCAGGAAGAATTTGCCAGGAACCCGGGCTGGTCCCGGGTCACACAGTGAGCTGTGAAACTGAGTAAGCATTTGAACCTGGGTCTCCTCAGCCCTGTTCTAATGCTCCGGTCCAGAGGTAGCCCATGTGTGGCTTTCAAGCCACTGCTGAACTACAACATCCATCATTCTCAGCTGTAATAAACTGTGGCCAGGGGTGATGGGAGTTGTAGTCCAGCAACATCTGCAGAGCTGCACATTGCCTACCCCTGCTTTGGCCACAACACTGAGAAAAAAAGGCACGTTTTAAAAGTGGTGATTCTCTTTATTGAGCAGGGGGGAGAGCAACTGGCCCTATCCATCCCCAGCACAGCATCCCTGGTATTTATCTTAGGTTTCTTTTTAGATTGTGAGCCCCTTGGGGACAGGGAGTCATCTTTATTTATTTATCTTTCATTTCTCTATGTAAACCGCTTAGGGAACATTTGTTGAAAAGCAGTATATAAATATTCGTAGTAGTAGTACACTATACCAGTGCACTGTGGCAGAGACCCTAATCTACAGCATAGGTGATGAAAGCTGTGATCTTCACTATTTTTCAGGTGTGTGCTATGATGAAGTGGGGGTTTGTATTTGTTTCGGTGTTCGTGATATGGTTCAAAGTTCTACTGGAGGTTTTGTATTGAAGGTAATAGAAGCCACAAAAGCCCTACAGTGATCGGGCAGAGGGGATTCCATAGGCAGGCTGGCCATGGGTGAGTCTCTGTGACAGTTAATGTCAGTTTAAGACTGTTAAGGTTTTCTGCTGCTGGTTGGAAGCAGTGTTCACTCTAAAAGGGATTCCCAGATGTTTGACTACAACACCCAGAATCCCCACACAAAAGCCATTACAGCTGGGGATTCTGGGGGTTGTAGTCAATAACATCTGGGAATCCCTCTTAGAGGGAACAATAGTTGGAAGGTGTGCTTCATGTAGCTCTGCCCATAAGAGAATCATTATATGTTTTTCAAGCCAGAATACTGTATTTACCCAAACAGAAGCTGACCCCCTTTAAAAATATGGGAGAAATATGTTATAATATTTACAGAAAAGGAAAAGGGGCCTGAATTTAATATAACCCCACCCACCCACAATTTCTAACATCAAAGAACTTGGGGGGGAAACTAGTCCTGGATTCAGGTAAATACAGTAAATCCCTGGTTGTTGTTTATTCCACATGGCAGCTTTATTGTCAATATATATGTTAGTTAGTTAGTTGTTTATTTACGATCTTAGATCAAACATCAATAGACACAGAATATACACAGTAAAGAGAAAAAACAAAAACAGAAACAAAATCTAAAATGTTATCAAGTAGATAAAATCAGGAACCTTTGACAGTAACCGATTGCTGTGCTCTAGCTTCTCTTAGTTTGGTCAATGTGTAACAGAATTTAGCTCAATATATATGTGAAAACAGAGGAACTCTTGCACAGAGATCCTGAGAGTCTCGAGGTATCAGGGAGGAGGCTGAACATTTCCTCAAGTGGGGGAAGCAGGCTGATATTTTTGCCACAAACCACAAGTTGAGGTGTCACAAGGGCCCCTTTGGCAAAAGATTCTCGGTGCGAGAGCCATTTCTGCCGATACGTTTCTGGGCAAAATACAAGGTGCTGGCCATAACCTAGAAAGCCCTAAACAGCTTAGGCCCTGGGTATTTAAGAGAATGTCTTCATCACCATGAGCCCCACCGCCTGTTGAGATCATCTAGGGAGGTTCACCTTTAGTTGCCACCAACTCACTTGGCAGCTCCTCGGGAACGGGCCTTCTCCTTAGCTGCCCCTGGACTTTGGAATGTGCTCCCTGTTGAAATAAGAGCCTCCCCATCTCTGGCCACTTTTTAAAAGGTGCCGAAGACACATTTATCCACCCAGGCTTTTAATTAGATTTAGGGTTTAAATTTTTAATGCTGTTTTAAATGATGTTAATGTTTTTAATGTTCAAATGATTTTAATTGTTTAATTGGTTTAGTCTTGATTGTAATTTGTGTGTGTCTTGTAAATTGCCTTGAGCCATTTTTGGAGGGGTGGTATATAAATCAAATAAATAAATTTCCCACTCACACTGTGAGCACTGAGTTTTTCCAAGTGCATGCTGCAGGGCGGGGCGGGGGGTTACGAGAAACAGAGCCCTGTCACAACCCAGCACCATTTTAGAAGGTACGCACAGACTGCTGGGAAACAGACAGATAGAATTCTATTACAATCTATACCAAGTGCTGGTTATCACCTATAAAGCCTTTAACAACTTAAGTCCAGGGTTCTTAAGAGAGCTTCTCCTTTGTCATGAATCCTGCTACCTATTAAATTCATCTGGGGAGGTCTGATTACAGTTGTCACCAGCTTGTTTGGTGGCAACTCAAGACTGGGCCTTCTCCACGGCTGCCCCCAGGTTTTAGAATACACTCCCTGTCAAAATAAGAGTCTCTCCAGCTCTGGTTTCTTTTTACAAGACCCTAAAGATGAACCTCTTCTCAGGTTTTAATTTTAAACTGTTGAATTGTTTTGGTCTGTTTACACATTTGTTGTATTTTAAATTATGTATACTGCCTAGGGACACACACATGAGGTAGTATGTAAATATAATAATAAATAAAATATTGAGCAGCAAAATACAAGATGTTTTCCACATGCCAATAAACCAAATATAAAAGGAAAAAAACACTTGTAAACAAATAGGCAAGGATAAAAACATGGCTCAAGGTAAAACACAGTCCAAAAATACACCTCAAAAATAAATAAATATGTTTCTTATTAATGATAACATATGTATATACCACCCAAAACCTATATCTCTGAGTGGTTTACAATAATTGGGCATGAAAACATAGTTCAGGGTAAAATTAATCTCATTAAAAAAAACAAAGATAAGGCTAAAAGCATAGCTCAAGGTAAAACATAATCCAAGGAACCCGCGAAATATTCCTAAGAAATAGACCATCATGAAAACATAAAACATGGCTCAAGGCAAACACAATTCAGGAGTTCTTCTGCAAATGCAAATAGTTTTGCTACCCCTGCTGGGAAGCAGAGTCCTTCCCACTGCTCCCCATCCCACAGAGCTCTGTGGGGAAAGCTCTGAAAGGACTACACTTCCCGGAGCGCCATGCAAACCTTCCAAGATGGCACTGGAGCTTGAGATGAGAGCAGTGTTCTCTGCAACAGAAATTCCCAGATGTTGACTACAACTCCCATCATCTCCAATGCAGTGGCCTTTAGCGGGGGGTTATGGGAGCTCTAGTCAACATCTGGAAATTCCTGTTCGAGGGAAACTTCTTGAGCAGTGGCACCTGTAAGGAGCCCCACCAATGCTGGAGAAAGCACGGCACGGCACAGTACCAGGGAAACTGTGCGGAGTAATTGGTTTTGGCTGAAGCTTTGCACACGCCTAACAAACAATGAGTCAAAGAGCTGCACTTAAGGCCAATGGGGGCCTCCACTGGCTACTGGGCCTTGCCATGAAGTTCATTGGCCCAAAGGTCAATGCAGCCCTTGGGGCCTCCATACCTAAAAACAAAAGCCAAACAAGTCTGTGAACCTTGACTCCACATTTCACAGTGTGTGAAGGGATCAAATTATGCCTTTGAATGAGAGGACAGCATTCTTTTCAAACCAAGTACTGAAATCCGAGGAAACTCCTTGGGGACAAGCGACTCTGAGAAAGTTTCTCCCCGCCGCCCCCACCCCCACCCCCACCCCATCTCATTTTCTTTTAGCTAACGGGAAGTTTAACCACTCCGTTGGTTACTACATCAAGCCAACTGGCCATTAAGAATGAAAAATCACTGCAGAGAAAGTAGTAGTGCCATTAAACAGATCAATGGCTATACTGCAAACTGAAGGCATGCAGAAAGACTTTTGGGGGAAAAACTGCAGTTAATAGGACTCCGGACGAGTTGCGTGGATTTCATTTCTCCACCAATGGCTACTGGCATAATCCAGATCTGCCAGACACTCAGATAGGTCCTGTCAACAGTCAATAGAGTCTGGTAGCAAATGAGTCCCCTTGTATCCTTTCAGTAAGAAACTTCAAGTCAAGACTCATCTCTCCAAGAACAACACCCTGCCCACTGCGCATGAATAACACTCCCGTGGTGATTGAACCTTGAACATTTTGCACAAATGTGGATATGCACCAATTAACACTGACGCACTGGCTAGCACGACCCATGCTTAACTTAGCAGAAGAGCCAGGCTGAGGTGATTTCAAGGAGTTTCCTTTTCTCTCCTCAAGCCAACACCCCTCTGCTTTAAGAGCTGTCAGGGTGCCCCAACTAACTAACATTTGGGCACCGTTTAGTGTCCCCACTTCCCACAATTTAAGCATGCAGAGTGCTCCAACTCACAGCAGCCGGCATGGGCCATGAAATCAGCACCACTGGCTTCCTCCAGCCCTCACAGGGATTTCCTAGGAAACCCCTTTATACTGCTGGATGTGCACAAGCAAACTGAACCCAAAGCATCAGAAGCATCACTGCCACCTGCACTTAGCCTAGATCAATGGTGGCCAACCCGAAGCTCTCCAGCTGTCGTAGGACTACACCTCCCATCATCCCCGCCACAATTTATTACAGCTGGAATGATGGGACTTGTAGTCCAACAGCCGAGAACCCCAGGCTGGGCACCCCTTGCCTGGATCTTCAAATATCACTTCCGAAGGACCAGCCTAGGTGCATCCTTTCTGAACTCTGCTTCCCCCACCCGCACCCCACCCAAGGCATCACTGCTCCTTATCCAGCTTTGCTTTCTCCACATTTGTCATGCATGCAATTGTGAGCCTTCTGGACGGAGATGGTCTCTCTCCTTCCTGTGATCTCTAGCACCCAGCACACTGCATTAGTTCACACTGCTGAACTAGTGCTTAGAATGTAAACTGTGGTGGTTTGCATGCCACCGTAATGCCGATATGCCATATCTACCTGAATCCAAAGCTATATTTTTCCAACTTTTATGTCAGAAATTGGAGACTTATCTTAAACCCAGAGTCCTCTTCCTTCTGGGTAAAAAAAAAAAAGGTGGGGTATAACCTGTATTTAGCGGCCTTCTTAAAAACATATTTATTAAGAGGGCCATCTTAAATTCAGAGTCTTCTTCTATTCAGGTAAATATGGTACTATTTTATCCAGAAATAAACAGCCCAATTCTGTATACAGTTACTCTAATGCAAGTTCCACTTTATTCAAGCAAGCAAAGGATTGCAGCCTTAGTATTAAATAGGTATTAAACAGCACTTCTCCAGGGGTGTAGCTATAATTGAGCAGATGGGTTCAAAGAGCCTGGGCACCCCAGCTCCACCCCTCCCTATTTTCTTCATTATTTCCCTCACTCCAGAGCAAACACAGTCCCTCTCTCCCCTAGCTATGCCCCTACATTTCTCTCAGTAATCCCTACAAACAACCCTGCACGGTAGGACAGCATCATCATTACGGCCATATTGCAGATTTGGGGGAGTAGTAGAAATGAGGCAGGATTTGAACAAGAAACTTCCACTTTATGTTCCACTACACTAGCTCAGCTGGTTTTGTTATCGAATAACTGTGGTGCCATCCTGATGTCCCAGAAGGAGTACAATTTCTCTCTCCATTTATCCAGGCATTTTCCTGATCTTATCACAAAGATCGTGTTTCAGGCATTGAGGGAAAATGCCAGTCTATCAAGCACTAGAAACCTCAAGGACTCAAGATGCTTGGTGCAAAATGGGAGCCTGTTCTGAGATCATCCGAGGCAGAAGTCATAGCCTAAGCCTCTCAAGGTGCAGCCCAGCAGCAAACCACAAGGATTCCATTCCCCAGGGACACAGACAGGAGTAGCCTCGGCAGAGCAAGACAAGCCAAGACACTGCACGGATGCCAGCCAAGAACAAATAAAAATCCCTAGTGGGTTTTTATTAATGCAGGAGTTTAGTGCTTATTTTCTCTCCCTCTGCTTGGCTTAAACAGAAGAACTAAACCGTGTCAGAAGAGCTGAAGTCTGTCTGCTCCTGTGTTATTGCTCAGCCAGCAATCAAGAAAAGCAACCCCAAATACACACAGCTTTCTCAACTCTTTTACCAACAGGAGGAGAAGGAAGGCCGGCCAGGGCCATTACTTGGCACAGGACTTCGCTGCAGCTCATAACGCTGCGCATTGATGAGGGGCGGCAGTGATGAGGTTTGGATTACTTTAATTAGCAGGAAGAGCTCTCTAGAGCAGTGGTTCTTTCATGTGGGGTCTGCCAGATGTTGGTGAACTACAACTCCCAGCATCCCCAGCCACAATTCATCCACATCTGGCAGACCCCACATGAAGAACCACAGCTCTAGACGGTCACCTTTAATAGCCTCACAAGCACTACTCTCTTTGTGCCCGAGACTAAGCAACAACAAGAGTCACTGACACCCTCTCTGTCTTTTTTCCTCCAGGGTGCAAAAAGTAAGGGGCCCGAGTTGCATTGCCCCCTTTCCCAAACAGAAGTCCCTAGCCTAGAAAAGGAGGCTTGCGTGTGTGCACACCAGTCTGGATGATGGGCGCACATATCCTCCTCTCCCAGGCTAGCCCAGCGCCAGCACGGGGCGCGCGGGGGGGGGGGGATGAGGACAAGCACAGAAGGGACAAAGTGCACTTATGGATGAGAGATCTACATCCCACATATATTAGATGCCTGAAACAGAAATGGAGGAGGGGGGCTTGCCATCCCAGCTACCCCTCTGGAGCCGCGGAGCGGGTGGGTGGGGATCTCACACCTTTGCTTCCCTTTCCATCCCAAGCACCATCGAGAGCAGGTGTTGACCCGCCAGCCTGCCCTCGGGGTTCCTCCTCTTGCTGCTGCCGCCTCCTCCTCCGACCGGGCTGGAGACTGAGGCGGCTCGCCCTTCTCTCCCCCTGCGGCGGCTCACCTCCCCGTCCAGCTCCACGTCCAGCTGTTCCATGCCCAGCAGCTCCACGTCGGGCCAAGGATCCTCTCCCAGCTGGGCAAGCGGCATTGCGGCGGCGCCGTCGTCGTCGTCGAAGCCCCGGGCAAGAGCGCAACTCTGGCTCTCGGAGCGTGCCTCCTAGTCCTCCAGCGACCCCGCCGCCGCTGCGCTCGGGCGCTTCTTCTGCCCCCCGAAGGCTAGTTCAAGCGCCAGCCTCCCCGAGAAAAAGGCGCCTAGCGCCGGCCCCCGTCGCCTGATTGGCTGCTCGGCCTTGCGGGGAAGGAGACGGCGGCTCCGCCCCGGCTTTGGGGAACGCTCGCCGGGCTCAGGCTGCAGTCCGAGGAGGGGCGGGACTCGGCGCTTCCGCGGCGCAGCTACTCCAGGTAGCAGCAGATCTGCTCCACGGCGCAGCCCTTTCTCCACCCCCGCGAAGCGAAGGCTCCTTCCACGAACCGGATGAAGCCATCTATCCGGCGTGACGGCCGCTCATGCGGATCACCGTCCGCGGCCCGATCCGAACTCACTGCGTGTATGAGGAACATAGGAAGCTGCCATACTGAGTCAGACCGTTGGTCCATCTAGCTCAGTGTTGTCTGCGCAGACTGGCAGCAGCTTCTTTAAAGTTGCAGGCAGGAGTCTCTCCCAGCCCTCTCTTGGAGATGCTGCCAGGGAGGGAACTTGGAACCTTCTGCATGCAAGCAGGCAGGTGCTCCTCCCAGTGCGGCCCCATCCCTTCAGGATAATATCTTACAGTCCTCACCCATTTGTATGCAACCAGGGCAGACCCTGCTTAGCTAAGGGGACAAGTCATGCTTGCGATCACCCGACCGGCTCTCCGCCCTCTTAGGAAGCAAGTACTATTAGGAAACAAGCGCCAATGAATTTCATGGGGTTTATTCCCAAGTTGGCTATCACACCTTTAGGTTTGCAGCAACCATCGAAGTAAATATCGGCGGTTCACCTTTTCTTTTTAACAAATACCTCCTGTTTTATTCCAGATATTCAGAGATCTCTATCAGATGCTTATAGGAGTCAGCCAGCCTGAATAAGGTTGCAACCCGAAATGCTTTCTTATGCCTCTCTTGCACATAAAAATCAGTGGAACTTTCCCTTGAATAAATCAGTTTAGTGTTGCAAGGTTAGAAAGATCAGGCCCATTCACACATTGAAGTCATCCACACAATCAACAACTGTTCTACCCGGGTTTGGGAGATGTGTGTGCTCCCAATTTTCAGTTGCGTGGAAGCAAGGTAAGGGGAGAAACTACCCAGGTTTTCCTTGCTTCCACACAGCTGAAAATTGGGAGCACATACAGAGCTCATGATGTTCAACACTTGTAGAACGAGTGCACAGGTACAGAACTTTACACAGATACAGTCACTCAGTCACATGTTATGTTGAACACACGTACAGAAGTACACTTTCTATATGTACCATGCATTTTAAGGGCCTGTATCTGGGCTCACTTTTAAAATGAACACAGGTACAGTCATGCACACAAACACGTGTACGAGTGTGCAGACAGCTGTACATTCGTACTGCATGTCTAAATCGGGCTCTCATTGCCTCTCAAAGCGTGGATTGGGAGCAGGGAGGGGAATCCTCCACCTCCCTAATAGATATTTTAGGGCAGGAGTGACCGACCTGAGGCTTTCCAGCTATTGCTAGACTACAGCTCCCATCATCCCCAACTGCAATAGGCTGGGGATGATGGGAATTGTAGTAGTCCAACAACAGCTGGAGAGCCTCAGTTTGGCCACCCCTGCTTTAGGGCCCTGCATTACCCCTTCTTTCTGTGTGAATTGGCAAAATGCTAATAAGCGCCCCTTGAATTTTCCTAGAGTGCTGGGCCTGGGCTCCTTTCATAGAGGGTGTCTCGCTCAATGCAACTCCATCCCTTCCCTTAATACATTAAGCTGTTTTTTGCTGAGTCAGATCATGGCTCCATTGGGCCCAGAACTATCTACTGCCAACTTTTAAAATCTGATAATGATTTCCTTTTAAACAAAAAACCAAAAACCACCCACACGACACAGCTATCATATATACACCATTTCAGAAAGATCCCCTGTAACAAGATGCAGCCATCATTCTCTCCAATTCGAAGAATAATGTGGCATAGTATAGATCTTTAGCACTCTAAATGTAGAAACTGGTCTCCAAACAGTGAAAATTGATTGGTCCTTCACTGTAGATTTTTGATGTGCTATTAAGGTTACTGATGCTAACAGGCTTTCAGGTTCCCCTTCACTGTCCTGCTTTCTCACAGGGGGGGCAGGCGGGTGTCTGCTTCCCAATGTCTTTTGAAAGTCATCTGTGCTGTAGTCAGCATATGCAACTATCTGCTCTAACTGGCAGAAGCTCTCCAAAGCAGAGGTCTTTTTCACTGGAGAGTCTAGGAATCAAACCTAGGACATCCTGCATGCAAATGTGAACTCTACTATTTCTCCATCTGACTGGGTACCACTGCCATTCAACCAGTGCTTGGCTTTTGGTAAGATAAGCACCAGGGCCTACTCTTGTCTCATCTAATCCAGGGCTGCACAATTTTGGCCATCCTACTAGTTTTGGACTACAGCTCCCATCATCCACAGCCACAGTGACCAATAGTCAAGGATACTGAGTTGTAGCCCAACATCTGCAGGAGAGCCAGGGTTATGCACCCCTGCTCTAATCCCAGATGACGGGAGCATGCTGTAGATCAGGGGTTCTCACACCTGGGTCCCCAGATGTTGGACTACAAGCCTTAGACCATTGTGGCTGGGGATGATGGGAGTTGTAGTCCAACAATATCTGAGAACCCTTATAATAAACAGAGTTGCCACCTTTTGTTTTCTGGTTCTATAGATGCTACCTTTCGGAGTCCACTTGCTGTGCTTGTAACAGCAGCCTGACAACAGAGTTAGCAAGTGAAACTTTTCCACTTGTCTCTCCAGGTCAGGAAAAAACAGCCACTTGTTAACTTGTTTCAGACTGTAGTTAAAGGCACAACCAGTACAAAAAAGGCAATGCTATTGGTGGGGAAAAGGCACTCTGTACATACTCAGAGCACTCTTGTTCTTGAATGTTCCAATGCTGAACCCAGACTAAAATGAAACCGATTCAGCTTTCTTTTCCGATGATATTGCTCTTCTCCACAGTTATTTAGGTCTCAAGTACAACCCAACCATAGCCATCGCATCCTTGAAGAGACTGGGACCTTCACACTTCCTGCCTCCAGTCCCTCTGCTCAGGTGTAACCCAATCTTCCCTTTGACTCAGCTGCAAGGATGCTGAAAACCCCATTCAAGAGACAAGGTGGACTGCATAATGATGCAGGTATCCTAATCCTAATGAAATCCTAAATCAGGTATCCTAAATCCCAGTGAAATAAGCACAGTTAAAAGGGCAAAATCTTATTTATTTTAATAAGATTTTGCTCTAAATTGTACATCCAACTGAATGTCCATCAAGAAGTTTTTTAAAAAGAAGAAGAAGTTAGGCAGCATGAACTGGATTACCAAACTGAATTTTCTTAAGGCGTTATGTAGCTTTTTGGAAATTCCACCACAGCCCAGTAACAGATTTAGGCACAAGCTAAGTAAGCTACACTAGGACATCACATTATGAGGGGCCTCTGAATAAGAAAGAATTACTACATTTTAAATATTACGTAATGTAAAACATAATTTAAAATTATTTCTAATGCAAATAGGCCTACTACAAGATAACTCTTCTTGTTAACTATTAGTTTTTTGTTGCTTTATAAAAATCCAAGCTTTATTTCTATTTCATTGTCCATTTTGTTGGAATATTTTTTAGCCTACTTTCCTTAAGGAAAATAAGGTCACTCGGCATTCTCTCTGTGTGTGTGTCCCTTTCAACTTTGCAATGCTTTGACCAATATGAACCAAATTGGGTACAATTCTAGGGACACTTAGGGACACCTGAACAGCGTGGTTTGTGATGATGTCATCCGCCCCATTTCAAGATGGAGGACACATTAACATTTGAGGCACAATCAAATTTGGTACAGCTGTAGGGACAAATTACGCCTCAATGGCATAATTCGTAATGTTGTCATCCACCTCAATCCAAGATGGCGGACGCATGAATGTTTGCAAGTGGGCTAATTTGTGGATCGCCCAATCGATTTGAACCAAATTTGGTACAATTGTAGTGAGTGACACATAGGGACACCTCAATGACACCTAATTTTGGATCATGATATCCGACATAAGCTTATCTCCTTAGATATTAGCCCATATCCAGCCTGTACTGATTCCTTTTACCTGAATTTCCTTTTAGCAAATCAGAATGGCTCTAGGTCTTATAACGTGGCTACGTTTTGCCTCATAGCTAGCAAAATTCACTCAGAGCTCATTAAGAACTAATATTCTATGAGATTTAACACTGCTCTGTATTAATTATATAATTTTGCTGTCTCGCTACCTTTATAATCAGTGTCACTCTGTCATTAGTCTTGATTAACCCTTATATATACAGTTTTATCTTCATAGTTTTAACTTTTAGCGTCTTTCACTTACTACACTAAGTAACTTTACAGAGATTTTCATTTTGTAGGTGTAGATTGTTTGAACCGGTTTTGTCTGTTTCGCTATTGTCTGTTTACCCGAAATATATGTCTCTGTCCATAATGTTACATAGAAAAATAGGAAACTGCCTTATATTGAGTCAGACCATTCGTCCATCTAGCTCAGTAGTGTCTACACACTGATGGCCAATGGCTCTCAAAGGTTTCAGGCAAGAGTCTTTTCCCAAATCTACCTGGAGATGCTGCCATGGATTCAACCTGGGATCTTCTGCAATCAAGGCAGGTTCTCTACCACTGAGCTACGTCCATTATTATCTTCTCAGACCATCGTGAAACTAATTGCCTACCACTGCCTTTGGGCATCAAGTTGTCTTGGTATGAAAAATATCTCCTAGAATGTAGGGCCTAATCCTGCAAGCTCTTTGAATGTCAAATCTGACGACCTATAAAGAAGTCTGAAGTGTAGAATTCTTGCAAGGAAGATAATGACCATACCTTTTCAGCTTGGTCATTTAACTGCTGAGAAATCTCTGACCCAGAGGTCAAACTTTCCAATGATAAACAAGGGAAATAAGTTAAATATAAATCAGTTTCCCTTTGATTTACTAAAAAAGCTGCCAGGCAGCTGGTACAGTAAACAGTATAATGCAGCTTTTCATTGTCAAGGTCACAGTGAGAAGTCAGCGGCCATGTCCACAAGGTTTGCACATGGAATAAGCCAAGCATGGCAGATAATTGGAAATCTGTGCTGTTCATTCCTCCCCCTCATTAGCAGACTGATTATCTCACGAATTTAATCTCAAGGAAATTGGCATATTGACAGTGCGCCTGACAATGATAATGGGGAGTTAAAATATTAGAGGCGTCTTGATTTTAAATCACAAGTGAAATGATCACACGCTGTTCTTGCACATCAGAAAAGTGCCAGGAGAAGACTGACCAAAATCAAGCAAGCAAAAGAATAGAGCATACAACTGGTACTATATTATGGGCATGTAAATAACCTCATTACCTGGTCACCTGTGGTGACCTCCAGGAGACCAGGTAGTGTTTGGTTTTGGTTTTGGTTTGTCTGCAGATTTGAAGTTTCCTTTTAGCAGTTCCAGAATTGATTACTGTTATTAAGACTGACCAATCTACTTATCCTGTATGTCGAGGAGGAGATCTAGTCTTGTGGTTGTTGGCTGGTTGTGCCATCAACTTCTGGCGACCACAGAGCCATGTGGTTTTCTTGGTAGAATACAGGAATGGTTTACCATTGCCTTCTCCCGTGCAGTATGAGATGATGCCTTTCAGCACCTTCCTCCTATATCACTGCTGCTCGATATAGGAGTTTCCCATATTCTGGGAAACACACCACTGGGGGTTCGAACCAACAGCCTCCTGCTCTCTAGGCAGGTTGTCTTCCTGCTGCACCAGGTCTTGTGTTAGCAAGCATGAATTGTCCTTTTTGCTAAGCAACATCCACTCTGGCTTGCATTTGAATCGGAGACTACATGTGAACATTGCAAAATATTCTCTTTAGGGGATGGGGCCACTCTGGGAAGGTTGGAAGTTCCTTCCCCAGCAACATCTCCAAGATAGGGCTGAAAAAGACTCCTGCCTGCAACCTTGGAGAAGCTGCTGCCAGTTTGTGTAGACAATACTGAGCTAGATGGACAAATGGTCTGACCCCGTATGGCAGCTTCCTATGTTCCTATGTATATATTTAAACTGTACACAGAGCTGTCACAGATTCTTGCCTTTAATGGCCATTTGGCCCCACTTTTTACAGTTTTTTCCCTACACCCAAGTGTCCACACACAGGAATGTAGGACACACACATGCTCTCTCTTTTTCAAAAAGCATTTAACAAAGTCTCTCACCAAAAGCTCTTGAGTAAACTTAAATAATAGAACAAGCAGACATCCTTTTAATACAGGAGTTTTCAAACTTGGTTCCCCAGATGTTGTTGGTTAAAGTCCATTATGGCTGGGGATGATGGGAGTTGTAGTCCAACAGTATTTGGAGAACCAAGTTTGAGAACCTGTATCTTAATTGATTAGTGACATGCTAAAAAATAGTAAGTACAGCATTCAAATAAGTGGAGTGCAACAGAGGAAAATAAGTAGCAGAGTTCCAGGAGCTGTACTGGGGCTGTTTTTAACTTCATACATGATCTGGAGTTAGGAGAAAGCAGTGAGGTGGCCAAGTTTGCAAATGACACCAGACAAGGTAGTGAGAATCAGAGCAGGTTGCAAAGAGCTCCAAAAGGTTCTCTCCAAACTGGATGTCTGGGCAACAAAATGTTAAAATGCAGTTCAATGTAAGTCATGTGATGCACGTTAAGGCAGAAACCTCCCAACTTCACACCTATAGTGATGGGATCTGAACTGGTGGCAACTAACCATGAGAAAGTGCTTGGGATTGTGGTGATCTCCATGAAAGTGGAAGAGATAAATTGATGGAGGACAGTCATCAATGGCTACTAGTTTTGATGGGTATATGCTGCCTCTAGGTTCAGAGGCAGGACGCTTTTGAATGCTAGCGGCAGGAGAGCAACAGCAGGAGAGGGGGCATGCCTTCATCTTCTGCTTGTGGGTTTCCCAGAAGCATCTGATGGGCCACTGTGGGAAACAGGATGCTGGACTAGATGGGCCTTTGGTTTGATTGAACAGGACTCTTACATTCTAAAGCAGGGGGGTTCTCAAAATTGGGTTCCAAGATATTGCTGGAGTACAACTTCCATCATTCTCAAGATGGCGTGATGGGAGTTGTCGTCAACAACAGCTGGGGAACCAAGGTTGGAATCAATGTTCTAAAGTTCATGCTGCAATAAATGTGTTAGTCTTTAAAATGCCACAAGATTCATTATTTTTGCTGCAAGAAACTAACACATTCATTCTTCTCAAAGCCGCCCATTATTGTGAGTTTACAGATTTATGTTTTGCAGGCTATTAATGCTGGAATTTAAATGGTATCTGTGAATGCAAGATACTTCCTACTAGTTATGACAGCTACAGCATGGCATGTAAAGAGAAGATGAATAAGGCTGCCAGTTGTCAAGTATGCCTACAATACTACCTTGCATGTAATACAATTATGACACCTTTGTAAAAGCTTGTCTGAATGAACTTTTGTAGAGCTTGTCTTTGCTCTTCATGTAGACTACAGTGAACTTGCTACAGCCACAATAAAAACAATGATAAAAAGAACACAAACATTACCGCCATTCACAGAGATGGCTGCTCCTTTGATGTAAGAGCTCTTGAAGACATCAATGAAGGCAAACAAAAACATAGTAAGTGACATCAGATGCTGCCTCTGGAGCACACTAGTGGAATCTCAGTATGGTCTTTCTTTAAAAAACGGAATGCAAGCCTAAAGAGCCAACCCATTTGGCCATTTCTTCTGAATTATCGCTCTAAAAAGGACATCAGTTCTAAAAAGGACATCAGCAAGCTCCTCTTGGGGAGTCTATACCATCATTCCCTCAGCTTATCTTTTTGGATGTTCCTTTGCACTGCCTCCCCATAGGAAGGCTGCTTTATACTGGCCTGGTTCACACAGTCCCTCACATCTAGGTTTAATGTGGGTTACTGACATTAATGTGATTGTGTAAAGCCGTGCCAAGGTGGTTTATAGCCCAAGATGAATATGAGATTCCTACTTTGGCATGGGTTCACACAATCATGCTAGTGCTTGTAACCTACTTTGAACCTATGTTTGAATGATTGTGTGACCCAAGGCCTCCCCCAAGTCAGATCATTGGTACTTCTTGTTCTACAGGGACTGGCAGCAGCTCTCCAAGGTTTCAGACAGGAGTCTTTCGTAGCTTGCTTGGAGATGGAGGAGAGCTGTCTTGTGGTAGCGAGCACAGACTGAGGGCCTAAGCCAGGGACTCCCAAACTTGGGCCCACAGGACCAGAACTCCCAGCATGATTGCAGATGATGGGGGTTATAGTCCAGCAACAGCTGGGGCCCCAGCGTTGGGAGTCCCTGGCCTAAGCAGTTGTGATGCAGGATCTCTGACCTTTTTCCTTTTAAACTCAAAGCATCCTTGTGAGGCTACTTGATCCGGGAAGTGGCACTGGAAATAGGGTGATGGTGGCGAGCCCTTTTCTCCTGTGCCATTTCCCCGACATCGAAATCACACCCCCTCCCAAAACTGTTATGAACTCCAGAAAGGCAGGTGGGAAGCAGGCAGACTGTGGGAAGAAAGGGTAATTGCTTCCCCCAGAGGTCCTACTCTATGAGATATGACGTGCAGGAAAGTGGAACTTGCAGTCTCTGTTGAGCTCCCTCCCTTTCTGCCTTTAGATGCCGAGTCAAGACCTGACTATTTCAACACGCTTTTGAACTGGGTGGAAAGTGATTATCTAAGCCCCTTGTAGCGTCTCCTTTGGTTTTGTCACTCTTGGGCCCTTTCCAGATTAAACACTACAAAAGTGTCACGATGGATCTCCTGTGTGTACTTCCGTACTTCCGACTGCAGAAACACTGCAGTCCCTGTGCTGACAGCAAGGTGTCATTCAGACTTCCGATGCCTTCTTTCGGATTTATGTTTGTGATATAGTGCTACAACATTGCAAGTCCATTGCAGAAAGATAACTGTTTTTTCCCCTCTGTAGGAGTTTGAGATTCTTGAGGTCATTTTCAATACGATCCTGCCAAATCGAAGCATTTTACCCCTGTTTCATGTGTAATCTGGAAAGCACCCTAATGAATGTTGCTATTAGTGTTTTTTGGAATGATGATAAAAATATTGTATCTGTTTTTAATTTTTAAAAAATCATTGTTAATTGTTAGTTTAAATAATTAAATAAATAATAAGCCTTCAGGGTCCTGTACAAATGGAAGGCACATCAGAAAATGTTGGTAACATACATACATAACAGTCTGTGAACACCTTCAGACTCTCATTTACAAACCCTCAGAAGTATTCCAGCTTTTATCAAGTATGCAGAGCAAGGAGATTTTAATAAACGTTGTCACCCATTTCCTCCCACTCCTACAATTTACACAATTCCAGCCTTACCTCTGTCTGAGAGTATTGCATATCATCTACCATTTGAAGATCTCAGAAGAAGCAGGTCTAAGATCAGAATTAATGCCCTTTTTCTGGTAGGCTCTGGGTGTTTCTCAGCTGCCTGGTACATAGAAATTCAATGTACTGTTGCTTTTCCTGTCATGGTGGAGCAATGATTGGGAAAGCTGAACTTGTTCAATCTTTACTTATTGTGCAACCCTTCAATGTAGAGAAGGAAGGCTGGGGGCAGGGGAGGTTGTGATAGTAGTTTAGCTCCTCTTCTTGAACTAGAATTCAGTAATCCAAAAACCTTCGGTTTAAGATGAAAGTTAAGATGCTTTACATTTTCACTCGTGCTTTGAAAAGAATGGAAATGACAAGTTAAGGTGCCCATCTTCCACACCATATAAGCTGCCTATAATGGCAGCTTTAGAAATGAGGTTCCATACACCCACACTTTGCCTTGGTCTTTCAGTTGGACATTGGGCTGAGGAGGGATGCATCTAGACAGACATTTAACAGGTGTAGTTTCCCTAATCACTTCCTAGAGATGCCCTTGATGCATCTCTAATCAAGGCAAAGTGTGGGTGCATGGAGCCTCATTTCTAAAGCCATCATCATATACCAGACTGTACAAAGTCTTTACAGCTTATATGGCGTGGGAGTTAACATGGGCATCTTAACTTACTATTTCCATTCCTTTTTAGAGTACGAGAGAAAATGTAAAGCATCTTAACTCTCAACTTAAACTGAGGGTTTTTGGATTACTGAATTTCCAGACATTTAAAAAATATATCTTATAGTTCTCACATATAGTCTCCCATTCAAATGCATACTATGGTGGACCCTGCTTAGCAAAGGGGACAATTCATGCTTGCTACTACAAGACCAGCTCTTCTCCACTAGTGTGGCCTGTTCTTGTCTTTAGGAACATAGGAAACTGCCATATACTGAGTCAGACCATTGGTCTATCTAGCTGAATATTGTCTTCACAGACTGGCAGCGGCTTCTCCAAGGGTGCAGGCAGGAATCTCTCTCAGCCCTATCTTGGAGAAGTAGAAATTTTTCACCACATGAAGATAAGAATGATTCCCCCTACTTAGTAGCTTCACAGACTGGCAGCGGCTTCTCCAAAGTTGCAGGCAGGAGTCTCTCTCAGCCCTATCTTGGAGAAGCCAGGGAGGGAACTTGGAACCTTCTGCTCTTCCCAGAGGGCTCCATCCCCTGAGGGGAATAACTTACAGTACTCACACTTCTAGTCTCCCATTCAAATGCAACCAGGGCAGACCCTGCTTAGATAAGGGGACAAGTCATGGGTTGTACAAAATCCTGACCCAGAATCAGGCCCACCAAGAATGATTTAACACCAGGTTAAATCACCAACCAAAAATTCCAACAGGGTGACTATATGTGAGCGCTGCAAGATATTCCCCTTAGGTGATGGAGCCATCGCTCAGTGGTAGAGCATCTACTTGCATACAGAAGGTCCCATGTTCAATCCCGGGCAGCATCTCCAGGTAGGGCTGGGAGAGACTCCTGCTTGAAATCTTGGAGAGCTGCTGCCAGTCAGTGTGGACGGTACTGAGCTAGATCGACCAATAGTTTGACTCAGTATAAGGCAGCCTCCTATATTCCTAAATACTGACTCACCTGCAATTGTGTGAACCTTCCCACAGATTAATTACATCTTATCTGTTCAGAGATCCTGTGCATGCACTCCTGCTTTCAAGCAGTTTGGGGAACCATTTGGATTCTAGTAGTGGGGGCGGGCAGAATGCTGTCTGCAAAAGTCAGTCCGCACTTGGGTTTCAAGATCAAAATGTATCAGCCCAAACGAAGCTGAATCCAACAAAAGGACACCACAGGGTGATAGAGCGGACCCAAAAGCGACAAGAAGATGGATGATCCACTCAGTGACGGTGCTCTGGCATCGAGGGAGGCAGCTCTGGCAAGACTAGCTTTGAAACAGCCAAATCAGACCAATTTATAGTCCCTAAACAAGCCGGTTTTGTAACAAGTTTTGGCAGTCCGGAGTGGGGGCAGGGGGAGAGGGGATAAGAAATTAAAGGGGAAACTCATCCATTCTCGTTTGTCTTCTTTTCCCTCTTCTTTTTGGTCTCCCTTTCTGGCAAGGAGGCAATTTTACAGCTCCTCTGAATGAATAAAAGCTTCCAGCTCTGTTCATCAGCACTACATTCAGTAGAAACATTTTTTTAAAATGCATTTCCATTGTCATCTCCAGTTTAAAATCTCACACTGTTGACACTTCAAGCAAGAAGCAATTTAGTGCCTGAAGTCAGCTCACAATGGGATTCCAATCTGCATGCTCTTAACACTTCACAACTGAAAATAGGCACACCTGGGCTGACAACAAGATGCTTCCACAGGTGGAATAATGCTCTGTTGAAAGAGTTTATAAAATATTGCCTTTATATAATATCTATTTATTTGCCACATGAAAGCACAGATTGGATGCAGGTCTGTTAGGTCTTCAACTGTTCAGATGTAGAATCTGCGTAATCCACAGGCAGGCGGCAGCTCAAGAATGGTATGAGGACCCATGAATGATACAGCCACCTTGCTGAAGCTAAGCAAGTCTAAGTCTGATCAGTGCTTCTTTTTCTCTTTGCAGATTTTAGACTGTCAGGTTGCAAAATCTGACATTAGTGTAAGAATCTATATAACCTGTATAACCTGTCTACAAACAACCCATACTCTTTCCTTTCCCAGTTCTAAGACATAGGCACAGCTGTGCAATGGGTACAGCAGACCAACAATGTTTAACAGAGTAAATCTCCAGATTTACTCACCAAGTAAATCGCCAATGCATTAGTCACTTGTACTAATGCAAAATCCCTTCAGGGAAATTTCTTGTCTGTACAGGAAGAAATCAAAGTTCTTTTCCAGCCCAAGGCAGTCTATGCAGCAGCCTAAGGTTGCAGTCTTAACAGCAGTCTTAAATAGCAGCAGCAGTTTATTTCTCAGTAGATTTCCTTGGTGTGACAATTAATCATTGCACCAGAAACTGTTGTAACATGTATATATTCAGGGGATTTAATTCACCTCCCCTTGCTTTAAAGCTGTTATTGAATATCTTAAGGCACCATCGGGCATTTTTCACACATGGCTTTTAGCGTGCATCACCTCCAGAATGGAAAGCGTGCGTTCACATAGCATCTAGATTTACCCCGAAGTCCCTGCAAGCTACTGGGAAGCACTTCACACACAATTCAGGTTTTTCATTGAGTGTTAAGAGTGTAGCCCGATTTATACCCAGAACGAAAAAATCCACTTTTTGTGTTGGTTTTGGGGGGCAACTTTGAACTCACAGTAAAGTCTTGCAGTAAACTCGCAGTAAAGCCTGCTGTGTGAAAAATGCCCAGGTACAGGGACCAGGACAGGAGACAGAATCCTGAAGGGGTTTTTGGAGATTTTTTGTTTTTAGTTTGTTCTTTTTTTGATGTGACATTTCAGCATTCTATTTGGGCTGCTAAATCATTGGAAATGGCAAGCAATGCTGCTTTTTAATCTCAGTTATGGGAGAGTTTTTGTGGTTCGTGTCTAAACAAGGGTACTACGTTCACAGATTCTATGATTCAGCTCCAGTGGTACTGTTAAATGCACTGTTCTTCAACTAGTCTCATCTTAAGAGGGCCTGTTAGACTCTCATAAAACCAACTATTAGACTGTCATTATGGACAGACTGTCATAAGGCCCAAATTCAGATATTGACTAACACACCTGCTTCTGGCATAGCTTTCTGTGACCAGAATTTTTACAGCAGTTACATTAATGTACCTCTCTGTGGAAATATGACATTGGCACTACAACACTTCCTGGAAGAATTGCTGAGCAAGATTCCCATTGTTGCTGATCAAGGACTGATTTTCGTAACCACAGAGCACTGAGTCAGGAGGTCATTTCAAGGCTGCAGTTTATTTTGCATGTGATAAAAGCATGGCTTTAGGCATCTCTTTTAAATCTGTGACTTGAAGATAGTGCTGTACTTCCCTGAAACTGATAGCTGAACTGAAAGACAGTTGTTTGGGGAGGGGAGGGTTGACAACCCCACCCCGTGATTGTCCTGGAGCCTCCAGGAATCAGCATCACTCTCCAGATTACTATTGAAAGCAATCTTGGAGACCTGAATGGACTGATATTGTAAACAAATTGTTCTACTAAGAACTAATCTGCCTACTTTTCTTTCACTATCCCTACAACTGGACTAAATTTGATCCAAATCAGTTAGGCAAATCAGTTCACAAGTTAGCCCAACTGCGTCTCAAGTGTTCATGCATCCGCCATCTTGAATTAGGGTAGATGACATCATCATAAGCTACGCCACCGAGGCGTCCCTATGTGTCCCTACATCTGTAGCAGATTTGGTTCAAATCGGTTAGGCGGTTCACAAGTTAGGCCACTTGCGCCTCAAAATTTTACACATCTGCCATTTGAATTGGGGTGGATGATATAATCCCAAACTACGCCATTGAGGTGTGCCTATGTGTCCCTACAATTGTACCCGATTTGGTTCATATGGGTTCATATGCATTGCGAAGTTGATAGGGGGACACACACATGGACACAAGGACATACACACACAGAGAATGTCGGGTGATCTCATAAGCCTACTGGAAAGTAGGCTAAAAATATACAGGGGGGAAAAATCTCCAGGGATATCTTCAGTCGGAGCTGGCAACCCTAGAGGAAAAGTCATAGCTCAGTGCCACAGCACAAACTCTGCATGCAAAAGGTCTTGGGTTCAATCTCCAGCATTACACCTGCCGCCAGGTTTCCTGGGGCAAAGTCCTGTGCTGGGCCTGGGGTCCCTGCCCAGCAATGGCTCAGGATCTCTCTGCGCCTGCAGAGGGTGTCAAATGCCCCACCCCTTGTGCACTGCCTTCTTCCCCCTCTTGGGCATGAAGGCATCTTGCCTCCTTGCTGGTGCCACAATAATCTGCTGCCTGAGGTGACTGTTTCACCTTGCCTCATGGAAGCATCGCTCCTGACTATCCACTAATCTTACCAGTAGAAGCACCCACCCTCAGAGAAGAAGAGAAGCTTCCACCTTGGCCGCCGAGTCCTTCCTCAGATGGGGAAAAGAGAAGCTTCCACCTTTGGCAGTGAGTCCCTCCTTTCCCATCTTTGGAGGATAAGAAGAAGAGAGCCACCACTGTGTGCCAAGGCCTTTGCTGGTTTGGGCCCGTTCCCCCTCCCACTGGTTCATGGGCTTTCTCACAGGGTTCTCTAACAGCACAGAGATAGTTCTCTGTGTCACTGTAGGGGCCTCTGGGAGAAAGGTTAGCTTCTGAGAAAGGTGGAGTTGAGCCACACTCAGCTGCTCCTCTTTCTCCTGCCTTCCCCAGAAGTAAATGGGGGTACCCCCAGGCTCTGTGATGATGCAGAAGCCTCTGGGATGCTCCTGTCTACAGATACCTAGCAGCAAAGGCAGCGGTAGTGTGAGTCTGCCAGCCGACTTGTGTCACTGCTGCCACCACAAAGGAGTCCTCATGGGTCCACAGGAACCCTGCCCAGCACCTCCAGCTAAGACACACAGAACTGAGCGAGATGACTCAATGGGCTGGTTCCATATAAAACGTTTTATGTCTTTATGAATTAGACCAAGCCTCTGGAACTATGGTGACAAGATTCAGAGGTCAGAGCTTCTGTACCTTTAATAGTGGAGAAGGAATTTTGGCAGATCTAGCTTGTCACATTGGTAAGAAAAGTGGCCCCTGCTGAAATGATTTCTACCGCACAGTTGTTAAACCGCTCTCTTTTTACGCAATCTGTTACTGGTCACCACACAATAACTTGTTTTTGTTTAAGGTCTTTATATTCCACTTTTTAGATGACAACCTTCCAAAGCAGTTTACACAAGCATCAATTACAAAACAGTCATCCATGAAAACACAAGTAATAGGGGGAAATGAAAAAGAGAAAACATAAAATCACATTAATACACACCCTGAAAAGAATAAAATCTAGGCAAATACAAGGTTTTATCCAGTGCCAAAAAGATAGCAGTATCAGTAGCAGGTGAATCTCCTGCTCCTGGGCTCCATTGCAGGGCCACCTCAGAAGGTTGAGATCCTGCAGGAGGGCCTCTGATTAGGATCTTAATATATAAACAGATTTGCATTAAAGGAAGCAGCCCTTGAGATCTCCTAGTCTCAAGCTGTTTAGGGCTTTCAAGGTCAAAACTGCCTTAATATTGTTGTTTTAGAACCAGCAAGCTGTGTCCCACATGATGACCTCATCACCATGATGGGCAGTAAAACTACTTATAATCTAACTGCTACCTAGCACGGTGATGAGGTCATCCATATGGGACGCAGCTTGCTGGTTTACACAGAATGACACTGGTCATCAAGACATGCTTTTCACGTAGCCTACTTTTCATTCCGTTGAACAGTAACAACAACTTTATAAAAAGTAGTTCAAACTACATAGTTAGTCACACCCCAATCTACCCTCCCACCCCATCCCCCTACCTAATGTCTCCTCAAACCTAATGGTAGCAGCAGTTGTTCTGACCTGGCCTCAAACAGGGGCCCACAAGGTACAACAACTGTTGCGTTCCTTGTGTCAGTAAGCAGGTATGTTGAGCTCCTGAGATGTTGACCTCTTTGGTAAATCCAACTTGGGAAGGACTCTTTCTTGGGTTCTGGATTCAGAATCCTCCTCACTACCTAGCTCATCCTTGCTGCTGGGGTCTGTATCCTGCACCACAGCAGCTGGGGTTGGTGGCAGCAGGAATTTGTCCAGCTCCTCCACCCTGGAGTTCTATCTGTCACTTGTGATGTATTTACTTATTTACTACATTTATATCCCACTCTTCCTCTAAGGCAGGGTCTCTCAACGTGTGGGTCCCCAGATGTTATTGGACTTCAACTCCCATAATCCCCAGCCCCAATGACCTTTGGTTGGAAATTATGGGAGTTGAAGTCCAATTACATCTGGGGACCCACACGTTGAGAATCCCTGCTCTAAGGAGCCCAGAGTGCTGCGCATAGTTATGTTTGTCCTCACACCAATCCCATGACAGCAGTTGTTGCTCCTGCTCTCTACCTGCTTCTTTTCAGAAGGCAGAGGGTGGGGGACAGGGCTGCTGGAAGTGTGGAGTCGCTGAGTGGGCCAGATAGCTCCCACCATGCTTCCTGCTGCACCTCCTTCCAACTGCTCTAATTGCTGTGCTCTGCCTTTTCAAAAGGCAAGGAATGGGAGGAGCAGGAGCAGAGGTGTCACTGTTGCCGCCGCAAAGTAGGTTAGGGACAGGCGAGGCAACCGGCAGCAGTGGGTGCAGGTCACCCTTGCTGCCGCCTCTGCCGATCCACTGTCTGACTGAGGCCTTCACCTCCCCTCATTCGTGCACTGGTCCTAGTGCCGCAACTTTCAAAGTATAAGCTGGATATCTAAGCTTTTGATAAGCTAGAACCTAATTATCTACAAAACCTATTGGACAAACTTGAATTTGGACCAAAAATGTAAAAATTCTTTATACTATACCCCGACAGCCAAGGTATTGGCTAACGCTCTATACTCAACAGACTTCAAAATCCAGAGGGGGACTAGACAAGGCTGCCCATTATCCCCACTTCTATCTGCCCTTTCCATCGAACCTTTGGCAAATGCAATGAGATCATCAGTAAAAATTAAAGTTCTTAAAATTAAGGACATAGAGCATAAGATTAGTCTCTGTGCAGATGACATCACTCAATACTTGACCGATTCAAGCCAAGTAATCTTGAGTATATAAAGTATCTTAGCAGATTTCAAGAAGGCATCAGGTTTTAGCATCAATATCAGTAAATCCATAATTGCTAGTTATAATACTGCAGTGGAAGAAAATTTACGGCTACAACTTGAGACACAACTCAAAAGGGCAAAAGAAAAGTGGAAGTCATTAGGTATTTGGATACCTACTGATGGCATCTCACTCACTGGGATTAACCATGTACCACTTTTTCAAAAGATTGAACAAGATCTCCATAACTGGAATTCTTTAATGTTATCATGATGACTACAATGAATTCATCTAATAAAAAATTATAATCTTACAAAAATCCTCTTTTTATTTCAGATTATTCCATGTCCTATCTCTAAAGCCCAGGTTTCACAATGGCAGCAGATTCTGGACAAGTTTATCTGGAGCTATAAAAAACCAATAATACAAAGAGCAATACTAAAACACAACAAACAAATAATGTTTGAAAGGTTTAAAATATCCAGATTTACAAATATACTATGACTCCACAATATTTTCATGCTTACCTAAACTTATATTGTCTCACAATGACCAAACATACGCGAACCGGGAGTATCAGTTTTGCTATGCATACAATGCTGAAAAAATATTATGGCAAACCTGGAATTTCACAGCCAGGTAGTGCCCTAGCAATAGTAACAATGGTGTGTGCTGCCGTGGATTCCAGTGTTTCAGCTCCTATTAGCAGCTGAAGCCTAGGCGTAAGTCTCCCAGTGTTGTCTCAGAAGTAGCCTAAACCCTTTTTGAGCCTAAAGCTGATAGCACCAATGAGCCAAAGAGGAAGCAGAAGAAAGTTTTCATCAGTTTTCATCATCAGTTTTCCTACGTTCTTCTTTAGAAGCCTTTTGCCATCATAAAATGGCAAAGAATATTCAAAAGGGAAGCAGAGTTTAATTTGTGCCAGGCTCACCCTAATATCTCTTACTTTTCTTGTGATTGATGCTGAGAGAGCTGATTCCCACAAAGAGGCAAGAAGCTTGAGTTCACAATTATCTTCACAATTGTTTCATGAACTTTAAATAGTGATGGCAGCAAATGTCCGCTTTATGCACTTTGCCCAAATAAAACAGGCAGATAGTCTAGCTTTATATATGTTTACTGTTTAAAAGATCCTTACATGCCATACAACAGGGGAAACGTCAACAAAATAATTTTTAAAATCTATTAAATCCCCTGCTAACTGAGCAAAGAGACACCTTTTTAAAGGCGATTATCTTATATTTAGCAGGGGGAGAGCATCTGGCCCTATCCAGCTCCAGCACAGCATCCCTCCAGTGGCTGTTGCTGGTATCTGCCTTGTGTTTCTCTAGGTTGTGAGCTCTTTGGGGACAGTGTTCTCTCTAATTTTTTTCATCTGTGTGCGGAATGAGTTTTGTTCTGGGCAGCAATATTAAGGCAGTGTGTGCACATGTATTCAGAGTGGGGCCTCCCTGATTCAACCTGAGTGGGATCTAAAATTAACTGAGCGGACATGAAAAAACTTGTGAGCACAAGCATGGGTGCATGCCTTAGAGGGAACACTGACATGGGACCAACTTATTTATGTATTATTTGTTTTTCTGTGTCAACCGCTTTGAGAACTTTGGTTGAAGAGCGGTATATAAATATCTGTAGTACTAGTACTACAGAGCAAATAACAAACAATTTTTTTAAAATTAAAAACCTGACGTAAAATGTATGGGGTTTTTGGGGGGGGGGGGCGTGGCGGGTTTGAGGGAAGAAAAGGTAAAAGCTCTGCTGAATCTATTGCTTTAGTTTCTGCTAGGGTGGCGGTCAAAAAGGAACTGAGGGAGAGGATGGAATGGTCTTTCTCCACACAGTCACATCAGTGTTGGGCAGAGCATAGGAACATAGGAAGCTGCCATAGACCGAGTCAGACCATAGGTTCATCTTGCTGAGTATTATCTTCACAGACTGGCAGCGGCTTTTCCAAGGTTGCAGGCAGGCATCTCTCTCAGCCCTATCTTGGAGATGCTGCCAGGGAGGGAACTTGGAACCTTCTACTCTTCCCAAGCGGCTCCATCCCCGGAGGAGAATATCTTCCAGTGCTCACACTTCTAGTCTCCCATTCATATGCAACCAGGGTGGACCCTCCTTAGCTACGGGGACAAGTCATGCTTGGTCACACCAGTATAACTTAAGTCTGGATCCCAGAGACTTGCCTAGCGGAAAAGCTGGGAGAAAAGACATACCTGAGAGACACAGTATCTATTCTGAGCCAAAGGGAGAGCTGTACCCATGTTTTCCCTGGTTCGGTCCCCCAATGCTGCAGGTTGCCTTCCGGCCTAGCTAATTCGCTTGCTCACCTTCGCCCGCCTGCCCTGCCTGCTGCAGATTACCCCCAGCAGATTCTATCATCCTTTCTTCCCCACCCCCTGCTCCGAACTGCCTCATTCATCAGGGAATGGAGTAACCGTCCCACTTATTGGCTTGGAAAGGCCTACTCTCAGAGGTAATCCACGCAAGCGAAAACTTTGTCCTCCTACTCAGGTTTGGGAGCTGTGTGTGCTTTTCCCCACCGGTTAGGAGCAGCTTTTCTTCCTCCCTTGCTTCCACACAGCCAAATATTGGGAGCACACGCAGGTGAGGCACCGAAAAATGGTTAGGGATCCCTAGCTCCCCATCACAAGAGACACTAAATACTGAATCAGTTAGCATGTAGATAAAGATAAAGTTTGCCGTTGGGTCAGTCAGTGTCAACTCCTAGCGACCACAGAGCCCTGTGGTTTTCTTTGGTAGAATACAGGAGGGGTCTACCATTGCCTCCTCCAGCGCAGTATGAGATGATGCCTTTCAGCATCTTCCTATATCACTGCTGGTATGTTTCCATAGTCTGGAAACATACCAGCAGGGATTCGAACCAGCAACCTCTGGCTTGGTAGTCAAGCCATTTACCACCTCTAAATTCAGTAACCTCAGAGCTCTCAGAATCTTCTCCTGATTTGTTTCTGTCAGTGGTTTTATTGATTGCTGGCACCACCATGTGATAGAATGAGGTATAGACACATACCAAATGAAGCTATCTACAGCTTTAAGCCAAAGTGCTCATAGTGTCCAACTATGGGAACTCTCATGTTTTTGAATGTGAGACACCGCACAGTTAGACTTTGAGCATGTTCACAAGTGGGACTTAAATTGCCCCTCTGCTTATGTTTAATGCCTGTCAAAGAAAGAATCCAAATATATGTGTATATAAAAGTGAATATTCTTTAATTACAATGAAGATAAGATATACCCATCCACCCAAGGGACACAGCTCAGTTAGGATCTTTATTCTATTTCTCAAGGTGCTCAACAGACGGCAAACGTGATTAAGTCCTTTTATTACTCTAGGGGTGCCTTTTTCGTGCCAGCTATAAAGTTGTTGGAGGCCAAGATATATCCCCAAATTATTTATGGGTTGCAGATTGGTCCTTTGGAAAATTTCTCTCAGCTTGAAATTGTACAAACTAAATTCCTGAGGGCTATTTTTCAAGTACCCAGGGGTACAGCAAATGCCGTCCTTCATAGGGAAGCAGGGGTCACCACCCTGAAAGTGAAAGCATGGTTTTGCATAATTAAATTTGTTTAAGCCTGGTCTTCTTTCCGGCTGGTCTTGCCCCTTTAGTGTTATCAGGCAGTTTCGTTTCCAAATGGAAATCAGCTCTGAAATTAAAATTGCAGCACTTGGGCACGTCTCAAGAAGCTCTTATTGGGCGAGGATTTGAGCAGGCGCTTTGCTTTGTGAAGCAACGGCTCAGAGATATAGATTTGCAGGAGGAGTCTGCACGGCTGCCCAAGGGAATATATTCTGGTTTTCAAATTTTTAACTATAAACCGGCTGAATATTTAGACCAGATTTTGGTACCAAAATTTAGGAGATTTCTGACCCTCGTGCAATTGAACGCTCTCCCTTTGGCAGTACTTGATGGTAAATACACACAACTTCCTTATGATCAGCTCTGTTGCCCTTTTGGCTCAGGGGATATAGAGTCTATCAGCCATATTATTCTTTATTGCCAGTTTTATTGGGACGCTTGAACCAAATTTATTGCACCCATTTTAATCATTTATCCATGTCACACAGACCAATTTTATTTGGAAATTATGCTGTCAAATTTCAAACCTGTAATTTCAGATAATGTGGCAAAGTTTTGTTTTGTGGTGTTAAAGCTCCGTAAAGTAATTGTATTGTATTACAATTACCGTAAAGTAATTGTATTAGTAATTTGAACAGTTTGTAATTTTCAAAAATTCTTGAATTTTGTTATCAATGTTATTGTTATCAATTGTTAATCTGGTCTGTGACCATAATAAACTAAACTATAAAAGGGGGGAAAAAGCTCAGTTAGGGAGTTAAAAACTCAATTGTTAAAACTGTACACAATGATACTAAAATAGTCTCTGCAGAAGTTGGAAGAAGTTAAATGTGCTGAAGGTTTCTCAATGTAGGTGGGGAAAAAAATCCAAAATAACATTTTTGTTGGAGAGTAAAGTGTTCCCACACAGTAGTCTGTTGTTCTTCCAAAGGTCTAGGTATCTCATGAAGATGCATATAATGTGTGCTATACACTATTAAACTCCATCCGTCTAAGGATGGGATTTTCACTAGCTGCTGTTTTCTTTGGAAGAACAACAGACTACTGTGTGTGAACACTTGCCACTGAAGAAGACCTTTGTTTTGGGTCAAAACCCATGTGGCAGTCTTTAACAATATAACACAGTTGAGTACTGACTCTGGATATATTACTCTCCAACAAAAAGAAGATTATTTTGGTTTCCCCCCCACCTTCATTGAGAAACCTTCAGCACATTCAACATCTTCCACTTCTATAGAGACCATTTTAGTATCATTGTGTGTGTGCGCGATTTTGACAATTGAATTTTTAATTCTCTAACTGGGCTGTGTCCCTTGGGTACATTTTAGCTTTAGTGTAATTAAAGAATATTTACTTTTATATACACATATACTTGGATTCTTTCTTTGACAAATAGGCATTAAACATAAACAGAGAGGCAATTTAAGTCCCACTTATGAACATGCTCAAAGTCTAACTGTACGGTTACACACACCTCACACATACACACATATTTGGATTCTTACTTTGACAAATTTATGTTTTGTTGAATCCATATAGGATTTGTGTTTTGTTATGTTTAATGCCTGACCATTGTTCAAACAGAAGAGAAAGGATGTCATTTGTCATGGGAAAGATGGGAACATAGGAGTCAGACCATTGGTCCATCTAGCTCAGTATGTCTACACAGATTGGTAGCAGTTCTCTAAGCTTTCAGGCAGGAGTTTCCCCCTGCCCTACCTGGGGATGCGAGGGACTGAACCCTGGATCTTCTGCATGCAAGCAGATGCTTTAACACTGAGCTGTGGCCCCCAGCTTATGAAAGCAGCAAATTATAAGGTTTATAAACATATGCATGATATGGAGAAGGTGGATATAAAGTAATTCACCCACACACTCACAATACTAGAACTTGGGGTGATCCAATTACATTAATTGCAGGAGATTCAGGACTAGCAAAAGGAGGAACACCCTGCATCATTAATTTCTGGAATTCATTGCCACAAAGTCTAGTAACAGCCACTTGTTTACAGTGGCTTTAAGAGGGGATTAGACAAATAAATGGAAGACAGTGATGTCAACATGGAGCTTCCATGGTTAGAGGCAGTTCAAACAGGAAGGGAAGGAGGTGTTCTTCCTCCCTAAGACATGCAGAATGCTCAAGGGCAGGTGCTATAATGCTTGACGCGACTCTAGAAGCTTCTGAATACTGTTCTGCGCAGATGCCATTTCCTCACATGTAACAGCAGAGACCACAGCCTCTATAGCTCTATTCGGACATGATGTTGTACCTACATTCAGATGTCTGCACAGGCATACATGTGTTTGTGTGAATGACCATACATGCGGTCATTTAAAAAATTAACCTGGCTACAGGCCCCCTGAAAGGCAGCATACAGAAAGGAACTGTACTGCTGAAAACGGCATCCGTTTTAAAAGTGAACCAGTGTAGACAATCCCTCAAATGCATGGTATACACAGGAAAAATATTGCTGTGCCTGCATACATGTAAATAACTGTACCTATAGATCTGTACCTTTGTACACTGTACACAGATTGTATGAGTGTTGAACATCTGCTAACTGGGCAAAGAGGCACCTTTTACCATGGTGATTCTCTTTATTTAGCAGGGGGAGAGTAACTGGCCCTATCCACCCCCAGCACAGTACCTCCAGTGACTGTTGCTGGTTTCTATCTTGTGTTTCTTTTTAGATTGTGAGCCCTTTGGGGACAGAGATCCATCTTATTTGTTTGTTATTTCTCTGTGTAAACCACCTTGAGCCATTTTTTGGAAGGGCAGTATAGAAATTGAATTATTATTATTAGTAATAATAATAATTATTATTATCATCATCAACTGTGAAAGGAACTTATGTTCAGAGTCAACCAAACCAAACACCTCTTGCGAAGCAACTGTGAGTGAGAGCCATTGCCTTCTTGCGCTGTTTGTGGACTTCTGGTGGCCACTGTGGGAGGCAGAATGTGGGACAAAAACATAGATGCTTGGTCTGATCTTGATATTCTTAACCCTCCACCTCCCTCTGCATTTTAAAATGGTGTATTCTTGGGAACGTTTTACCATGACATTATTTTAAACATGTAGTAGATAAGCTCTATATTACAACCTGAGAAGGCTCATACCGTGTTTGTGTGTGAGAGAGAGACATGGGAAGGCTTCCAAAGACAAAGGTTGAGCATTTCTGCTGTAATTGTTGCATCTTTCTTCCTTGGTCCCCACTATCAGGGATATGCAAAGGGCAGGCTACTGGGGCAATCTGCCCCAGACCCCAACAAAGGAAGGGGCCCCTGCTTCAACTCCTATCTACCATTCAGCTCCTTTGTACCATTAAATTCTGCTCCACTCCTACCACATCATTCAACAGAATTCTTGGTATTTTGTTTTAAAGTTTCAATTTTTTTTGGAAGAGGGAATGATTGGAGTATAAGATGAAACTGAACTGCAAAATGTAGACGTTGACTGGACCATTATAAACTGGGCAAAGAGGAGCTAGATGTGAGAATTCTCACATGTGGACCATCCATGCAAGAATTATCACATATGCCTGCTCGCCCCCCCAATTTTGTACACATATGCATGAATCCTTTGATTCAACATCACACATGTTGAACGCCTGCCAACTTGGCAAAGAGGCACCTTTTAATGTGGCGATTCTCTTTATTTAGCAGGCGGAGAGTACCTGGCCTCAGCACAGTATCTCCAGTGACTGTTGCTGGTGTCTCTCTTGTTTCTTTTTAGATTGTGAGCCCTTTGGGGACAGGGATCCATCTTATTTATTATTTGGAAGGGCAGTACAGAAATCAAACAAACAAACATGCTCCAGTGCTCCATAAATCCTCTGGGTGGCCCTGGCCATCAAAATGGTTCCAATTTGCAGGTGGAGAGAATGCAGTGCCCATTCTGAAGAGTCCAGACATACAGCACAGTTCAGCCTGCCAGTTCCTTCTACTCCATGTGCTATTATTTATATTCCTCTTTTCAACAAAATAAAAAAGTTCTCAAAGTGGTTTACAAAGCAGAGGATATGAAATGAAAAATGGCTCCCTGAATCTAAAGAGACAAATGAGGAAGACACCAACAAGCAGCCACTGGAAAAGATATTATGATGGGATGAAGAGGGGTTGCTGCTATTTCCCTGGTAAATATAAGAAAATTGCCACTTAACAGGTCCCCCACTGTCCGATTAGCAAAGGGAGCCAGGCACATAACATGGATTGTGCAATCCACTTGACTGGCTTACTGCAATCATGATGGAGACATTGTGGGGAAGAGAATAGCTGGGTTGCCCCAGGACAATACCCATGCTTCTGAACTTTCGCAACGAACACCGTGAATGAGCATATGGGGCTGCCATCTGGAGAATTAATAACTTGATTTTGTGCTGATCCAACCTGCCTCTATGGGTGGCCAAGCAAGAGGTTTTAAACAAGTACCTGAAACTGACAGCCTTGCTTTTTACTCTCTAAATAACAGCTACATGGGTGGGGCAGTTCTAAACCATGGCTTGGGAAAGGGTAAGGGGGCTTTAACACTATGCCCTAATGACCATCCCTATCTGGATCACCATCAATAGGATCTTCCCTCCTGCAGGAAATAGAAGACCTGCTGGGGTCCTAATCAGGATCAAATTCCCAGCCCGCCCCCACAACTGCTAGCTAGATTTTAAAAAGAATGCCTGTTCTATGGTTAACAGTGTGTGATTTGACCCCAAGACTGTACTGCACCGGCTATTTTGACACTTACTTCTTTAGCTTCAGTCATCTGTGCCTCTATCATGCAATACACAGCTATTATGAGTTGAAATATTTTGTTTTTTTGTAATCTGACAAGAAGGGTATTGTCTAACATCCTTTTAATTTTAATGGTGCTACATATTTTTTCCTAGTATGTCCGCCAGCAGCTGTAATGTATTTTCTAACTTTAAAATAATCTCATAAAGTAGTAATTTGTGTAGAAATTTGATTATCTCACCCTCCTCCAAGAAAGCAAGAGTGTAAGTGAGAGAGAATGGGAGGTATAAGTAATTGATGGCTAAGGTATAGAGTAAGGTTTGAGCATAGGTGGTAGCAGAGTGGAAGACATTCCCAGAGGAGCTCACAACTTCACCCATTGCAGGATATGAAATGTACTTTTCTTAGGGCACTTTTGTTGGCTACAAGCCTATGTTTAGGATGAAAGCATAGATGTAACTCATGCCTTTTTCCGTTTCAGAAACCTAATAAGCAGGACAAAGCTTGTCACTCACCGCAGTATTTGACCACCACTGAGCTGGAGGGGAATGGTCACACTGCCATCAAGGAAACAGAAGCTTCAAGTCCTGCACATTGCAACAGAGATCTAACCATCTACCTGCCACAGAATCTTTCTGCTACAACATTCTCAACTGACAACAAGCTCTCACAGTGCCACTTTTAAAACCAGCAGCTCCTGATGGAAGTTGGAAACCAAAATATCCAATCCACAAATCCCTCAATTTTTGTTAATCTCCACATTGGTATTAAAGGTAATCTTGAAACACATGCAATATTTATACACATTTACAAGTATATTTACATAAGAGATAAGACAAGATAAACTACATTTAATCTGGAAAAAATGATAGAAGATGCAATGTACTAGGTATTAATTATGGTCCAGATAATTCAAATATGGGTATTGGAAGAGCTGTGAATGATCCA
Organism: Hemicordylus capensis; assembly: GCF_027244095.1. Classification (NCBI taxonomy): domain Eukaryota; kingdom Metazoa; phylum Chordata; class Lepidosauria; order Squamata; family Cordylidae; genus Hemicordylus; species Hemicordylus capensis. The sequence continues at coordinate 11,040,576 of NC_069663.1, read as the reverse complement.
GTGGATGGCTACAAGATTTATTTTATTTATTCATTTATCGTATTTGTACACTGCTCCAAACTTTCATCTCTGGGCGGTTTACAATAACATAAAACAATTAAAAACATATACAAAAAACTTAAAAAAAAGTTTAAAAGTAAACCAGAGATTAAAACCCCAATTTATTTATTTTTAGGAAGCTGAGAAAGCTTGGGTGAAAAGATGGGTTTTAAAATGTTTTTTGAAAATTGCCAGAGATGGGGAGGATTGTATCTCAGCAGGGAGCGCATTTCACAATCTCAGGGCAGCGACCGAGAAGGCCTGTCACTGTGTACCTACCAAATGAGTTGGCGGTAACTGGAGACAGACCTCCTCAGATGACCTCAATGGGCGGTGGGGCTCATAGTGAAGAAAACGCTCTCTTAAATACCCAGGGCCTAAGCCGTTTAGGGCTTTATAACTAGCACTTTGTATTTTGTCCGGAAACCTATTGGCAGCCAGTGTAGCTCCATCAGTAAAGGAGTAACATGGTTGTTTATAATTGCCTGTTTGTAAGTAGTAAGTAAATTTTATTTACAGTCTTAGACCAGACATTTGTTAGTACTATGCTGTATTACAGTTCTGGTTGTCTTGTTCATAAAGGTTGGAGAGATGTATGTTTGTATATTATGACTGAAACATAAAGAAGCCCTTAGGAAAAATGAGAAAATGGTTCCCAACATAAATGGCTTTGATAACTCATTTGTTGAAAAGTGCTATATACATATTATAAATAATAATTTATAAATGGAAGAAAATGATATGGAAAATAAAGGCAACTTCACTGTAAGCTGTATTCTAGAGGAACTAGAGACTGCGTCTGGTTAGCTAATATTGATAATAATTAATAACTGAGAGCCAGCGTGGTGTAGTGGTTAGGACCGGGGAGACCCGAGTTCAAATCCCCATTCAGCCTTGAAACTAGCTGGGTGACTCTGGGCCAGTCACTTCTCTCTCAGCCTAACCTACTTCACAGGGTTGTTGTGAGGAGAAACTCAAGTATGTAGTACACTGCTCTGGGCTCCTTGGAGGAAGAGCGGGATATAAATGTAGTAGTAATAATAATAATATTCTCTGTGCTGAGGTTGCTGTTGCCATAACACAGTGCTGTACATCCCCTCTATAAAAATACTTAATACTCTTACTGCTACTTCTGTACAAGAAAGGCAAAATGACTAAATATTGTGGTTTGTATAAGCAGATTATTATTTTAAAGCCTTATAAATTAAGAGGAAGCAGAAACGGAGAGTACACAGTACAGCCCTTCTGGGACTATGACATTTTAGTTTCTAGGTAGAGGAAGCACATGATGCAATTATCAAAAACGGCATGTCAGGGAAAATATTAGGCTAGAACCTTTTCCCTTGACATTTTAAGTTTTCTATGGAGAAGCATTCCATCATGTATTTTCCTCACTTTATTCCCAGGAGGACCGTACTACATGCCTTTTCTAGACATACAAATTAACCCTTGGGGTGTGTGTTTTGAGATTCTATCTATCTATCTATGAATGAAGATACTTCTATACCTGTATAACACACACTTACACTGCAGCTTAACAATGTCACTCTTAAAGAAAAAGGGCAGTAAGAAGCAAACTGGATATTAATACAAAGAACAGTCCAATTCAAACAATATGCAGCTTTATTAAAGGTACTTTTCATAAAACAATCAATGGTATTCAGGCAGGACATGGGCTACAATCTGCAATGTTTTACAACAAGTTCCAACTCCCCTCCTCCTTGGACTACCAAAATGTAAAGTTACTATATAAAACCCAATGAAGAATCTTCAATTTATACTTGGAACAGGGAAAGTTTAGAGTGAGGGTGGACACTTTCACATTTAGTATGTTGTTTAACAACTTTTCACAAGCCTACCCTGACTTTTAGAGGAAAGCAAAACTGCAGAATTCTTAATCTGAAGATTCACAATATAAAAAGAAATGTGGCTCATTTTAGAGCCATCCTCCTTCCCTCAGTATTTGACACCAGAGGTCTGGATTGCCAGACACTGTGAGAATGCGTTTGATTTAAGAGAGCAAGTATCAAAAGACCCTACGCCATATTCAAGAGGAGTGATCAATGCAAATGACATTGTGAATGAAAGAACAGAGCAAGTCTAACAGTTTTAAATTTACCTTCTCCTCAGACACAGATAATTTTGGGAATTTCAATGTACACTCAAAAGCATTTCAGAAACCAAGATAGATGAACAATATTGGAGAATCCCCCTTCCTTGTGTCCATGAAGAACCCCCTCTAGCAAAATTGAAGGGGGCCTTTTAAAAGCCCAGGATCTAAGTAACAGAGTCAATGACATTTGTCCCCTCTCCTCCCTGCAAAACACAACAAAGCGTTCTGTGTGCTAACGACATAGCTTTAAAAAAAAAAGGTAAAACAAAATTCTGCATTGTTATAAAACTTGATAAAAAATAGTATTTCAAACTGTACAGTCACCAGAAGTACACAGTTATCAAAAATTCACACAATTCACTTGGCATCCCCAGCACCTTCAGCTTTCTGTGCCTGAAAGATAAAAAGCAATCCCATCAGAGAGCAGTCTATGTTGAGGCAAACTTACTACTCACATGGTTAGTGTTTGCACGAATCTATGGCTGCACTTGGACATTATGAGAAACTCACCACAGGTTGGCCCCTCATGACATCTGAATATAGTTGGAGTTGTGGTTCCGGGACTCAATTGCAGCTCCGATTCCAGATTATTCATCTGGAATCGACCCCAGCCTCCAGATGAACCCTCGGTTTTAAGTAAGGTTTGCTTACCAAACCAAGGGTCTGCAGTGTGTTGGCTGGTTTGGGCAACTTGCCCAGCTAAGGGAGGAACTTCCTCCTGCTGCTTAATTTCATTGGCTTTCCTTCCTGAATCCAAGAACCACAGGTTCACTGAACCCATAGCTTGTAACTACATCCGAATAGGCCCTTTAACATTGGCATGAAATAGACCCAAACCACCACAATGTAGGCTGATGTAAGACAATCTTGATGGGGAAAGCGCAGAGCCAGTCACTTTTATCTTGCTTAAAGTAAAAGAAAGCTACTATATTTTTATTATACCTGGTCTGTTTTGGCATCTCCATTTTCTGCAGGGTTGTTTCCATCCTTGCCTGCATCAGCTTTCCCCTTTTTTCCTTTGGGTACCTTTTCAGCCTTCTGCCAATGGAAATATACTAATTGTTATTAGTTCACACATCCATAGATTTAAAAAAAAAAAAAAAAAAGGACAAATAACTGTCAATACACGTACCCAATTATTATTTACATTATTTCTGACCATGAAACCAAAATAAGTTGAAGTTATAAAAACTTTACCTTTACCTTTGGAGCTGCCTTTTTAGGTTTAGGTTCTGGTTTGGGAGGAGCAGGTTTCTAGAAGCAAACACAAATGTATATGTTGTTTTTAAACAGCTTGCTTAGGAGCCAATCAGTCCTTTTCACTGTATCAAGCATACTGCTCTTTAGAAGCTGCTACTTCCACCACCACAAAAGGCATTCTATATTGCAATATACTTACAGCAGATAACCTTGCTGATCTCCGCTGTGGCTGTTAAAAAAAAAAGAAAAGAAAAAAAGAGTTAGTCATTAGAGCAGTTAACTTGGCTCTATAAAGCAGAGATCTAAGCTACAATCCAGTGAACATAAACTAAATGCCCATTTATATATTTTACATTTAAGGTCTGAAAGTAAAAACATTCCCAGTAGTACAGCTTCCTCTCTGGCCTATTAGGACATCAAAATTATAAAATACAACACAAACTGCAGAATTCCAACTTGAATCCTTTCTGATATACAAGGTTCAAATGCGATTAACATAATGGAAAAGTGAAATAAGTCATCTTTGCAAATTGGGGTCTATAATGATTAACCTTCTTACCTCATCCTTTACTTTGGCCTTGTCACCCTTGGTATCTCCTTCAGCCTACAAGAAATTTAAAAGAAGTCTGAAGAATGCCTGCCTCAATATTCTGTTTCATTTCCTTGTGTTTTGTTTGTTAAAATAGCTTTATACATTCACATCACTTAAATCATAAATAACTTTACTGCTGCACAGCCTAATAGCGGCATGACAATTTCTTGCCTGGTTCTTCCTCCAACTTGTTCTTTCTTGCATACAATAAGATCTTAAAATGTTGGCACAATATTCTAGGGTCGGGAAGTCAAGAGATTGCTCATGATTTTAAGGCATACAGTCAGAAAGATTCCAAGGACTAAAATGCACTCACAATTTTTAAAGAATTGCCAAGTGACATGTGGACGCATTGTTTCCCTGGCACTTTTGATAACTCATTAGAGTTATCAAAAGCATCCAAATTTGCACAGTGCAAGTTTTCCCAAAGTTTACCCCTTCTTTCAGAACAAAGGTTTATAAAATAGTGTTTTATATCTGTGACAATTATTATTTAAAGAAAATCTATATACATTTGAAACACCCTTTTTATTTTTAAAATAAATATGCGCCTGTCTCACCAGGGACCATATGTTCTCCCAAAGAGAGAAGTGTTTGTGGGAGGGCCTGTGAGGATAATTACATTGCCAAACACCCCTTATTTTGATGTATTGTTCTTTATTTCCTTGCATTGCAGCTTTAGGCAATATAATGGCTTTTATTTCAGAACGCTGTGATTTCTATTGAGTCTTTGTAACAAACCCAAGATCTCACTTATGTTTGGAATTTTGCTCTCGCCATTTGAAGACTTTCTGCCTACTCCTAATATCTCTACAGACCTATGATATGAGGCCATACCCTGGTGTCATATTAGGGCTGTGCTCTTTCTTGGTTTAAGGGAATGTCCGTGGATTTCGACTTCCCTTCCGTAGGTACAATGAAACAACTCGCACTTAAGCCATAACTGGAAAATCAACTGCATTTCGAAGAGCACCCTTTCCTGCACGGAGAAAAGCCAAAGCACTTCACAGAGTCCCATTCCGTGTGTAGGGGCGGGCAATCAGTGCTTGCTCCGTGGAGTCCCGACCAGTTTCGGACCCGAGAGACCTTCGGCCTCGGCCGCTTTGAAAAAGCAAAGATGGTCGCTCTCCTCCCAGCCCCGAGCGCGAAGGAAGGGGGCGGGCGGCGACAGGAGGCTGTGATCACTGAAGGCGAAATCTAAGCCCGCCTCATCATAGCCTCCGACATGAGCAGCAGCCTCGGCACGGAAAAAGCTAATATTGCTTTTCCCCTCCCCTTTTTTAAATTAACGTTTTGGGGCGTAAGCTAAGCTCTAGGCGGCTCTTCCAGCGCCTCCCCGCCAGGGAGCAGAAGGCGATGCCATCGCATCCCCTTTTATGGGCGGGCAAAGCGCACCCATTCTGCCAGCCCACTCCACCCCTTCCGCCTCCCACGTGCCTCCCTTCCGTCAACTGCCCTCCCGCCAAAACCCAACCGGATCGCTCCGGCTCCCTTCTCCCTCCCTTTCTCCCGCGCGCGGGCGCGTAGCACTCTTCCTATTGGCGGTGGGACTCAGCGCGCGCGAGGGGGGAGAAAAGGCAGCCAATAATTGATTTGGTTGCGCGCACGCACGCTCTCCCTTCCTTCCAGGGAGCTTCGCAGCCATCCGTCTCTCTCGCCACACAGGCCGCCAAGAAGGCGCAGCGTTTAACGGTCGCTGACGCTTTGCCCCGCCCACTCCTCCCCCCACCCCAGCCCTGACGACGGCCGTTGAGCCGCCACGCGCGCACGCGCGCTCCCTGCCGCACAACCGTTAACCGTCCGAGCTGAAGGGGGGGATGGGGAGAAAAAGGGGGGGTGGAGAAGGAAATAAAATGGCGGCTGATCGCAATCTCGCCCCCGCATAAGCATCGCTCCCTTCAGCCACCACCGCTTGCCCCTATCCCTCCGCCCGGGTCGTTAGTTTTCTCTACACCATACCCACGTACCTTTCTCTTGGGCATGTCGGCGGCGCGTGATAGAGAGAGAGAGAGAAAGAGGGGAGCTCGGTAGGGAATGGAAAAGCGTGGCTGTGGGAGAGGGCAGGAACTCGGCTGGTTGCGAGGAAAAGCCGCGCAGGGCAGATAGACCGGAAAGCGAAAAGAAAGGGTTTCTTCCCTCCCTCTCTCTCTGGCTGTTGGGTTCGCTCGTGTCGCTCACGACCCCACTAATTTGAATCGGGTGTTTATAAAGTTTTATATAGAGCCGGACGAGGCCCAACCGGTTCCAGCCGGATCCCCACCGCCCCGACCGTCCATTGGACAGGGCGCGTCACGTGGCGAGGGCCCGCCAGGGCGGGCGCTGCGAGGCGAGGAGCGAGAGCCGCGCGCGCAACGAGAGCCCGTTCGCCTTTCCTCCGCCTCCTTTCAAACGCTGCCGCTGCTGCTGCGAGTGGCACGCCGCGGCTCAGTAGCGCCGTATGGAGCGCCTTTCCAAAAGGCATTCCGCCAACGTTTAGGCAGGAGAGGAAGGCATTTGCAGAAGTCACTCTCTTTCGAGCCGAAGTGGGAGCGCCATGGAAATAAGGAGAATACAGTGTCGATGATTCACACGTCTAAGGCTGCGGTGTTTCCGTGTCTCTCCCCCCCATCCCTGCCAACTCGTAACTAAACGATACTCCTCCTCCCGCCTATAAGTCTGGCAAGAATGCATTGCAAAAAAAGCTTCGCTTGGTGGACGGGGAGCTCTGTTGAATCGATGCAACTCGCTCGTTTGCTAACCAAGTTAACGGGGACTGCTACTGGTGGTTCCCGACGCAAACGTGAACAGGGTTGCAACAAGGCTCAGCGGGCCGGCGACAAAGCTGTGCAGCGCCCGCCTTTCTCTCTGCAGGAGGCAGAAAGAAAAGAGGGCGGACCTGGCGCGACACACACACACACCTGGCCAAAGCCGGCGCGCGCCGTTTCCCTTCGAGAGGCGCAGCGAGGCCGCAAGAGCGCTCGCAAGAAGAAGGGCTCGCTTTGCCGCCTTCTGCAGCCCCTGAACGAAAGCGGGTTGCGAGCGGAGGTAGAAGATGGTGGCCTCTTCACGCGCTCGCTTGGAGAGGAAGGTGCGGCCACTGCACGCGCGAGCGAGGATGGCAGACGCAACCCACAGCGCCCCCTTCCTCTTCAACCTTGACGGCTAACTGGCAGGGGCCTCCTCCTCCTCCTCCTCCCCAGGAGCGAGCGGAAAAGAGCCTCAGGTGCCACCGCCACCTCGCTGCCTAACTCGGAGAGGGAGGACTGATGCGGTGTCACTTTCCCCCGAGGCTTTGAGAGGGGCCAGGTGAGGAGCTGTCCTTTTCAGCACCACCCTGCCCTCCTGGTCCCATCATCACCTCCACCTCCTCACCCACGTTCAAAACCACAGCTAGCCCAGCAGTAACAGTGGGCACAAAGGGGCAGGCCCAGGATGCCAGCAGCCGATTACTCAGAAATGGTGCCTCTCTTTGCATAGGCCAGGTTGCAGGCGACGCATCTCCCCTTGTAAAGTCGATTTGTAAAGGTGCGTTCAGGCTGAAGAGCTCAAGAATGGGAGAAGTGTGGCATTCTTCTCCGCAGGATTTTCAGCAAGGTACAAATAGTGCCAGCCCAGCTCTTTGCTTTGTGACCTGCACGGAGTTGGAAACCATTTCTTCATTGCAAGTGTATGGCTCGTGGTTCGATAGGAGCTCCATATTCCAGGGTAGTATAGTATAGAATACCGGTTGCTAGGGGGTGACAATGGAATGGAGGGCCATTGCTTCTGGGAAACTCACCAGCAGGGCATGAAAGCATTCCAGGGATGGGGCTGTGGCTCGGTGGCAGAGCACCTGCTTTGCATGCTACAGTCTGGGGCATCCTTTGGTCCCTGGGAAAGGCTCTTGCCTGAAATCTTGAAGTGCTATTGCCAGTCAGAACAGACAAAACTGAGCGAGATGGACCAAGGGTCTGTGACAATACAAGGCAGCTTTCTATGTACTATGGCTGGCCACTGGAAAAGTAGAATACTAGAGATAGACAGGCCTTTGGTGTAACCCCCCAGGGCCCTTAGGTCATTTGCTTCACTTCACGTCATCACTTGTGCTCTAACATGGTTGCAATAGCTATTCCTACAAGGCTCACTCTTGAAGAACTGCAGGCATTTCCCTTTGGACCTCTCCCCCCCCCCCCAATGTATATGCAAATCTTCCGTCTGGTAGGTTTCTTTGTGTTTAGCTTTTATTCATACATTAAAAAAATAAAAGTTGTCATTTTCATTGTGGTTTTAGCCTGGTCTTATTTTTTAAAATAATTTTATTTTGTAACTTTTATTAGTGTTGTAAACTGCCCTGAACAGTAGTGCACTGGAGAGGTGGGGTATAAATATTTTAAATTAATAAATGTAAGCTCCACTATCACCTTGAGTGGCGCAGTGGGGAAATGCTTGACTTGTACACCGCCCAGAGCCTCTAGATGGAGCGGTTTATAAATGTAATAAATTATAACAACAACAACTCCCCCCCTTGTTGTGCTGGTCATAGACTATAATAAACTTTATAATAAAATAACAACAACAAGCAGAAGGCTGCCAGTTTGAATCCTCTCTGGTATGTTTGCCAGACTATGGGAAACACCTGTATCAGGCAGCACTGATATAGGAAGATGCAGAAAGGCATCATCTCATAATGCACATGAGGCGGCAATGGTAAACCCCTCCTGTATTCTACCAAAGAAAACCACAGGGCTTTGTGGGCATCAGGAGTTGAAATTGACTTGACGGTATACTTTACCACTGAAATCTATGGGACACTTTACTGGAAATTTGTTTAGGATGCAGTGGAGTGGGTGGGTTTCAGTGGTTTTACACCTCAGACTGCCGAACAAATTGATGGATGAAGATATTTTAAGATAGATGTTAAGAACAGCCCTGCTGGATCAGGCCCAAGGCCCATCTAGTCCAGCATCCTGTTTCACACAGTGGCCCACATAAACCCTCTTTCTCTCATCTCCCAAGTATTCTAGAACCTGGCAAGATTTTACCTTCCTTTCATATCCCAATCTTTTGTGCTGCTGTGTCAAACAACTTTTTACAATTAAGTTCAGCCATGGCCACAGAAGTGTTCTGCTGGTACCACAAACTGCCCCACTGGGAAGGAGTGCATACTTTATGGCACAGCAGCATCTAGGCCATGTTGCATCATACACAAGATTATGTTACAAGCAGCCGACCCTGAGTTTCCAGTCATTCCATAGGAAGCTGCCTTATACTGTATCAAGACTACTGGTCCTTCTAGCTAGGTATTGTCTACCACAGACTGGCAGTGGCTCTCCAGGTTTCAGGTAAGAGTCTCTCTCAGTCCTCTTACTGGGAGAGGGAGAAGCTTCTGCATGCAGATACTCTTCCCAGAGCAGCCCCATCCCCGAAGAGGAATATCTTACAGTGCTCACACATGTAGTCACCCTTTCAAATGCAAACCAAGGTAGATACTGCTTAGCAAAGACCAGCTTTCCTCCTTGTCAAGCACAGGACTGCCCAAGATAATTTCAAAGCCATGGACAGAGAAACACCTCTGTTAAGCATAGTAGATCTCTCTTTACTGTACCACAAAACACACCATTCACATTTGTCAATGTATTATGTTTGTTTTTAATGTAGCAGTACATGTGCTAAGACATTCTCTCCAGTTTCTAAAAGATACTGCCTGGCTCGACAGTTCTGATGTGTGTACTCTAACAAACAAGAAAAAACCTCTTAGGAATTACAGATGATACTCCAAGAATTGTTTTGGACTTTGTAAAATTATGAAGATGCAGCTCACAACCCATCAACCACTGCCTGAGAACAACGTTCCAAGAATTTATTGGTCACCACAGATTTCTGTATATACAGCATTGGTTTCTTGCATCAAAAGGAGAAACTCTTCAGCTGGCCATGGAATGGCAAGACTATTAATATCAGCAGTGTGACATCGTTGGTTCATCCTCACCATTTCAACATGAAAAGCTTAAAGAAGATACTGTATTTACCTGAATAAAAAGACGGGACTAAGGTGACCCCGTAAAAATAGCTGGAAAGAAACCATTTTATTCAGCATTTGATAACTTAACCATCCTCTTCACAGCTGTACCCAGTTAGCTGAATTTGCAATTGTTTTAAAAAAAATTGAGTGTCATCCAAAAGTAAACACTTTTAAAAATCCAGCTAAGAATGCTACATTAGTACAATTTGGACTGTGGCCAGAGTGTCTGCCCAAAATTCTTCAGCACATGCAAATACTGAAGTGTTCCCCACCATACTAAAGGAGCATTCCCCACCCTGTCAACAGTTAAAAGAGGCATCGCATGCTCTTGTGGCGTTCCATAAGCATACTGGCCCTTGGGATTGTGGCAGTCCCACAGTATCTGGCCATACAGCGGGAGTGGTCCGTACAGGCAGGAGGTGGTAAATGAGCAGCAGGTGCAGCTCCTCACCTCTCCCCACTCTAGCTCTGCCTAGTTTTGCCCGCCACAGGCTGGTTATTCACCCAGTGTACTTCTCCCTTGCTCCGCCTGTACAGGCCGCTCCTGCCATACAGACTCACAAGAGTCAAAAGCAAGTCATTAGGATACTGCTTTACTCCCAGACACACACACACACACACACACACACACACACACACGTACGTTTAAGCACACCCAACAGGGTTTTGCCTCTGACTTTCCCGACTGCAACCGCCTTGCCCCAAATTGCAAGCTGCCTTTTAAGACCACAAGTCTCTCGAGTCATGCCCACAAGAAAACTGCTGCCTGGGAAAATATAACGAAAGATCCATTGCATGCATAGGTCTCGCAAAGACCTATACCATGTCATCCTTTATTAACTAATTCTGCACCAAGTGCCTTTGGTTCCATCACCTTTCAATCATATTAACTTAGGGAGCATACACATGGTTTTAGATACCACACTCCCAACCACAGCTGAGTAATAACCAAATATGTACAAGACTTTGCCTCTTATGTGTCTACTGAGAACATGAACATTTCATACACTCCCATCATCAAGAGAACCCTTCTGGACGGAGCTGGGATATTGGTAATGACTCCTTCTTCTTCCCTCCCACCCCACCCCACCCCACCTGCTTCTCTCTCTCATCATGCAGACACCGTACTCAACTTTTCGAGGAAGTTCATTCTCTTGCAGTCCAAGGCCTGCAAAAAACCCTGGATTCTCTCTTCCCGTTTAGCCCTGCATTCTTGCAGGAGTGTCCGCCTCTTGTGAGGGTCTCCATGGGGTGCAAGTCCTTTTTGCTTCAGCTTCTCTGTCACATATGCCTTGTCTGCCTCCAGCTGCTGCCACTCTCTTTCTTCCATGTATACATCCCTGGCTTTCTGAAATCAGAATGTCCCCCCACCAAAAAAAAAAAAAAAAAAAAGACATTAGGTTTAAAACACAAACACACACACCTTATACGGAGTCAGACTATTGGTCCATCTAACTCAGTACTGTTTACACCAGGGGTAGGCAGCCTTGGGTCTTCAGCTCTTGCTGAACTACGATCATCATCCCATCATCCCCAGCCACAGTTTATTGTGATGGGAGTTGTAGTTCAACAGTGGCTGGAGAGCCAAGGGACAGCAGCTCTCCAAGGTTTCAGGCGGGAATCTTTGCCACCTTTACCTGGAGATGCTGCCAGGGAGTGAACCTGGGACCTTCTGCATGCAAAGCAGGTGCCTTACCACTGAGCTACGGGCCCAACCCCTAAGGGGAGTAGCTTATGGCAGACAGTGCTCACATGTAGTCACCCATCCAAATGCAAACCAGAGCAACCCCTGCTTAGCAAAGGTGAAAATTCATGTTCACTACTGCAAGACCAGCTCTCCTTCCACCTTTTTTAAACAGAGCAGATACACAGAGGTACAATTGTCGTGGACACTGAAATAACAGCACACCTTCTTTCCTAATTTCATTTGATTCAGCTAGGCTTAGCAATGACGACGTTTATACCTAGGAGTGAAAACTTGTTCCTGAAACTCATGTTTTTCAGAGACTCTTATGTGAACTAGAGGTTTCAGGATATGTTTTTAGGATCTAAGTTTGCTCTAACTTCTCAGAAGTAAGGTTTAGAGAAGAGCCAGCGTGGTGTAGTGGTTAGAGTGTTGGACTAGGACCAGGGAGACCAGAGTTCAAATCCCCATTCAGCCATGAGACTTGCTGGGTGACTCTGGGCCAGTCACTTCTCTCTCAGCCTAACACACCATTCTGGGCTCCTTGGAGGAAAAGTGGGATAGAAAATAAATAAATAAATAAATAAATAAATAAATAAATAAGAGGTTAACTATAAATTTGAGTTAAGCTGACAACAGGTCAAAGAAGCAGCAGGAAACAAATGTGAACAATAACTTTCCTATGGTTTGTATAGTTGTGAGCATTTTTAGGGTTTAAACAAAAAAAAGGAGATTCAGATGCTGGTTGCCTTTGGGCTTCCACATTTGACTTCCACACATAATAGTTTGTAAGTACAATGCTTCTTGAAACTACTTCTCATAAAATACCCCATATAATCAATGCTATGTTTTGATGTCTTGTGCTCTATGTCAATGTCTATGCTCTATATGCTGTACTAGAAGTTATACAAGTAAAGAAGTATTTTAATACCAGTTTTTCCTCTTGAGTGCATATCCCTAATTATTATCATTACCGTTCGCTCGGGAGCACAAACCCACAAGGTTCATAGTTCTGAATTGGAGCCTTGCACACAACAGTTTCCCAATATTTTCTCAGCTTCATAATATTTTTGGGTTTTAATTTCTGGTTATTTTTAATTTGTTAAATTGTTTTTAAGTCTTTGTATATGTTTTCAACTGGTTTTATGTTATTGTAAACTGCTCAGAGACGGAAGTTTGGGGCAGTATACAACTTTGAGAAATAAATAAATAAATAAATAAATAAATAAATAAACAAACAAACAAACAAACAAACAAATAAATAATATACCTTACAGCTAATCTAAACTCTGATGTGTGTGAGATTATCTACAAGAGGGCAATTCTAAGGGTAACTATAACTATATTATTGCCTGCTCCAAGGATTTAGTAGATCTGAGAAATCATTAGATTTCAAATAGATCCATGGATAGTTTTGAGCTTGCTACTTTGCCTTGACCTTGTATTTCTAAGGCCCTTACCTGCAAAGCCTTGTAGTTCATCTGGTACTGAAGGATGGCATCCCATAAATTCCAGAAAGAGTACTCTGGCCAGAGCACAGACTGAAACACCAGGCATGCATGGGACGTCTGCAAAAAGAAAGATCACAAGGAGTTTTAACACAGCCTGAGGACAATGAAGCATGATAAAGTGAGCCTTGCTGCCAAGTTTTGTCAACAACAAACTTACAGACTTTTTATTCTTACGCATATACATTCATTGCAGCAGTGCTTAGGAACACAGGAAGCTGCCTTATACAGAGTCTTTTATAAAACAAGTATTTTTAAAAAATCTTTTTAATCATATAAGCATAAAAACTGTACGAAATACAAAGAAGCAGCAGTAGAGACAATCATATAAAAGCCTGGGTAAAAAGCCAATATTTAACACGCTGTCTAAAAACTGTGATGGAGACCAAGGAGTGAAGAGCCACCAAGAGAACATTCCAGAGTTTGGGGGCAGCAACAGAGAAGGCCCTGTCCCACGTGCACGACAACCGAGCCTTCTTCATTGTCGGCACCTGGAGCAGAGCCTCCTCAGATGACCTCGTCAAGTGGGCAGCAACCCTTGGGAGCAGGCAGTCCCTCAGGTATCCCGGGCCCAAACCATTAAGGGCTTTAAAGGTCAAAACCAGCACCTTGAATTGGACCCGGAAACAAACTGGTAGCCAGTGCAGCTCTTTCAAAATGGGCGAGAATCAGACCATTGGTCCCTCTAGCTCAGTATTGTCTACATCAGGCCTGCTCAAATTAGGCCCCCCCTCCAGCTGTTTTTGAACAACAATTCCCATAATCCCCAGCCACAGTGGCCAATAGCCAGGGATGATGGGAACTGTAGGCCAGCATCTGCAGGAGGGCTGAAGTCGAGCAGCTCTGGTTTACACTGACTGGCAGTGGCTCTCCAAGGTTTCAGACAGGAGCCTCTCCCAGTCCCCTACCTGGGAACTTCTGCATGCAAAACCAACCCAAGCCAAGTCCACCTATATATTTAATTCTCGTAGATGTGCCTCAGCCTCTGTGGGGATGCGTCACGGCAACCCAGCTGATTGGCTGGGCGGCGGATGCACCTGATTGGCTGAGGTGCAGGCCAATGGCGGCACCGGGCCTGGCTGTGGTGGAGGACCTGGCCCAGCCACGGAGGCCAGCGGCAGCCCCGGCTGGCTGCGGGTCTGGCCGGCCGGCCAGCCACAGAGACCAGAGGCAGTGGCGGGCCTGGCCTGGCCGCAGAGGCCAGAGGTGGCAGCGGGTCCGCCCGGATGTGGAGGCGGCTGAGCCCGGAAGCAGAGACTGGGGCAGAAGGTGTGTGTGGGGGGGAGATGTAACCACCGGCCCCAAAGAATGCACAGATGCTCTGTGCGGGGTCAGCTAGTTTATTGTAATACAGCAATGGACTATTATACAAAGTCCACCATAAAAAACAAGAAACCAGTCTTACACACTGAGCATCTAGAAACACTGCAAATTATTACATAAATCAATACACCAAGAAATACAAAAAAACCCTCTATAATGGTCTACAGTTATCCATAGCATTTTCTTTAGTCTTAGAATGCAACAACAATGCTTGATCAAGAAACTTTGTTGTCCTAAATGTCCTAAACTTTACAGTATCCTTTAGCAGAAACAACAACTTATCTTGAGGAGCATATCCCGTCTTTGAAGCCAACAGTGGATGGATATACTTTGCACAGAGGTCTTTTGTACATCTCACATTCAAGTATAAAATGGACCAGATCTTCAATGGATGCCTGCAAGGCATCTGCTCTACCCACTGAGCTACAGCCCATTCCCACTTCCTTATGAGCATGTTGGGATGTGAGAATTTGTTGTTCTGCAATCAGAGCACCCAAAAAGAGACCAATGAGAATTTACGAATACAACAAATGTTTATATACCGCTTTTCAAAAGAGGTTCCCAAAGCGGTTTACATAGATATAAATAAATAAAATGCCTCCCTGTCCCTAAAGGGCTCACAATCTAAAGGAGAAACATCAGAGAGACAGACACCAGCAACACCATCAGACAGACACCAGCAACAGCCACTGAAGGGATGCTGTGCTGGGGACGGATAGGGCCAGTTACTCTCCCCCTGCTAAATAAAGAGAACCACCCCTTTAAAAAGGTCCCTCTTTGCTCAGTTAGCAGGGGAATTTAGTGGGTGTTGAAGGACGATTACCCCATCACTGCTGAAAAGTGGAAGGGAGAAGATTGGGACTCTAAAAATGTGGACCAGAGGGCCTGTAGCCTCCATGCCCATTCCCAAACCGGCCTCAAATTTCTTTGGCACTGAGAGGGTTCAGCTTCCTCCTCCCCTGCCCCTCTCCAAAGGGGCTGTTGCAGTACATGAGCCACCTGGGGTGGTTGGTACCCTCTGGAGGAGTGAATGCTCATTGTGATTATCATCTCCAAGACAGAGCTGAGAGAGACTCCTGCCTGCAACCTTGGAGAAGATGCTGCCAGTCTGTGTAGACAATACTGAGCCAGATGGATCTTTGGTCTGACTCAGTATATGGCAGCTTCCTATGTTCCTATGATAAAGTCTACACCCTGAAAGATGGCAAATAGGTGAAAGCATTACAATACTTCCAGTTTTCAATGTATTGTCACGCTTTTATTGTCCAGCCCATAAGGCCTACAGCGGCCACATTTGCAATGGTGTGTTAAAGGCTTTTTTTTTTTTTTTTTAAGCATTAATTCATACACACAAAAACTACTCAAAAATTTGATGGATGTTGTCAGCGGAATAGAACTGAAGATTGGCAGCGATGTCCTCCAAAGATTTCTCCATGGAGAGAGTGAAACCATTTGTTCATTGTTATCCTAATCTGTAACCCTTTGCTCTGCGTAAAAATGACTACAATTCTTTGGGGGCAGGGATAAAGAAGGGATGAAACACACAGAAAACCATAAGTGCAACCATGCTGTCACCTGTTTTTCATTTCAGGGGCGGGGAGGGGGTAGCAATTTGCCCCCTGAGGTGGCCAAGGTTTCTGGTCCTGGCTCATGGATGACCAGGCTCAACGGACACGTGCAAAGTGCATGCTTTTTTGGAGTCTGACTCCACCTCCCCTGCAATTTCTTTGGTGCAAAGGGGGCACCCCCTTCACTGAGAATGAAGGCCTTGGACTTAGAAGGCTGGGTGGCAACGGGTCTAAGAAAAGCAGGCAACCAGAGGAAGTGTGCAGCAGTGGTCTTCAAGTAACTTAAGTCCGAAACGGACAGATAGACCAGTTTCTAAATGCTGAGCACATGCTTCCCTTTTGGGGGGGCTTTTGAGATCTGAAAAACTGCACGGAGAGGGGAGGGGAATGCTTAATTTTGCAAGATTCCATTGTAGCAACAAGATTATCCAGTATATAGATAGTATAGAGAGGAGAGCTGGTCTTGTGGTAGCAAGCATGACTTGTCCCCCGAAGCAGGCTCTGCCCTGGTTGCATATGAATGGGAGACTAGAAGTGTGAGCACTGTAAGATATTCCCTTTAAGGGATGCAGCCGCTCTGGGAAGAGCATCTAGGTTCCGAGTTCCCTCCCTGGCATCTCCAAGAAAGGGCTGAGAGAGGGACTCCTGCCTGCAACCGTGGAGAAGCCGCTGCCAGTCTGTGATGACAATACTGAGCTAGATGGACCAATGGTCTGACTCAGTATATAGCAGCTTCCTATGTTCCATACACACCAGTCCATTCTGCAGTGTATATACCAATCCAGCAGACATCTTCATTCCCTTGCTGCTCAGATGATGAAACAGTTTCACAATAGACTCTGTAGGTCTTGTACAGAGAGGTGAGACACAGACCCATTTTCACTGGCGTGGCTGGGATCGGCTCACGTTTTGGCTCTTTCCAGAGATAAAAGTTTCACCAATGCAACACATTTCCTCAAACCTTCCAACAAAATCAGCAGAGCCAAAGTGATTTTTAAAAGTGACCCTGTAGCCCAGAAGGCAGAAGCGCTGGTCTTGTGGCAGTGAGCATGAATTCTCCTCTTTGCTAAGCAGGGTCTGTCCTGGTTTACATTTGGATGTAAACATGTGAATGCTTCTGCTATAAGATATTTCCCTTTACGGGATGGGGCCATAGCTCAGTGGATGAGCATCTGCTTTGCAGGATCAGTTCTTGGCATCTCCAGGTAGGGCTGGGAGAGACTCCTTCCTACAAACCTGGAGAGCCGCTGCCAGTCACTGTAGGCAATCCTGAGCTGGATGGACCAAGGGTCTGACTCAGTAGGCAGCAGCTTCCTATGTTCCTATGACCAAGGGAGGAGGATCTTGACATACAGTGTCAGTTCAAGTTTTACCTGCCAGAGCAAGAAATCACTCAGCCGGACCTCTCCAGAAGTTCTTATCAGGATGTCTGGATGAGGAGATTTGGACGAATAGAGGCACTTGTCGATCAGCGGTTCAGACACATCACTCATTGGGAAAAGACAAAATTCTAGTTAGTGAGACGGCTGTTCTTTATCTACTAGCAAAATGTTCAATTGCAAGGCCAGGTACAATATAAGAAGTGCACAACTGGATCAGTATGAGAGTCATCTAATCTAGCCCACAATGGCCAACCAGTTGAGCAGGACAGGAAGGCAGTGAGCCTCCCCGGCTGCTGCCTTTCCAGCAACTAGTATTTGGTGGCATCGCCTCCGAATCTGCAGGTACTAGTTAGTTAGTTATCATAAGCCATTAACACAACCAAGGAAGAAAATGGCAATACAAAAAAGGAGCAGAATTCAAAAGGATAACATCAGTGCGATCAAATCTTAAATAAATCCAGTGGTGCTTGGTCTTAATATCCTCCAGAAGCTTGGCAGAATAGAAAGGTCTCAAATAAGCATTTCATTGTATAGAACTCTTGCTAACTGGGCAAAGAGACATGATTAAAATAAATAACAACAATTAGCTGGGTCGGGCGCAGAGCATCTGGGCTGAGCACAGAGCATCTATGCCTCTAGTTTCTCCTGCGCGCCTGCCGCTGCTTTCTTTCCCAGCCCGCCTGCCACCACTGCCGCTTTCTTGCCCACCGCCACCGTTTTATTTCCTGCCTCGCCTCCGGCTCTGCGGCTTTCTATTTAAATCGCCTGCTTGCCACCCCTGTGAATGTGCACGAAATGCTTTGTGCACATCCCTAGTCGGAATCATAAAATGAAACACCATAAAATGAAACAACTGTGGCAGACGGTGTTTAGGGCAGGGGTCTCAAACTGCAGCCCTCTAGCTGCTGATGAACTCCAACTCCCACCATCTCCAGTTACAATGGTCAGTAGCCAGGGATGATGGGAGTTCTAGGCCAACATTTGCAGGAGGGCCACAGTTTGAGCCCCTGATCTAGCGGGAGACAGAAGGAGACTGAGATCAGCAGCAAGAAATAAAGTATGGTGAGCAACATCAACTAAGTGACTCTTTCCAGAAGGATCAATATTGTCCAGTGAGCTGTGGGATGGGTGAGCTCTTATTAAGGGAAAAGATAAAAGGGTCCTACGTTCCATAAATCAAGTCAGGTTTGCCAAGTCCTCTTGAAAGATGGAGCTCACAAGTTAGCTTTTCAACATGAGCAATGCCCCAAACCTTCCCATGAGAGACAGTGTGGTATACCAGAGTTAAAGCATTAGACTAGGACTGGGGAGAACCCAGAGCAAATCCCCATTCAGCCATGAAACTCACTGGGTGACTCTGGGCCAGTCATTTATCTCTCAATCCAACTTACCTCACAGGATTGTTGTGAGGATAAAAATAAACCATGTAAACCACTCTGGGCTCCTTGGAGGAAGAGTGGGTTATAAACATGAAATAAATAAGTAAATCTATCCCAGGGATTCTTAACCTCAGGACGAAGGCCCCATGGGGGGTCCATGAGAAATATTTGCAGCAAAGTTTAATTTGCTTCCCAGGGAGCCAGAATAAAGTTCTTGAGAAGAATCATCCTGCCTAATGTTTTCTCTGATTTTTAAACGGAGGCTTCGGAAAATATCTTATCTAAATGGGGTGTGAGTCCATGGTTAATCCTTGATTATCTGGGGCCGTCTGCAGGTGCAAAAAGGTGTAGTGGTGAGCCAGCATGGTGTAGTGGTTAGAGTGCTGGACTAGGACTGGGGAGACCCGAGTTCAAATCCTCATTCAGCTGTAAAAACTAGCTGGGTGACTCTGGGCCAGTCACTTCTCTCTCAGCCTAACCTACTTCACAGGGTTGTTGCGAAAGAGAAACTCAAGTATGCAGTACACCGCTCTGGGCTCCTTGGAGGAAGAGCGGGATATAAATGTAAAAATAATAATAACAAAAAGGTTAAGAACCTCAATCTATCCTACGACTACAAAAAACATTAACTCTTTATGTAAAAAGGTCACTGAACTTGGCAAAGAGGCACTTTAATGTGGTGATTCTCTTTATTTAGCAGGAGGAGAGTAACTGGCCCTATCCACCCCCAGCACAGTACCTCCAGTGACTGTTGCTGGTGTCTATCTTGTGTTTCTTTTTAGATTGTTAGCCCTTTGGGGACAGGGATCCATCTTATTTATTTATTTATTTATTTATTTATTTATTTATTATTTCTCTGTGTAAAATGCCCTGAGCCATTTTTGGAAGGGCGGTATAGAAATTGAATAAATAAACAAACAAAAATAAAATAGCAGAATGGGGAACAATTGAGGCAAGATAGACAACTGGAGCGCAAATGGAGAAGGACGCCTCTTGGATTCGATAAGACACAGCATAGAGCCCATCTGAAGGCTGATGCTGTGGTAATGAGGCAGCACAGAAGCAATTTTATTCTGTGGATATTGCATCTGCAAATTCTCGTCTCGCAGAGCTGTTCCAGATCGTTAGAGGTTTAACTCAAGCCCTTTCCGTTTCAAATCTGTTTCCAGACACAACGTCTCACTGCAACGCATTCAATGAGTTCTTTGCAGATAACATCTCTCGCATGCAGGCTGATCTGGACTCCAACATTTTTGCAAGGCCAGTTAGGGAGATGTCCAGCAACCCCTCTTGCAAGATCAGATTGGATCTGTTTCAGTTTGTGACTCCTGAGGATGAGGGGCAGTAATGAAACCGAGCATACAAAGCCATATCATTTGGGCTTACTCTGGCACTAGTCACTCCCTATAACTACATATGCTTCTTAATATATTTTTCTAACACAATCCATACTACTTTTATCTGTGAATGTAACTGCTGAGAGGGCAGATCAACATTAAAGAGCAAAGCTCTACATTATTTAAATTTGAGTGCTGATTTGAGTGAGCCACCTTAAGTGGCGCAGTGGGGAAATGCTTGATTAACAAGCAGAAGGTTGCCAGTTCGAATCCCGGCAATATGGTACTATATTGGGCAATATGGTACTATATCGAGCAGCAGCGACATAGGAAGATGCTGAAAGGCATCATCTCATACTGCGCGGGAGGAGGCAATGGCAAACCCCTCCTACCAAAGAAAACCACAGGGCTCTGTGGGCACCAGGAATCAAAAACCGACTCAACGGCACACTTTACCTTTACTTTACTGATTTGAGTACTCAAAAATTGCAGGATACCTTCCAGTCTTAACACAGCCAGTTACTCTGTGAGCAGTCAACATTAGCAGCAGACTCAATAGCTTGAGGTCCAAAGGTTTACTAATACTATATATTTAAATAAATATATATGCCACCTTTCTGACTACGTTCAAGGTGGCCATTGTGGCTGGAGATTAAACACATCATTCAGAAATACCGACTATAAAAAGAGTCCAAAAGGCAGAGAACAGGCATTTAACCCAAATATTTATTTTTTTTAAAAATCCCAACAGCCATCAGATCAGGCCTGTTCAAACTTTGGTCCCCTGGCTGTTTTTGGACTACAACTCCCATAATTCCCAGGCACAGTGGCCAATAGCCAGGGATTATGGGAGTTGTAGGCCAACATCTGCAGGAGGGCCAAAGTTGAGCAGCTCTGGCCCAGATGAAAAGCCACTTTAAGCAGATGGGTTTCCAGCCAGCACTGAATACAACAGGCAGTAGGGGCAAGACAGATCCCCAAAGGGAGGGAGTTCCACCGCATAGGGAGCAAAGGCACCACACACAAGAGGACCTCCTCATAGGACTGTAGAGAGCAGGCAGACTCATATGAGGAGGGGGGAGTGCTCCTTTATATCAGAGGTTCCCAACCTTGAGTCCCCAGGTGTGGTTGCACTACAACTCCCATCATCCCCAGCCACCATGGCCAAAGGCTGTTGCTAGTGTCTCCCTATACATGGTCCATTGTCCCAAAGGGGGCTTGCAATCTTCTCATTCCTTTTGAGCTTTGGGGACCTTTTAAAATTTTTTGGTTGAAAAGCAGTGTATAAAATATTTCAGATAAAATAATAATTTTTTTAAAAGGCTCCTAAGACAAGCACATGCAAGGTTACCTGGGTTGAAGCAGCCCTTCCTCAACTCCCCAAGCCAGCTCTTTCACTGCATTGCTGATCTCTTGTCTGGATGTGTATGCAATACAGATGTTGAGAAAACACCTTTTCAAATAATAATCAAAAAATAAAATAAAAGAGAAAGGTGAGAGGAAGAAATCCAGTGAAGGATGCTACCATATGGAGAGCAGCAGGACAGGTGGCTCTCCTCCCAGGAACACACAAGAAGCTGATTAATACCAAGTCAGACGAATGGCCTGCACAACATAAGGCCCGGGGGCCGGATTCGGCCCGCAGGGACTATTTTACTGGCTCCAAGGTATCCCGCAGTAACACAGGAGCTGGAAACTACCTTACAGCACCATCCTATGCATGGTTTCTCAGAAATATGTTCCATGGCATACCCAGGGAGGCTTACTCCCATGTAAGCAATGCTTAGGATTGCAGCCTGAAAGCATCAGCAATTTAGGGAGGGGAGAGGAGAGGTCTCTAGGAAGAGAGCTGGTCTTGTGGCAGCAAGCATGACTTGTCCCCTTAAGCTAAGCAGAGTCCGCCCTGGTTGCATACGAAAGGGAGACTAGAAGTGTTCCCACTGTAAGATATCCCCCTCAGGGGATGGAGCCGCTCTAGGAAGAGCAGAAGGTTCCAAGTTCCTTCCCTGACATCTCCAAGGTAGGGCTGAGAGAGATTCCTGCCTGCAACCTTGGAGAAGCCGCTGCCAGTCTGTGAAGACAATACTGAGCTAGATAGACCAATGGCCTGACTCAGTAAATAGCAGCTTCCTATGTTCCTATGACTTGGAATTTGTTTGGAGCTGACATGCACTCCAGGGGCCCCACTGATTGAGCAGGGAGAGGACCTATTTTCTGGCCACTCTCTTTGGTTAAAACTATGGGTCCACTGATAGGGGGAATAGATCCACAAGTAACTAATAATATTTTTAATTTTAGTGTAATAATGTGCTAAAAATTGACCTCGGCCCCTGCACGCCAAGTAGTGGATGGTTCTGCCCCACCAGGACATTTGAGTTGTATAGCCCATTGTCTACACTAGGGATGTCAAACTGTGGCCCTTCTGCAAATGTTGGCCTACAACTCCCATCATCCCTGGCTACTGGCCACTGTGGCTGGGGATTATGGGAGTTGTAGTCCAAAAACAGCTGGAGGGCCACAGTTTGACATCCCTGGTCTACACTGACTGGCAGTGGCTCTCCAAGGTTTCAGGCTGGAGTTTCTCCCATCCCCACCTGGAGCTGCTAACAGAGATTGAGGCCGGGACCACTGATCCCTCTAACAGGGATTCCTAGATGTGTTCACTACAACTGCCAGCATTCGCAGCTGCAGTGGCCTTTGGCTGGGGATTCTGGGAGTTGTAGTCAACAACATCTGGGCATCCCTGTTAGAAAGAACACTGGCTGGGACATTCTGCATGCAAAGCAGATGCTCTGCCACTGAGCTAAAGCCTCATTCCCCATGGGGAATATCTTACAACACTTGCATGTGGTCACCCAGCTAAATGCAAACCAAAGCAGATCCTGCTTAGCAAAAGGGCCAACTCATGCTCACTACTAGAAGACCAACTCCATGGTATTGGGTAGCCAGGCCTCAGCCATTGGTCAGAAAAGGAGAAAGATGAAAAAGCTTTCTTCCCTGCCCCCTAATTACTATTGATGTAAAATATTTATATCGCACCTCTCCAGTACAATACTGCTTGTGCCAGCTCACAAGAACGGTAAAGCAATAATCCAGATAAAACATTGTAAGATTTTAAAAGATAGAACTCAGTTAAAACCAACCTGAATAGTTGAAGAATTTTAAAAATGATCAGTAACAGACTGCATATAAAAGCACGAGAAAGTCTCTCTAAAAAGGTGGGTATTCTAATGCTTTTTGAAGATGCTGAAAGAGGGAGCTGGTGAAGCTCCCCTGGGAGGGCAGACCAAAGGCAAGGAGCCACAACTAAAAAGGCCCTGTCTCTAGTCCCCACCAATCAAATTTCAGTCAGTGGTGGAACCCCAAGCTGGGACTGAGATGCTGAACCAAGGGCCCAGTCCAACAGATGCCTCAGCCCTAAGCTGCAAAGGGCTTTAGAAGTCAAAATCTTCCAGGAAGAACTCTGCTCTAGTTGCCCTGGGACAGCAAAAGTGAGGGCAACAAGTGCTGCTGTGGAGCTTTTTGTACTTGTAAGCCACTTTGGAGGTCATTTGCTCCACAGGCAGGGTATACATCTTTAAACATAAATAATGGGAAGGAGATACAAAAAAATCACAAGACTCACGTGTTGTAGTGCCTCGTTGTCAGCTCAACTCTGGCAACTAGTTCTTGGATGTCTTGTGGCAGAAGGGTCAAGTCCCCAAGGATTCGAACACATACCCCGTGTTTCTTCAAGTTATCCCTAAAAAAGATGAAGAGAATGGTTGAGGTCCGAACAGGACAGAAAAGCCAACTCCCAGCAGCAGCAACATGTATTTTGTTTCTCTAGGCACATTTCCAAATTGCCCCACATACAAATCTCTGGGCAGTTTACAATTTAACACACAACAATTAAAACATTAACACAATTAAAACAGTTTAAAATATAGACAAAAACTCTAAAACTTTAAAACAAAAGCCTGATTAAATAGGTATGTTTTCAGATTTTTCTTTAAAAACATCTAGAGAAAGGGAGGCTCTAATTTTGTTAGGAAGCACGTTCCAAAGTCCCAGGGTAATCCTAGAAAAGGCCTTGTTTTGAGTTCGCCACCAACTGAGCCAGTGGAAAATGCAACCAGCCCTCCCTTGATGATCTTAATGGTGGGTGGGTTCATGAAGAAGGTGGAGTTCTCTTAAATATACCTGGTGCTCATGACCACAGTACAAACTAGGCTCGTCCACACGATCCTGATCAGGGTAGGAGAGCTGGGTACGCTTCTGATTGGTGGTCACCTAAACCTGAACATCCAAGTAGGAGGAGGAGAGCGTGATCATGTGGGAGTCAAGGAGGCTGATGTTCTGTCTACCCCCATTAAAATGCTGGAGACAGAATGTGGGTTGGGGTTGCCTGTCCTAACCTGCTCCCAGCTTCTGCCTCCCACACGATCACTCTCCCCTCCTCCTACACCTTGTTGTTCAGGTTTACCCAACTGCTGATCAGGAAAGTGCCCAGCTCTCCTACCCTCACTGGGCATTCCTCTTACCCTGATTAGGATCAGAAAATGAGCCTACAGGTTACTTGACCCTTGGTTATCCAATAGACTTCGTTTGATCTTTGTTCTTGAGGCAGGGAGCATTAAATTAGAAGGATTTCCCCACAAATAAGACTAATAAAAAACAAAGGAGTAGGGAGCATTTACTTACTTATTTATTTGTTCAATTTCTATACCGCCCTTCCAAAAAATGGCTCAGGGCAGTTTACACAGAGAAATAATAAATAAATGACTGCATGAGCATAACTACAAGCAAACCATATAAGAGATCTAAACATCGCTGTCCAGGTCTCAAGAGCCATTAATATATCATCTGGCAGCCATGGCTTTATTAAAGCGCATTAAAGTTAGATGAATAGTAATGAAGTACATTATGTAGGCTTTATTTTTTTAAAAAAAAAAATCAGTTGCGATTGCTGTGCACGTTTCCTCCGAAGCCAGTTCCAATGTGTTCAGTGGGGTCATTCCTAAATAAATGGGCAAGAGAGCGGTTGCTGCTCTTGGATGAAGACCCGGCCTTCACGTGTAACACCGCCAAGTTCTGCGTGGCAGCATGTCAGATCCACCAGGTTGTGACAGCTAGGCCATTTCCTTGCATCAGCTCTGCATAGTTTTAAACGATTATTTTTAGTGCTCCTATTTAGATGTTTCATTTTATATACTCTGTTTTAGCCGCTGCTTTTTGCAATTTATATATTTCACTTTTTATATGCTTAGAATTTTAATAATCTGATAGCTACCTTCTTTTTAAGGGTAGCAGCCTTTTAGTATTATAATACAGCTTTATAGCATTAGAGTAGAAATTTAAAAACAACACAGTTTTATGGTTTCATAATTTGTTTTAATCATGCTCTACTGCTTTATCTTATGCTGGCCTTGGTATAAGGATTGATTGATTGATTGATTGATTGATTGATTGATTGGGCCGGAGAGCTGGTTTTGTGGTAGAGAGCATGAATTGCTCCCTTTTGCTAAGCAGGAATCTCCTTGGTTTGCATCTGGATGAGGGACTACATGTGAGCACTGCCTGCTGTAAAATAGTCCCCTTAGGATAGCTCAGTGGCAGAACAGCTCTTGTATGCAGAAGGTCCCAGGTTCCCTATCTGGCATCTCCAAGACAGGCTGAGAGAGACTCCTGCCTGAAACCTTGGAGAGTTGCTGCCAGTCAGTGTAGAGACGATACCGAGCTAGATGGACCAGTGATCTGACTTGGTATAAAGCAGTCTCCTAAAGTAAAGGTAAGGTGTGCCATCGAGTCGATTTCAACTCCTGGCACCCACACAGCCCTGTGGTTTTCTTTGGTAGAATACAGGAGGGGTTTACCATTGCCTCCTTCTGCATAGTGTGAGATGATGTCTTTAGGGAAATGCATGCCTGGCATTTTCCCTACTAACCAGGACAGATTCTGGTTAAACGTGAACATACAACCAGTATATCTCATTGGTCAAGTTATTATTATTATTATTATTATTATTCATTCAATTTCTATACCGCCCTTCCAAAAATAGCTCAGGACGGTTTACACAGAGAAATAAATAAATAAGATGGATCCCTGTCCCCAAAGGGCTCACAATCTAAAATGTGTTATGTGTTAAACCATAATACTGAGGGAAATTTTGTGATACAATGCTAAGCAGCATTTCTCAGTTTTCAGAAGCAGTCTCTCTCTAACAGATTCCTAACTCTTGTTGCCTTAGGAAACAGGATTTGCTGTGATCTGTGCAGCCTCCATTTCTCATGGTAACTTTCATCTAAATCTAGCACAAGAGAGAAACCATTAAAAAAACCCCTCTCCAATATTTTTCTAGCATCAGCTAGCACAAAACAGAAGGATGCTCTAAATACTCACTACTCAAATGCTGGTGTTTGAGCCGGCTCAATGGGCGGGGTAAGGAGCTGTTTCTCAAACGAGCAGTGGAGCAGGGCCAAGCCGGTAAGGAGCTCCTTACCTGCATATTAAAAAGGTGCATCTCCCAGCCTAGTAAGGGGGTGCACAAGCAGCTCGTGGACATCCCTAATCTGCACTACTCTGCTGTTCTACACATCACAAAGCCAGGCACCTGCAATTCTTCTCTCTATCCATTCTGGCACGACCAGCAGCTGGTAAAAAAAAAAAGCAAGCCAAGCAGCAGACACTGATGGGGAGCAGTGCTCCCTCTAAAGGGAGCACAAGTGTTTTGATGTGTGCTCCGTTCATTTTAGATCCCGCTCAGGTTGAAGCAGGAAGGCTGCACTCTGGATGAACGTCCGTACACACTACCTTGATATTGTCGCCCAGAACAAAACTCATTCCACATGAATAAATCTGATGGGGAGACTTCTAAATTCAGGCTTCATTTCCTGCTGGAGGTGGGCAAAACCTATGTCAATGTTTCCAACTTCAAACGCAAAAGAAGACACGATAATCCTTAGCAGTGCAGCCATGGTTATCCCGACAGACTTGTTTGCCCTAAAGTGCACAGGCAGGATTAAGAGGAGGGTCTTACTTTTCTTCCAGGAGATGGGTAAATTTTTGCCTTGCCAGCTCCATCAGCCCATCGACTTCATCCTGGGATCGCTTAAAGTTCTCAATGCTAAAGGCATAAACAGTGACCTCCTGGATCCCCAGGCTCAAGCACCACTGCAGCGTCTGTCAAAAGGAAGAAAGTTAATCAGAGTCAAAGGGGGTCTAAAGAAATTGCTGGGAGGATGAACCCTGGGCTTGAGCACCCCATCCCTATAAGAAGCCACATCCCCGGAGCAATCACACCAAGGGCCGCAGACGTGTAAGTGGATTGCAGTCACAAAGTAATGAGGATACATGGCCAGTATATAACAAACACTCATCATGGACTAGACCAGGGTTTCTCAATGTTTTTGGAGTCATGGACCAGTACATCCTTTGTGCACAGTTTCCAGGACCAGCAGTTAGTAAAGGAGTCACCCCCCCACCCCCAGGCACCCCCAAAAACAATTTCAAGCTGGGGGGGCACCACCATGGGGAGCTCTCCAGAGCTCATTTCTAGGCAGGCAGCCCTCACTGCTGGGATAACACTCATTTAACTTCCTTGAAATGAACGTCATCCCACCAGTGAGGGCTGCCTGCCTAGAAATGAGCTCCGGAGAGGTCCCAGCAGCAGTGGCCCCCACTGGCTCGAAATTGTTTGGTGGGGGGGGGATTGATTCCTCATGGACCAGCACGGACCAGCACTGGTCCACGGGCCGGTGGTTGAGAAACACTGGACTAGACTACTGCAAGTAAGGGGTTTAATTTAGAATACTCTCACTGCCTTGGAAAGCGTGGCCTGTTCTCACAGCCAGCAGCTGGATAGGAGCCAAGCACCAAGCTTCGTGCACACTTCTGAGAAGTGGCTGTGTGTCCGCAAAAATCAAGGTGGTGGTTGTGTGCGAACTGCAAAATGGGTAGGACGGTGTTGGCCAACCCACCTCGTGTACGCAGCACTAGGGATGTGCACGGAACTGGTGCTGGGAAATCTGAAGGCGGGGAGATGACTTTAAAGGCGGGGGAGGGCGCACTTACCCCTCCCGCCGCTTCCCCCCCCGCCAGGACTCCATTGTAAACCGGACCGGCGCGGCGGCAGCGTACCTCCCTGCTGCCCCGTCCCCTTGTCGGACCGGAAGCAAGCAGAAGTACCCGGTGCATGTTGCACTTGCTTGCATGTCGGGCATTCGCATGTGCCCAATGAGCACACACGCGCCGGATACTTCCGCTTACTTCTGGTCCAATGAGGGGACGGGGCAGCAGGGAGGTACGCTGGTGCCGGTGGGGGGAAAGCAACAGGAGGGGTTAAGTGCACCTTTCCTAGCCCTTAAAGTAATCCCCCCACCTTCGAACCGGCAGAACCACCGGTCATTCGAACCGGTTCGGAGGCCCATAAAGGGCCTCCGAACTGGTTCCGTGCCTATCCCTACCCAGCACTGTATCGTGGGTAGTGGAAAAACATGCCCTTCACCATCCTATCCAGGTCGCAACTGGCACACAATCCCCGTCCTCCTCTCTCAAATTTTGCCAACACAGCCATTTCTCGGGAGCACCCACAGGGCCTTGGAAGCTGGCTGGACGCTCGCTCCCCCTACCCCGCTTTTGGTTGTAAGACCCAGCCTGTACTATGTTAGGGGAAAAGGCTCGTTCTCCCCTGCCTCCCAGCATGCTGTTTTTCCTATACGCAGGATGTTTCCCCCCTCCCCCACAGGGAAGGATTCAAACATGAAAAACCTGACCTGCAAGCTGAAGCTTTAGGGCCTAGGAAAGCATTCCCGCTCCATGAAGAGGGATATATTGACTGCCCCTGGTGGCGCAGTGGTAAAACTGCCGCCCTGTAACCAGAAGGTTACAAGTTCAATCCTGACCAGGGGCTCAAGGTTGACTCAGCCTTCCATCCTTCCGAGGTCGGTAAAATGAGTACCCAGAATGTTGGGGGCAATATGCTAAATCATTGTAAACCGCTTAGAGAGCTCCGGCTATAGAGCGGTATATAAATGTAAGTGCTATTGCTATTGCTATTGCATTGCAGAGCGATCTTTCACGGCTGCAGTGATGACCACAAAACTGACACTCCCTCTCATCCACTTCAGAGTACCTCAGCTATGCAAATCCGACATAATTCAACTCCAAACAGGTTTTCACTCAGCCTCTTTGCAGCGGACGACAAACATCTTCAGCTCAGAAGAATTGCCAACTATCTTCCTGGCTGAAGACATCAGGCCTTTAGGGATGTGCTGAAACGCAATTCAGCTGTCCGAATTGCAGATACTTCCCTTTAAATTCGAGGGCTAACACAGTCCCTTTAAAGCAGAGAAGAGCAGGTCCGTACCTGCTCCACCTCCGTAGATCCCTGCGCTCCCCCCAGCTTTGCCCGCATGCTGGCGGGACATCTCCCAGTTGCCCCTGCATGGCGCCAGCATGCACATGGCCTAACCTTAACCACCAAATTTAAAGGGAGGTGTCCACGATTTGGACAGCCAAATCGCGTCTCAGCACATCCCTACCCCTCTTGTTCAAGTGAATGTTCCGATTCTTAGAGTTCTGGATTCTGCACTTGAATGAGAGGCGAATTCCGGCTCTTATAGGAACATAGGAAGCTGCCATATTATGAGTCAGACCATTGATCTATTTAGCTCAGTACATAAGAACATAAGAACAGCCCTGCTGGATCAGGCTCAAGGCCCATCTAGTCCAGCATCCTGTTTCGCACAGTGGCCCATCAGATGCCGCTGGAAGCCACAGGCAGGAGTTGAGGGCATGCCCTCTCTCCTGCCATTACTCCCCTGCAACTGGTCCGTCTGCTGTTGCCACTAGCTCATCTGGGGGTTACTCAGGGACGGGCCTTCTTGGTTGCCACCCCAAGACTCTGGAATGCGCTCCCAGCTGAAATAAGAGCCTCACCATCTCTGAAAGCTTTTTAGAAGTCTCTAAAGATGCATTTATTCACCCAAGCTTGTTAACTAGAATTGTGGCTTTCAATTGTTTTAAGGTTTTAATTTGTGTTTAATTTGTTTTAGGTTGCTGTAAACTGCCCAGACGCGTAAATCTGCAGTGGTGTACAAACATGTTAAACAAACAAACAAACAAACAAACAAACAAACAAACAAACAAACAAACAGTGACTCTTTCCAAAGCAGCACTTCCCACCTGGGCCAGCTTTGCAAATCCCTGGGAATGCCCTTCCAGCTTCTTCACTTTATTCTTCTTAGCATAACGGCGATTGCCATCCATGATGAATGCAATGTGCTTGGGCATCGGACCTGCCTGTATGCAAAGGGAAACAAGGAAGTGAGCAAACAGGCACTTGGAACTCAAAAACACTAGAAGAAAAGGTTGAGAGTAGAGGATGGTGTGGGCATGAGACACAGGTAAGTCAACCATACACTCACTCAGCTCTCCCAGAATGCATTTTAGACAATGCTCACTTTGTCTGAAACACAGTCATAGCAGCACTCCTTCATTGCACCTGAAGATACTTCAGAGCCCAACTCGGCTAGATACAAAGGCACTATAGATTAACTTCCCCTCGTGTCGAGACTTTTTCCTGCAGACCTGCTTCATGTGCTTCCACAGGCTGAAGGATGGTGGGTAGCAGTGTGGGACAAGGCCTTAGGATCATAGGAAGCTGCCTTATACAGAACCAGACCACTGGTCCATTTAGCTCAGTATTGCCTACACAGTCTGGAAGCAGATTCTCCAAGGTTGCAGGTAGGAGTCTCTCTCAGCCCTGTCTTGGAGATGCTGCCAGGGAGGGAACTTGGAACCTTCTGCTCTCAGAAGGCCCCATCCCCTAAGGAGAATATCTTACAGTGCTCACACTTGTAGTCTTCCTTTCAAATGCAAATCAAGGTGAACCTTGCTTAGCAAAGGGGACAATTCACGCTTGCTACCACAAGACCAGCTCTCCTCCTCTGCAGTGGCATCAAAGCTGTGAGAGTATCTCCCAAGGAAGTCCACCCTGCTTAGGAATAGAGGAAGCTGCCTTATATAGTCAGACCATTCCTCTATCTAGCTCAGTATTGTCTACACTGACTGGCAGCAGCTTCTCCAAGGTTGCGGGCAGGAGTCTCTCTCAGCCCTACCTTGGAGATGCTGCCAGGGAGGGAACCTGGGACCTTCTGCATGCAAGCAGAAGCTCTTCCCCAGAGCTATGGCCCATCCTCTAAGGGGAAAATCTTCCAGCACTCATATGTAGCTAACCTTCCAAGTGTAAACTAAGGCAGATCCTGCTTAGCAAAGGGGACAATTTATGCTTGAGCTAGACCAGCTCGCCTCCTCTTTCAGGGTCAGGACAAACCAGCCCTCTTCGACAAGGCTTTTAGGCTGGCCTAATGGCTTCCCCATTTCTGCTTATCTGATTTATATAGTTATTGATTCGTTTTATTTTCTGTTGAGAAGAAAGTTGTAAATGCTGCAGAAAACAGACACTCTGCAAACTCCGTATTAGGGCCCATTTGCATGGTCATTTCGAAGAGGGTCAGGTATGTATCCAGTAACCCTCACAGGGACATGTTGCAAGTGACTTTAGCTCATGCAGGCCCCTCATCCTGCTCCCGATCCACAATGCAAGTGGCAGGGACTGGAGGAGCTGTGCAGACTACAGAGTCTGTGCAGCAGAATTCACACTTTGTTTAAAAATCTTAACCCCTCCTTTCAACAAACAAAGTACTTTTTCACACAACGCATAATCAACTTCTGGAATTCTCTGCCACAAGATGTGGTGACAGCCAACAACCTGGATGGCTTTAAGAGGGGTTTAGATAACTGCATGGAGGAGAGGTCTATCAACGGCTACTAGTTAGAGGGCTAAAGGCCAGCCTCAAAGGCAGGATGCCTCCGAGTACCAGTTGCAGGGGAGTAAGAGAGAGGGCATGCCCTCAACTCCTGCCTGTTTTCTGCCTTCCCAGGGGCACCTGGTGGGCCACTGTGTGAAACAGGATGCTGGACTAGATGGGCCTTGGGCCTGATCCAGCAGGGCTGTTCTTATGTTCACCCTCTGGCAGGTTTCTCTGTTATTATTTTGCCTCCAAGATAGCATCAGGTACCTTTATCACACTGGCGCAGAATCTTTCCAAAATGGACAGGTCTCCTTCTCTTATCCACGACATTGTCCTTCTTACTCAAGAATGCTGTTCCAGATGAAGGAAGAAACCCGTGATAGCCTGCAAGAATGCAACAGAACAACAACAGTAAGAACTAGAGAGAGGGGGATTCTGGGATGCAGGATCGGGGGCGGCCCTTCCATGAGGTGAGGCAAAACGGTCGACTCAGGAGGTAGATTATTGGGGCGCCAGGGGAAGCAGCAAGCTGCCCTTGCTTTTTAAAAAAAGGGATGGAAAGGAGGATACACCCAAAAGGGGATGTGTGGCATTTACAGGTGAAACTCGGAAAATTAGAATATCGTGCAAAAGTCCATTAATTTCAGTAATGCAAATTAAAAGGTGAAACTGATATACGAGACAGACGCATTATATGCAAAGCGAGATAAGTCAAGCCTTAATTTGTTATAATTGTGATGATCATGGCGTACAGCTCATGAAAACCCCAAATCCACAATCTCAGAAAATTAGAATATTACATGGAACCAAGAAGACAAGGATTGAAGAATAGAACAATATCGGACCTCTGAAAAGTATAAGCATGCATATGTATTCAGTACTTGGTTTGGGCCCCTTTTGCAGCAATTACTGCCTCAATGCGGCGTGGCATGGATGCTATCAGCCTGTGGCACTGATGAGGTATTATGGAAGACCAGGATGCTTCATTAGCGGCCTTCAGCAATTCTGCATTGTTTGGTCTCATGTCTCTCATCCTTCTCTTGGCAATGCCCCATAGATTCTCTATGGGGTCAGGTCAGGCGAGTTTGCTGGCCAATCAAGCACAGTACACTGTATACTTTTCAGAGGTCCGATATTGTTCTATTCTTCAATCCTTGTCTTCTTGGTTCCATGTAATATTCTAATTTTCTGAGATTGTGGATTTGGGGTTTTCATGAGCTGTACGCCATGATCATCACAATTATAACAAATTCAGGCTTGACTTATCTCGCTTTTCATGTAATGCGTCTGTCTCATATATCAGTTTCACCTTTTAATTTGCATTACTGAAATTAATGGACTTTTGCACAATATTCTAATTTTCCGAGTTTCACCTGTATTACACGCAGAGATCCCGAGCCGCCACTGCACCGGATCATCTACAAGTTCCTTCCTTCAGTTCCTTTATATACCGGTTTTCAACAAAACGTTCCCAAAGCGGTTTACATAAATATAAATAAAGATGGCTCCCTGTCCCCAAAGGGCTCACAATCTAAAATAAATAAATACAAGATATAATATAATACCAGCAACAGCCACTGGAGGGATGCTGTGCTGGGGATGGATAGAGCCAGTTGATCCCCCACCAACTCAATAAAGAGAACGCCACTTTAAAAAGGTGCCTCTTTGGCCAGTTAGCAGGGGGTGGTCATATGCACACCACACCAATCCTTTCCAGGAAGAGGGGCAAGATATTCCTCCTGCCTCCTGCCAGAACCTTCCACAGCTGTTCTTTTGAGGGTGTGGATTTTCTACCCAAAAAGAGCCACAGCAAAATATTCAGGACTTAAATAGCCCAGCCTACTGCAGGAAGAGATGGTCTTGTGGTAGCAAGCACGGATTGTCTCCTTCACTAAGCAGGGTCTGCTTTGGTTTGCATTTGGATGGGAGACTACATGGGAGTACTGTCTCCTGTAAGATATTCCTCTTAGGGGATGGGGCCAATGCTCAGTGGGTGAGTATCGGCATGCTTGAATGCAGAAGGTCACAGGTCCAACCCCTGCCATTTCCAGGTAGGGCAGGGAAAGACCCCTGCCTGTAACCTTGGAGAGCCACTGACAGTCAGTGTGGAGAATACTGAGCTAGATGGGCCAATGGTCTGACTAGGGATGTGCACAAAACCACCTGGCCCAGTTCGGTTTGAACCAAATTCGAACTAGATATCTAGATATATTAATTTAGTTAGTTACAAGTGTGGCCGCCACGCCAGGAAATAGGCCCAGAAAGAGCCTAAGATTCCCGAACCGGGCAGGTTTTAACTCCCCAGGAGGCTGGCGGGGAGAGGGGGAACCTCTGTGGGACCCTGCCCCCCGCCACCTTGGAGAAGCCCCTGGAGGGGATAAATTAAAATTTTTTTTTTAAAAAAAAAATTGCTCGTCTAACCTTTGAACCGAACCGTTTTGACACTGAACCTGTTTGCACACCTCTAGGTCTGACTCAGTATAAGGCAGCTTCCTATGTAGAATGCTTACTCATGACTAGATCTGCTGGCGTAGAAGCCTCCAGCCTATTGAGAAAGAACTCTTCTTCACTGGCAAGTTGGCAATAACTAAGGCAAATCTGTCCACTAGGTAGGGCTGCATTTCAAGCAAAAGCCCACGGCCCTCCCAGCAACATCTGTTTGGACTTCACACAGAATGTTGTGATGTCCAAACAGTATGTTCTTCAAAGAGAAAATTTCCTTGCAATATTTCCTTGTATTTCCTCCCTGCTACTGCATCTGAAGGAGAAGACTGATCAGTGAGTCTACTGACAATCTAGTGTCAATAGTTAGATTTCCTGGGAAACTATGATACAGATTGTAAAAAAGTGAGACACGTTTCCATAGGAAAGCACAGTCAGTTGTTAAGAGGAGGCTCAAACTACATCTAAGCTACAAGGATTGTTACCAGAAAATGAACTACCACAAAAAGAACAGAACTGAAGATATGTGGACACTAATCCAGGAGTTCCCTATAGGGTGCACTAGTACCCCCAGGGGGACTTGAAAGGCTCCCAGGTGGGTACTCAGAAGAATCCTCCTGCCTCCCCATGCCATAGCCATGTGTGTACACCAAACCTGCTCAACTCCCCCCCCCCAGCTGTTTTTGGACTTCAACTCCCATAATCCTGAGCCACAGTGGCCAATAGCCAGGGATTATGGGAGATGTAGGCCAACATCTGCAGGAGAGCTGAAGTTGAGCAGCCCTGGTGTGTGTACACACACACACACACACACACACTCCTGTAGAACTTGAGCTGAAGGTTGGCAACAGAAGTGGTACACTTGTTTTTAAAAGTTGGGAACCCCTTAACTAATCATATATACCGTTTGGGCCTAGATGAGCTAAAATGCAAACTGCAAACTCCACACACACCCGACACACAAATATTTCTAATGTTTTTCAATTAATTTCTTGCTTGTGCACACTGGTATGTTATGCTGAGAAGTAGTTTTACATACAGGTTGCACTGTAATATGTATATAAAACTACTTCTCAGCATTACATAAGTGTCCACTCATCGTTAAACAAAAGCAACATCTACCACCAAAAAAAAGAGAGAGCAAGAGCGGCTCTATGAAATCTTATCCTGCGGAAAAAACAAAACTTGATTACTGTATGCAATCACAGCTCCTCCCATCTCACTCACATCTCTGCTGGCATATTGAATGAAAAGCTTTCTGAGGGATACTAATTATTATTTGCAAAGTACCCAATGCTTCTAGGTGCTATAAAAAAAACAGCAACCCAACAACCGCGCCCTACCTGTAGGTTTACAATTTAAGAACAAGGCACTTAGGAGGAAAAGGCGAAGTGAAATAAAGAGAGAGTCGGGATAAACCAGGGTGAACAGCTGTGTTTAAGGAGGCATTTGAAAGCCAAAGTAGATGAGGCGAGTTGGACCTCAGGTGGAAGGGCATTCCGGGGACAAGGAGCTGCATGAGAAGGAGGGATGCAAGTTAGTCCATGAGTCAGGCACTCACGTTTTGGCAGTCAGGACCATCTCAGGAGCCACCTTAAGTGGCGCAGTGGGGAAATGCTTGACTAACAAGCAGAAGGCTGCCAGTTCGAATCCCAGACTATGGGAAACACCTATATCGGGCAACAGCGATATAGGAAGATGCTGAAAGGTATCATCTCATACTGCACAGGAGATGGCAATGGTAAACTCCTCCTGTATTCTACCAAAGAAAACCACAGGGCTCTATGGGCACCAGGAGTCAAAATTGACTCAACGGCACACTTTACCTTTACCCTCTCAGGGGACAAAAGCTCATCTTGATTTCTGGCAACGTCCACCCCCACTAGAGATGGAAAATAGGCAAGATCATAGTTGCACTTACAGCTTTCTCTGCTTTATCACCCCTTCATTATCCCCAAACAATTAGGGTAAAATTTCAGTCATTTCTGCACAGAGGAAAGGGCCAGGGTCACAAGGAACAAATCCTTGTGCTCTCTCCATGGAGTAATCTAGGGGGGACATTTCTGTCCATTTTCATTTCTGTTCCTCTGACAACAGTGACAAACTTTTATAGTAGTTTGAGGGTTTGTAAGCGTTTTAAAAGCATTTGAAAACCGTTACAGATTTGGCCACTGCAGGTGCAATGGTCAGAACAATAAAAGCATGAAAACACAAGGAAAGCCGAAAGTACTGCATAGCTATCACATATTTTCCACCTCTAGGGATGTAGATCTTGTCGAAAATCACAATAAGCATTTGTTCCTCCAGATGGTACCGACCACCCTAGCCAGCTTCTTTCCTAAGTAACTATGAGGAATAGAGAGGATACTCCTAGGCTGAATGACAAGGTTTGTACTTGTAAAGAAAATGGTCTGGAGGAGCAGACAGAGAAAAGAGATAACTCAGACGAGCAAGATCACAGAGACATTTTTTAAAATTTGTGGTTTACAGTTACAACAAAACAAGGTATCATTATAGAGATAAGAATAGATACAACATTATCAGTTATTCCTGCAAAATATATAATGGAAACCATTCCAGTAGTCCTGAACACAGATGAATTGAATAAACAGCAATCGATCTAAAAATCAGTATGCAGTATTTCAGTGTATATGTAAAAAGCTGAATGTCAATGGCCATTCACAAAGTTTCTTCCCCAAGTTTATGCATGTCAGAAACTGCTACTATTTCTCACAGCATCTATGAGATTGTAGCATCTGACATCACTTTCAATGCACTGTTATCTTATTCATTGTTAGACTATCTCATATTTTTGCATACACCCTTTTAAGTGAAGGAAGGTGTCCTCCTTTTTCTCCATACAGAACAAACTGGAATTTTATGAGTAGGAAGATAATCAGGTCTCATATAAGTGGAGGCATATATCTTCTTTTTAAAGGCAGTTTAGCAGGACGGTTGTTGATTCAGAGTATCCTGAAATTTTATTTATGAGATCCATTCTTCTTACCAAAAACTCTGGACTTGATATTGGGCATGTTTGCCAATTACAGAAATAAAAAGCCAATTCCTTCACATGCCTTCCAGCAAAATGCCATACTTTGTCAGGCAGATGGTGAAGTCTCTTCAGTGTCAGATAAGATTTAGACTATTTGCACAATGGCAATTCTCTAATATTGAGGAAAGAGGATATGAAGGGGGAGGAATGACTCAATTTGGGGCGATGCTTCCTGGCTACATAGTTCACCAATATGCAATACCCATTTCTGGGTATAGAGGGTGTCTCATGCCCATCACAGAGACATTTAAAAGCAAGTACAAGAAACAAAAATATGAGATATGAAGGGGAAGTCAGTGAAGAGGGGAAAAGAGTCATATGACTGAGTCAACAGGCAAAACATATCAAATGAACAGCACCAGTTAAGGCAGAGACTTAAGAATTATATAGTGAGTAGAAAGACCAACAAGAAGGTTATAACAACCAGTGCAGAAAATAATAAGAGAATGAACTTAACTAAATGAAATGATGTCTGAATATACCCAATTGCCACTTTTCTCCTGGGCCTCCACCTTAGAAAGTCAAAACTAAGCACAGTTATCAGTGAGGTTCCACTTGTAGATATCAAGTAAAGTTCTATCACTTTTTCCCCTGGTAGGGCTCCTATACCTAACAGCTATATGACAGACAGCAGTTTAAGAAAGAGCCACTGTTGCAACCTCTGTATTGGGGGAAAGCATCACCTATAGAATTTTTGCCTGCCACTCAACTGTTCAAGGCACAGGAGCTGTGCAGGATATAGAAGTGGTAACCCTGTATCATGAGAAATTGGGATTTACTCTCTGAAAGGTCACTAAGAGTCAAGACAGTCTGTTCTATAGGCCATTTCCTAGCTAATCCTGTGCCTATAGAATACACCCAGAGGCACAATCTGCACGT
The DNA here is from genome assembly GCF_027244095.1 of Hemicordylus capensis. NCBI lineage: Eukaryota > Metazoa > Chordata > Lepidosauria > Squamata > Cordylidae > Hemicordylus > Hemicordylus capensis. The sequence continues at coordinate 11,002,300 of NC_069663.1, read as the reverse complement.
AATGGACTGTAGTCATGACTAACTTAGTCTAGATGCTGCCTAGTACACTGCTCTGAGCTCTTCCAAGGAAGAGCGGGCTATAAGTTTCAAAATAAAATAAATAAATAAAATAAAAATCAAGAGGAAATGAGGAAAGCAAGTCTCTTGCCTGCAATGAGCCCACCTTCATTATAATTACATTGTAATTGTAAACCACCCAGAGACACATGTTTTGGGCAGTACAGAAATGTTTTAAATAAAATAAATTTTATGTTGTATTTGTGTGCAGATGCCTGTACATATACACATGTTTTTGTGTGAATGACTGTACATGTGTTCATTTTAAAAGTGGACCTGGGCCCACCAGAACCACAGAGTACTCTGGTAGGGAGGGAGAAGGGAGGTAGGGAGGGAGAAGGGAAAGGAGTTGAAACTCAGGAGCATCATCTTTTCATTATTAATGAAAATAACTGATTTGATTTAAGCTATAGGTTCTTCCCACAAGCTGAAAATAAGGGACAAATGGTAAATGACCGGCAGTTTGGAACTCAAACAAGGGACATCCCTGCTAATAAGGGACTGTTGGTAACCCTAGCTCCAGACCCCCAGAAAAGTAGGATACAGAAAGGAAATATACTCTTGTATATGCATCGACAATGACTTATGAGTAACTGTGTGTGCATAAAGATCTGAACATGCAGAACTATGCAGACTGTACATACACTGAACATACCACGTGAATCGGGCTTAAACCCGCATCCCCATCACTGGCCGCCGGATGCGGACTGTCACGTTCACATGCCGTGTGAATCGGGCTTTTAAGTCAGCCAGGCGTTAATCCTGACTAACCTCTCTCACAGATCATGTCAATGGTGCTTAGTCGCGACTAACTGCAAACACTCAAGTCGCGCATCGCCTCGAAGAGGGGGCCACCCGCCCTCACAACCGCAAGCACGGCCATTCTCAGCCCCCTTCCTCCTCCTCGCGGGTCCCGTCCAAGGAGGAAGCCGCAAGGGACTCCCCACCCAGCAGAGGGGTAGGCAGAGGCAGCCCTGCGCCCACCATGCCCGGGAAGTTGTGCGCACGCGCGCCTGCTCTACTCACCTGCCCGCCGTCTCACGCTATCGCTTCTGCGGCGAGGGCGCTGCTGCGGTCTGTGCCAGCGGGTGTGACGTGCGCTTCCGTATATGTCACGGCCCGCCGCTCGGAGCCTCGAGTTGCGTCACCTTCGGAAGCGCGCGTGCGCGTGGAGGAGGGTTCGGATTCGGGGGCGTTTCCCGTCTGGAAAGAAGGCGTGGCTACTTCGTTATCTTCTTTTCTGCTGCTGGGCGAATGAATGAATAGAAAAAGCAAGCGGGCCACGCATGTTTCCTCGGAAGCCACCCCACCCACCCCCACTGAATAGAATGGGTGTGTGTGTGTGTGTGTGTGTGGTTTCAATGGGAGTTCCTCCTCCCAGGTGAATGAGGCTGGCTCTCCCTTTAAGGCTGCAGACAGCTACAAGCTTGTGTTTGGGATGATTGGGAGGAAGAGCAGGATATAAATGTAATAATAATAATAATAATAATAATAATTATTATTATTATTTCGGGACTTCCCTGCTTTCTGTGTGCAATCCCTGTTTCGACGGCAGCCTTCATCAGCTGGCTTTTTTGGAGACGCTTCGTTCCCACATTGGCTTTTCTTATAAACATCTTCCTGTTAGAAGCAGGGCCGGATCTCGGGATAAGTGAACAAAAGAGGCACCCTTTGAAAGTGGCGATTCTTTTTATTGAGCAGGGGGAGAGCAACTGGCCCTCTCCATCCCTCCAGTGGCTGTTGCTGGTGGCTGTCTTGTGTTTCTTTTTTTAGATTGTGAGCCCTTTGGGGACAGGGGGCTATCTTATTTATATCTTATGTGTTTCACTATTTATATCGAACACAGATATAAATAGCAAAATGCCTAAGAGATAAATAAGATGGCCGCCTGTCCCCAAAGGGCTCACAACATAAAGTGTTCCAAAGTTTCCTCTTTGGAAACTTTTGTTGAAAAGCGGTATATAAATATTTATCATATTTGTTTGGGGGCCTACAGAAAAATGGGTTTTTGAGGCTCCCTTGTTCTGTTGTTTTGCTTTCAATCCCATTCCTGATGATCCCTAGTGTGGGATTTGCCTTTCACCCAGTTCCCGCGCACTGAGTTGGTGCTTTCAAAGAGCTATCCACCACGACCCCAAGTTCTCTCTCCTGGTCCATTGCCTACAGCTCAGACCCCATCAGTGCATATGTGATTTGCATGTGTCTTCTTGGGATGCACAGACAGCAATGGGGAGAATTTCACTAGCTGAATTCTGCCTGTCATGCAGTTTCTAAAGTTATAGAAGCCCTGTTTGGGGGCGGGGGGGTGTGTGAACTCTATTTTTCACCATAAAGTGTGCCATCAAGTAAATGTCAACTACTGGCGACCACAGAGCCCTGTGGCTGTCGTTGGAACAGGAGAGGTTTACCATTGCCATCTCCCGCACAGTATGAGATGATGCCTTTCAGCATCTTCTTGTATCGCTGCTGCTTGATAGAGGAGTGGTATTCAAACTGGCAACCTCTGGCTTACTAGTCAAGTAATTTCCCCACTGTGCCATTATCACTATAGCATCTATAAATTGATTGATTGATTGATTGATTTTGTGGATTTTTCTTCTTCTTTTTTTCTTCTTCTTGCCATTTCCAAGTAGCCTGCATTTCTTTTCTGCTTTATTATTTTGGGTACCTGTCTGGCATCTTCTTGGTTCTCAAACATAGGTTCCCAGACGTTGTTGGACTACAGCTCCCATCATTGCTAGGAAATGATGGCTGTTGTCGTTCAACATCTGAGGAATGTTGAACTACATTCTCTCCTGTTTGAGAACTCGGTGCACTATGGATTTCCAGGTGTTACAATCTTATTTATTTATTTATCTATTTATTCGATTTCTATACCGCCCTTCCAAAAATGGCTCAGGGCGGTTTAGCAATAACAAATAAATAAGATGGATCCCTGTCCCCAAAGGGCTCACAATATCAAAAGAAACATAAGATAGACACCCGCAACAGTCACTGGAGGTACTGTGCTGGGGGTGGAGAGGGCCAGTTACTCTCCCCCTGCTAAATAAAGAGAATCGCCACGTTAAAAGGTGTCTCTTTGCCAAGTTAGCAAGGGTTTGAGACAAGTCCTCTGCTTCATAATCTTTTGACTGCTTAACGGCTACACCACCCAAGTTTCCTGGAAGGATTAAAATGCAATAAATAATAATTATAAAGGATTATAAAAGATGTAAAGCAAATGTGGATCTTCAAGGCAGGCGCTTCCAACCTTGAGTTTATAGATATTATTGCCAGCCATTGTGGCTGGGGATGATGGGAATTGTAGACTGACCCCCATCATCCTCAACCCCTAACCTATAAAATACTGCATTTACCTGAATTGAAGACAACTCTGAATTTAAGACAACCCCCTTTAAAAATCTAAGTTAAATATAGGTTATACTATTTACCCAAAAGGAAGAGGACCCTGAATTTAAGGTGATCCTCCAATTTCTAACACTGAAGAATTTGTAAAAAACTTAGTCTTGGGTTCAGGTAAATACAGTAAGGACTGTTTAACCATTTTTATTAACCGTTTTTATTTGAATGGAAATAGTTATGTATATGATATTTGAAGGTATTAATGTTTTATGTATTTTATCTATTTTATTGTTGTTGTTGTTGTTTCCCTTCTTTTTCTTGTATTTATGCTGGCCTTGGGCCGAAATAAACAAATACAAATACAATACAGTAAGGACAAATTCAGTAACTACTTGCGGGGTGTGGGGTGTGGCTAAACTGTTCACTGCCTTCTAAGCCGTTTACAGACATTATGTTGTATGTGTGCACAGATGTCTGTGTACATGTGTTTGTGTGAATTACTGTACATGTTTTCACTTTAAAAGCCTGTTGTAACTAAAGCAACAAAGAGAGTTTTCTCTACAATTAGGGACTTCCTCTACACTTATCCCATCTCCCCCATAGTTCAAATAATTGTGTTAAAGTGTGCTGGCAAAAACAATACTCTGGGACAGAGAAAATGTGTGTGGATCTTGAACAGGGTGGCCTTCTTGTCATAGGAGCATGTGATATGACGGTCCTAGTCCAGCACTCTAACCACTACACCACACTGGCTCTACTTAGTAGAGAGCACCACTTTATTTTCTCCCAAATGGTTGCCATCCATTCCTCTGGGGGAAAAATACAACACTGCCCTTGGGGGCCTTGTTGCATTGAGGGCAAATCCTGCCCTCCACCTCTGACGCTGCAGAGCCCCCAATGCCAGGGAGTTTCCAAGGAGGATGCTGTGCGGCTTGTGTGTACAGTGTAGGGAAATGCAGCACCCTCAGCATGCAACCTCGATGCCCTTCTCTGTGAACACTCCTGTCATAATGACTGGGATTTGGCAAGCTAATAATAGCTTCTAGGCTGCTCGTTTCCTAACATACCATGATTTAAGCGCAATGCAGTTAATGTGTGGACATAAGGGGTTTCCCCCCTTTCCTGCTCAAGCTTGTTCCGATTTACATCTGGTTGCAGAAAGTAGACATGCCAGCCCATCTCCTTCCTTTGAATCTCCTTTCTTCCGAATCGCAGCTAAGTGCTCCTGAGTTAAACTGTTATGATTTCACGCCAGCCTTTTATCATCCCTTTCTTGTAAACCCTCTGTAGCTTTCAAGTTAGCCACAAAAAGGCAGCAAGGGACTGTACTTGAAATCCCCACTATTCCTGCTAATCTATTGAAGTGGCATTCTAGCTGTGGGATTTGCTGTAATGTAATGTGTTCCTGGAAAACGGTGCACAAGGCAAAAGATTTGGGTGACATGTGCTAGGTATCCTAATGTGCCAGCAGCAGATGGCCTGCCAGGTAAGCATGGTGCAGGGAACATCAGCTCCCCCCACCTGATTTTGCTAGACAAAAACAGCAAGAGCTGAACATGAAGACTGTGTTCCATAACATTCTTAGTTATTTTTCTTCTTTCTTTCTTTCTTTCCTCCATATCCTGCTCTCCTAAGGCACCCAGAGTGGTTTACTTGCTTATGATTATCCTCGCAACCACCCTGTGAGGTAGGTTAGGCTGAGAGAGAAGTGACTGGCCCAGAGTCACCCGATGAATTCCATGGCTGAACAGGGATTTGAACTCAGGTCTCCCCACTCCCATTCCAACACGTCTCCAGCCACCACACCACACTGGCACACAGGTGCATGGAATGAGGCAAGGAAGCAGGCAAGAGATTTATTGTTATTTTTTAATTTTGCCTTGTCACCCGTCAGCCTCAAGGTGGTTTGCAATTCAATTAAAAACAAGATCGTTACATTAAAGGACCCAAAATGCAGCAGATAAAAAAAGAGGACTAGCAAATTAAGATATTGATAAAGGCATAAATAGAACAGCAAAAATAGAATGGCAAAAAATGATAGAGGCATAAATAGAACAGCAGTTCAGAGGATTTCAAATACTGTTGAAAGCAGTTAATGGGCGGGGCTGGTCTCAAAATCCCTCCAGATTTTGTTGAACTTGAAATCCTCAGGCTTTGTTGAACTATAACTCCCATCAACTCTCTTAGCCTTTGGCCATTGTGGGTGAGGATGATGGGAGTTGTAGTCCAACCACATTTTGAGGCCCAAGTTTGAAAGCCCCTGCATTAAAGATATGAGAGAACAGGATGCACTTCGCCTGATGCCTGAAAGCAAGGAAGACTGCAGGCACACATGTCTAGGGAGGGGATAATAATTATAATTAATAATAATTAATTAATAGACTGCAGGCACACATGTCTAGGGGGGAATAATAAAGTAATTAATAGACTACAGGCACACATGTCTAGGGAGGGGGTAATGATTATAATTAATAATAATTAATTAATAGACTGCAGGCACACATTTCTAGGGAGGGGGTAATAATAATTAATAATATAGTTTATTTGTTAGCTGCCCCCATAACAAATTGTTCTCTGGGTGGCTCACAGCAACACAACAGTGAAAACATCCAATTAAACACAACACAAAACCAATTACAATATGAAATATAAAATATAATACAGACCCTCTCCTTAGCAGCCACCTACCTCACCTCATTTGGCAGGGGCACTTGAACAGGGCCTCTGAAGAAGATCTTAAGGTCTGGGTTGGGGCATATGGGGCAAGGCACTCTCTCAGGTAACCTGGTCCCAAGCCATTTAGGGCTTTAAAGGTTAAAACCCGCCCTTTGATTTGGGCTGGGAAATGGACTGGGAGCCAGTTCAGCTGATGAAGCACTGGTGTGATTTGATCAAAGCCTGATTTAATAATCTTGCAGTCCTATTTTGTGCCAGCTGTAGTTTCCAGACCGTTTTCAAAGGCACCCCCACATACAGTGCATTGCAGTAATCTAAGCAGAAGGTTACCAGAGCATGGGTAACTGTGGCCAAGCTAAATCCATCCACATAAGCAGAGGCGTAACTATAGGGGGGGCAGGGGGGGCATGTGCCCCGGGCGCCATCTTTTCTGGTCACGTGGGGGGCGCCGCCATGACAAAAAATATATTTTTAAATTTTTTTAAATTTTTTGTTAATACAAATGTTTCCTGCTCAGTGCAGCAGCGCTGCAGCAGTCAAGGGAGCGCGTTGGCGCCCCCTCCCCCACAAGCGGTCCCTTCCGCGCCACCCACGCCCCCCCATTGCTTTGCTGGCGCCGGGCGGCCAGTTAGTGGCCTGGCTTTGCGGCAGCGGCGGGCGCTTGTGAGGAAAATCCTAAGTATAATGTAGTATGTTTGGGGGCGGGGGGGCGCCATTTCAGTGCTTGCCCCGGGCGCCGTTTTCCCTAGTTACGCCTCTGCACATAAGGTTGCAATTGATGTATCAGCCAGAGCTGATAAAAGTTCTACATTATGAATGCCACGTAAAAGGTCCTCTCTTCACAGCCTCCTGTCTAAGCTCCAGAGGCGGAGAAGGACCTCTGAAGCCGATCTCAAATGGCAGGCAGGTTCATGTAGGAGAAGGCAGGTCTTTTGGATACCGGAGTCCCAGACAGTTGAGGCTGTTTACCAGGCATCTACAAATCCACTTGCCAGGTCTCCAATGGCAAGTGCCCCTGGCCCTCTGGCAAGCAGAACACCCAGCATCATGTAGATCTCTTCATAAGATGGCTCATTTCCAATGCCATTTTTGAGAAGGTAGGAGATAGCAGGAATCCTTTCTGAGGAGTAAGAGAAGGCTCCCACTGTTTTTTACCTGCTTCAGGCAGAAGACCTGCTTCTCTCTCAAACCCTTTGCCTGTGTGCCAGACAGGATTGGGGGGAAGACTAGAAAGAGGGTTGGTGGGGAGTACAAATCATGGCTGGCTCGTGAGCTAATGGCGCGGCGGGAAATGACTTGACTAGCAAGCCAGAGGCTGCTGGTTCGAATCCCCGCTGGTATGTTTCCCAGACTATGGGAAACACCTATATCGGGCAGCAGTGATATAGGAAGATGCTGAAAGGCATCATCTCATAATGTGTGGGAGATGGCAATGGCCAACCCCCCCTGTATTCTACCAAAGACAACCACAGAGCTCTGTGGGTGCCAGGAGTCAACACTGACTTAATAGCACACTTTACCTTAGTGAGCTAATGTTAAATTTGTAGACCCCTGCTGTTTACAGGTGGCAATAGGTGAAGAACAGGTGACAAGGTTAGTGGGCCTAGAGGAGGCCAAACTACAAATTAAGTTAAACGTGTGTGCTGATCTTTTGTTTACTAGATACCAGCCATGGGGAGTAGGATCCCACTTCTACTGCTTTGCTGTTTGCCCCATGGACTCAAAAGAAGGAATGATCAATTCTGAGTAGGTGTGTCCACTCCCTACTAGTGATGAAATGGGAAACCAAGATGAATGATGTGCATAAACAGGTCAGAACAGACACCTGCTTTCTGTAGTTAGCTGCCCACTCCCAGATCCTATGGAGCCCAATCAAATTGTGCCAAATCTGTGTGGTCATGCTCCATCACAGATGGGATCTTGAAAACTAGGGACACTTGCTGTAACCGGGGTGCACTGTGAATACATTAATGGAAGAATTAACTTTGCAATCACACTGCATGCTTATTGAGAGAAGGAAGTCCTAGGAAACAATGCACAGAGCATTGCAATTTATTGAGGCCGTTCTCATGAGCAGCCAAGACAGGGCTGAGGCAGCCAAGCTTGGGTTTGGCTGCCTGTGAGAATGGCTGGCAGCCATGTGGCTCTTGGCAGCAGAGCTGGCTATGAAGCCTGGCTGTTACACCCGGTTAAAGGAGTGAGTGCTCCCTTTACCCTGTTTAACTGACTGTGTGTCAGTGCCAGCTGCTTTCAATCAGCACTAAGACACTAGGCGGCACCCACCTTAGCTGGGGAGGTGGGGGGATACCCACAATGCACTGCACATTTGTACGGTGCATTGTGGGATTTTTGAGGGCCGGGACGATGCATCCTGGCCCCCACAACACTGTGTTGCCTGGATATTTCCCACAGTCCCTCCTCAGGTGCTTTCCTCACGTCTGGGTTTTATCTTTAGTATCTGAACTCAATGGAGGGGAAAATCACTGCAGGAAAGGAGTAAATAGCCCCTCCATGAGTGCAGCTTCCCTGAACCTGTTCCTCTTGCTGTTTAACTTTAATACAACAATGAGCTAAACAATGCAGGATCAAACATATTTAACACAATGTGTAGTTTGTCCCTTGAGGGTTTTTCACAAGAGAAGTTAAGGTTCAAACTGACAGAGCAGATTTGTGTTTAAACCTGGGTCTACCCCAGTCATTAGGAAAGTAAAGAGGCTGTGTGTCTGGTTTTTAAGAGCAAAAAGCATATGTTTAAACTCTGTGGTAGTGAGGATGAATTGTCATCTTTGCTAAATAGGGTCCACCCTGGTTTGCAATGGGATGGGTGACTACATGTGAGCACTATCTGTTGTAAGATATCCCCCTTAGGGACGGGGCACTTTCTCAGTGGTAGAGCATGCATGCAGAAGGTCTCAGGTTCACCACTTGGCATCTCCTGGGTGCTTTCCAGATTAGACCCTGCAACGAGGTCACAATGGATCTCTGAATTGTGCTTCTGCACTTCCTGTGTTGTGACACCACATTTCCTATGCTGACAGCAGGGTGCCATTCACATTTCCAATGCCTTGTTTCAGATTTAATTGCTGTGATTTATTGCTATAACATTGTATGTCGGGCACAAAAAGGTTGCTGAATTTTCCAGTTGTTAGTTTTTACGAGACTGCTCCCACTGCTGGGTGCTTTGCTATTTACGTTTTGAGCTTAGGCCCTGGGTCTTCTTCTTTACCATGAGCTCCACTGCCTGTTAAGATCATCTGAAGAGGTTCACCTGCGGTTGCTGCCAACTCGTTTGGTGGCTACTTGGGAACAAGCCTTCTCTGTTGCTGCCCCTGGACTTTGGAATGTGCTCCCTGTTGAAATAAAACCCTCCCCATCTCTTTTAAAAAGGCACTGAAGACACATTTGTTCATCCAGGCTTTTAATTAGATTTAAAATTAATTAGATTAATTAGATTTAATTAGAGTTAAAATTAGATTTAATTAGATTTAAAATTAGATTTAAAATTAGATTTAATTAGATTTAGATTAGGTTTTTAAATTTTAATATTGGTTTTCAATTATTTTAATGTTTAAGTGATTTTAATTGTTTAATTGTATAATAATAATAATAATAATAATTCAATTTCTATACCGCCCTTCCAAAAATGGCTCAGGGCGGTTTACATAGAGAAATAATAAATAAATAAGATGGATCCCTGTCCCCAAAGGGCTCACAATCTAAAAAGAAACATCAGATAGACACCAACAACAGTCACTTGAAGTACTGTGCTGGGGGTGGATAGAGCCAGTTACTCTCCCTCTTCTAAATAGAGAATCACCACGGTAAAAGGTGCCTCTTTGCCTTTTCCTACCAACTTAGAAGGGGATGCCAACCCTTATGAAGCTGCTCTTCAAGCCTTAGATGATCATTTCAACCCTACCTTCAATGTGATTGCTGAACATAACAAGTTCTATTCTAGATCCCAGCTGCCTGGTGAATCTCTTGATCGATATGATCAGAGATCAGATTGTTATGAAAACAAACTGCTCCAAACCATATGAAAAACTGCTACTGGAATGGAAACCTAACTTGGTTACAGTTATAGAGATGGCTAGGAGGGTGAACAATGCTCTTCACTGTGCCAAATCCATCTCTTTGGTACCTCAAAACCAGCTTCCTGAAATCCAGGCTGCTCAGTCTAAATCCTTCTACACCCAATCTTCTTATATGGCACTGCCCCCGGAAAGTGGCAGCACCAATACTACCAATGTGGAGACTCTGCCCACAAAGCCAATTTTGCTCACTGTGCTGCACGGAAGATCACTTGCAACAGGTGCAAAGGGGGGGGGGCACTTTGCTAAGGTTTGCAAGTCCGCTGCCCACTCCATTGCTGATTCTCTAGGTAAGGGTGTGGTAGATGAACCACTTCCTGACAGCGTTTTAAGTGTGACAGAATCAGAGCCTGCTTCTCCGCATTGTCAAGTAAAACTTAATGGCCATGAAGTGCAGATGATGGCTGATTCTGGTTCGCTGTACACTATCATTTCCCATCTACTTTACAAGAAACTCCTTACTACATCAGATCTGTGCCTGCCACCTTCAGACATCCAGCCATGGGGATATGGAGGTTCCCCTATTGCTATGGATACTTCGCTGCCATCCTGGAATACAAAGGACATACTGCAGAAGGGAAAGTGTACGTGTCACAAAATGAAGTCTCAATATTGGGCTGGAAATATCAGAAAGATCTATGGATAGTGTTAGACCCAAACAACACGGAACCTGTATTACAGATGATGGAGAATCCATATGGTGATATGATTGCTGATTTCTCAGACATTTTTGCTGATACTCCTGGCACTGCCATACATTTCAGGCATAAAATTCAGATGAAGGCAAATGCAGTACCTGTATAACACTAAGTGATGGATTTACCCATGGCATGGCACCAACCACTTAGAGAGGAGCTCATGCTGGCATCATAGAGCCTGTTGATTCAACAGAATGGGTCTCTCTCATTGTTTTTGTATGGAAATTAAATGGTACGCTTCAAATGTGTGTAGATTTAAGAGATGTGAACTCCAACATAGTAGTAGATTGTCATCCATTATCCAATATTATTGAAATGCTGCTTACTTTCAAAGAGGCCTCAGTGTCCACAACTTTGGACACCTTCAGCCTATCCAATTCCTCTGCTCAAAAGTTCTCACAAATACACACTGTCGTTACCCCAGAGGGTCCTTCAAAAGGCTGGATTAACATCTGCAGCTTCAGAATTTCAAAGAAAGATGCATGCAATTTTTGAGACTACAGATGGCATCACTTACTTTCAGGGTGACATTTTAGTGTATGGCAAAACCATTGAGGAGCATGATGCTAAACTGACAGAAGGCTTAAGAAAATTGCAACAAAATAGACTTACTAGCTCTGTAGAGAAATGTCATTGCACACACTTGGTAACTGACAATGGGACACAGCTTGCCTGAACTTGAAATGGAGCAATACTTGCATAACAATGGGATAAAACAGCAGACAATTTCCTTGTGCCATCCTCAAGAGAATGGCTTAGTGCACTACGCAACAACCATGGGAAGAGGCAATCCATGAAACTCTGTTTGCTTACTGAACTACTCCTCATTCTACTATAGGAAAACCACCTTTTGAATTGCTGAGAACATGCAAAGCTACCATCAAACATACCCAATGGCAACAACTGATGTGGCATTCAATTTATTTATTTCACTTATTTAACACATTAATATACCGCCCTATATAAAGGCAGGGCAGTTTACAATTTAAACAGCAACTTAAACCTAAAAATCATATAAAACAGATTAAAATTACAATCAATAAAACTTTTAAACTGTAAAACATCATAAACTAAAATCCTGATGAAACAGTTGTGTTTTCAAAAGTTGTTTGAAACAACCAGAGATGAGGAGATTCTAATTTCATTGGGGAGTGTGTTTCAGAGCCTCAAGGCAACCCTAGAGAGGGCCCAGTTTTGGGTTGCCACCAAGCAGGGGCAGAGCCATCACTGTGTGAATGGGTTCAAAGAACCCAGGCCGCCAATGGAAAGGGCCACCGAAGCCCGCAGGGGGGCATGGTTCGGGGTCTGGAAGAGCCCTAAGCGAACTCCGCCTGCCCATGCCTGGACTCTCCCCTATCCTTTTCAGGCAGCATTTGCTGCCTGACAGCCTTTATTTCCCTTTCTCTCCCTCCAGCGAGGGAGAGAAAGGGAAATAGATGTTGTCAGGCAGCAAACACTGCCTGAAATGACAGGGGAGAACTTGTTCGGGCTCTCTGGAGCTAGAGGCCATGGACCCTTTGTGTGTGACATCACACACAAAGGGGGTGTGGCCTGGGCTTGGGATAACCCAAGCGAGCTCTCCCCCTGGAAAGAATTCGGAGCAGTATGTGCAACAGGAGAGGTCTTCGACAGGAGAGAAGTCTTAGTTAAAAGACTTTGAGACTTTGTCACTGAATTTTAAATGAATTCAATTCTTGTTGTTACAAAGGGGAGGGATGTGTTGTATTCTATCTAGTAATCTTTTATGTTTTGTCTTTTAGACATTTCTCCCAGTGGAGATCCTGTAGAGAGTGTGGGAGGTGGAGGCAGAAAAAAGAGGAGAGAAAGGAGAAGGAGAAAATGGAGTTTGCTGTTCTGAATAAAGTCTTAGTTAAACCTACATAAGATTTCTTTGTGTTTACAAGGGAAGCAGTTATAAAAGATTCCCCAGCAGACATGTCAATGTAGAAAGTGTGCCCTGAAGGTAGACAGTTTGAAAACTATGGCTTTATGAACAGAAACTTCCAAGCCTAAAGCCAAAACTCCAAGAAAGGCAGGCAGTTTGCCTAATAATATTCATACAAGGCCTTATAATTATGGATGAACAAGTGTGCAGCCTTTTGTATGGCACTGGATTTTTTAAAAAAATGGTGGAAGTGGGTGGGTTGGCACTGAATCCAGGCCCAATTAATTAAAAGTGACAACGAGAAGGTTCCAAAACAGGCTGGCAGAACAGGTTCCTTGGAACTGCCTATGCCCTATCTAAGAAAGTGCATTTCAGATTTAGATACAAGCTGGAGACTGTCTTATTGTGACAACCTGTCTGTATCCATAGCCCCATACTGTGGTGCTAGTTACCACATACTCAAAACTATTTGGAACTCTAGGGATGTGGCGTGATAGCTCAGTCAGGAAGCTCACTGACTGGGTGACCCAAGACACATATTCCTGGCGCATAAACAGGCACAAGATTGAATAGGTCTCGTGCTTCAAAAATGCCTGGGGGTTAGTTCTCATGTCTCTGGCTCCAGAAAAGCACACAGCTCTCACGTTGCCCAAAATGCACAGTAGAGCACCTCTGCCATCCTAAAGATTTTCCAGACAAGAGGAGGCCACTACCTACCTACAGCCCCCAAACTGTTCAAAGCCAAGCCGCTGGTCCAGTTCCTTTATGGCTCCCAATGGGGCCCCTTCCCCATCTTTGCCCCACTAGAGCTCATCCGGTCCAAATTCCTAAGAGTAGCCCTCCTATGTGTGTCTTTAACGCCATCCTACAAATGGAGACAGGTCTGCTGAAAGTGGCCATACTCAGCTTCTGGCTAAGGCTATCCCTCAGTCCACTAGGTCTAGCCCCACTAATGCTACAGCTTCAGTGTCTTTGCAAATAATGGAGTCTAAGAAAAATCGATCCTCCACTTCTGCGGTAACTTCTTGTACCATCTGTGTATGACATGCAATTGCAAAATGTCCTATTTTTGAACATTTCTTGCACTGAGCCCCTCTAGCAGGACAAATTCCTCTGATGTTAGGCATCCTCCCACATCTTGTACATGCAGACTGGGAGTGTATGCCTTTTTGCTGCACTGTGCTTTTGAAATGGCTGGGCTGCTTTGCTTGGGGTTTCTTTTGTTTGGCCATTGCAGCTAAAGACTTAAAATTTGCATTTCCAAAGGAGCTACTCTTTCTGCTGTTTGTGTTTTGTGGAGAAAGGGTTACTTCTTCTGAACTGGTTTCAGGTTTCCTCTGCTCCTTGATCTGTGCTTTTATTAATTCTGATTGCCTTGCCATTTCAATGGCTTTGTGAAGAGTTAGATTTTCTGTGAGTTGTATTCGCTCTGATAGCCCTTTATCTAGAATTCTAAGGACAAGCTTGTCTCTGAGATGTCCATCCTTCCTGTCTGCAGAGTCACAGTGCTCAGAGAATTATCATAGCCCTCTAACAAATGATTCAATATTTTCCCAGTATTTCTGTGTCCTTTGACAAAAGCAAGCCCTCTCATTGAGCACATTCCGTTTTGGAATGAAATGGGCATCAAATTTAGCCAAGAAAGTCTCATAGTCATTCTTTTGACCCTCTTCAGCAAAGGTAAAGGATTTATAGGTGCTGTTTGCTTCCTTTCCCATGGCATAAAGAAGGGAACTTACTTGCACAATGACTTCTTCTTTGTGGAGCTTTGTAGCTAGTCTGAAGCAAGCAAATGTTTCTTTCCATTCTGGCCAAGCAGCGGGATTGTCAAAGCTGAAAGCTGGTGCAGGAAAGGGAGCCATTCCAAAAGTTTGTGGATTCAAACTCAGACTTCTGACGCCATGTCATGAGAGCTCAGAGGAAAGCAGCCATTATTTTTTTATTTTATTTATTATTATTTTTTTACATTTCTATACTGCCTTTTGTTAAAAACACAACCCCAAGGCGGTTTACAAAAATTAAAACATAAAATAAAAAGCAATAAAAAACATCAAGCTAAAAACATATAAAAACAGCCATAAAAACAATACAACAGATAAAATTGCCTTAGCCATTATAGGCTAAGACTACTTTATTGTGTAACAATAAAGTACACAATAACTGGCTGCTGATATGTTTCCGGGCAAAATACAAGGTGCTGGTTATAACCTATAAAGCCCTAAACGGCTTGGGCCCTGAGTATTTAAGAGAATGTCTTCTTCATCATGAACCCCACTGCCCATGGAGATCATCTGGAGAAGTCCATCTGCAGTTGCCACCGGCTTCTCTGGTGGCTACTAGGGGACGGGCCTTCTCTGCTGCTGCCCCGAAGCTTTGGAACACGTTCCCTGCTGAAATAAGAGCCTCCCCATCTCTGACAACTTTTTAAAAAGTTTTTAAAGATGCATTTATTCACCCAGGCTTTTAATTAAATATTGTTTTAATAGTTTTAACATGGTTTTAAAATTTAAATTGTTGTAATGTTTTAACTTTTTTGTTTATTATTTATTTTGTTTTAACTAATGTTTTAATTTTTTGTTGTCATTTGTTTTAACGAATGTTTTAACTTTTGTTTGTTTGTTTGTTTGCTTGCTTTGTTGTAAACCACCCAGAGACATGAGTTTTGGGCAGTATAAAAATATGTTAAATAAATAAATAAATAAATAAATAACAGGAAGAGACAAGTTCAACAAAGGTACAGGCAGGAAGAAGGAAGAGAGTTTGCCTCCAATTAACATCACCACTAGCCAATGCTAGTGCCATTTGTTGGCTGGACATATTGCAACATTTTCACACACAGTCCAAATGGAAATTGACCCTTTTGGCTGAAATGTCATCTCTGGGCCTCCCCCACTCCCCCCACTTGACATGGGCTATGGACAGGCAAGAACTTTCATCAAACGGTGCATAATGGACATAGAGCACCAAACCAATCTGGGCAGGGCCCCACACTTCCTTATCAACAAAAGATTAAGATACACTGCACCCCCCCCCGCATATCTAACACAGCTGCAAGCGCCAAACCACAGTAGGGCCTTTACCCTGGCCGGATGCGGTGCCCTTCCCTCAGCTGTGCCAGAAGGTAGATACAGGAAGGCCCCACCCTCAGAACACCTGTGCCCCTGTGACACGGGGCACGTTGAAAAAACAGAGCATGTCGTCCTCCACTGCCCATTCTATGAAGACATTTGGACCACCCTCATCCTCCCATGAATCCTCAAGTTCCCGGGTCACACAAGCCAGGCTTACACCTCTCTTCTGATTTCTGACTCCAAACCTGCGACTGCGCCCCGTGTTGCCAAATTCTGTGCAGCAGCATACTGAGAGGCAGCAAAACTCAAGCAGGTCAGACTCAGCGCGGAGCCCTATAACCCAGTTTATAACCCACCCCCCAACACGAACCCCCACCCCCGCTGTGAACCCCCCTTAAAAATTTAAAGCTCTGTCCTGGGCGGCCTCTGCCCCCGGGGGCCTTCTGTCCTGGGAAGCCTCTGTCCTTACCATTTTTGCCACTATCATGTGCGCGGCCGGCAGGGTGAGCCGAGCAGACCTCGACCCCTGTGGTGGAGGTGGCAGCAGGTGTGGCGCCTGGTGGGCCCGTCCATCCGGGTCTAGTGTGACTGCGCAGTGGGAGTATCAAGTGTCACAAGCCCCCATTGGCTTGCAATGCTCGATACTCCCACTGCGCAGGCACGCTCATGGCCCAGACAGACAGGCCCGCCAGCCACTGTTCCCACCGCCACCACGGGGGAGACGGAGGCCTGCTCGGCTCACCCCCCACCCATGCACATGGCGGTGGTGAAAATGGAATGGAGTGGCATGGTTGGGCAGGCATAGGGCAGCGGCAGGGCGAGCATGGGGTGGCGGCAGGAGGCCCCCCAGGACATTTGGAACCCCCCCCCAAAAATTCAGGAGGCCAGGGACCGGAGCCCCAAGGTCATAAGAACATAAGAACAGCCCTGCTGGATCAGGCCCAAGGTCCATCTAGTCCATCGTCCTGTTTTACCCAGTGGCCCACCAGATGCTGCTGGAAGCCTACAGGCAGGAGTTGAGGGCATGCCCTCTCTCCTGCTGTTACTCCCCTGCAACTGGTACTCAGAGGCATCCTGCCTTGGAGGCTGGAGGTGGCCTCTAGCCCTCTGACAAGGTCCACGGGTAAGAGCACCTCTGCCGCCAGTGGCTGTTTCTGGTGTCTTTGGGGACAGGGATCCATCTCTATATTTAGCCTACTTTCCAATAGGCTTATGAGATCACCCGGCATTCTGTGTGTGTGTGTGTGTGTTCTCATGTGTGTGTCTTCTGTGTGTGCCCCCCCATCAACTTCGCAATGCCTGACCAATATGAACCAAGTTGGGTACCATTGTAGGGACACATAGGGACACCTCAACAGCATAGTTTGAGATGATGTCATCCACCCCGATCCAAGATGGCGGATGCATAAACGTTTGAGACACAAGTGAACTAACTTGTGAACTGCCTAACCAGTTTGAACCAAATTTGCTGTAGCTGTAGGTACACATAGGGATGCCCAAATGGCATGGTGTGTAATGATGTCATCCACTCCAACTCAAGATGGTGGATGTATAAACTCAAGATGGTGGATGCGTACGCTTTTGAGGCTCAAGTGGGCTATCTTGTGAATCGCTTAACCAATTTGAACCAAATTTGCTATGGATGTAGGGACACATAGGGATGCCCAAAGGTTGTGGTGTGTGATGATGTCATCCACTCCAATTCAAGATGGCAGCCATTTGAACATCTGAGGCGCAAGCAAGCTAATTTGTGGACTGTCTAACCAATTTAAACCAAATTAGGTACAGTTGCAGTGGGTGACACATAGGGACACCTCAGTGGCGTAGTTTGTGGTGATGTCATCCACTCTGATCCAAGATGGTGGACGCGTAAGCTTTTGAGGCTCAAGTGGGCTATCTTGTGAACCGCTTAACTGATTTTAACCAAACTTGCTACAGCTGTAGGGACACATAGGGATACCCTGATGTGTGATGATGTCATCAATTCCAATTCAAGATGGTGTCCACGTGAACTTCTGAGGTGCAAGTGGCCTAATCTGTGGACTGTCTAACCAATTTAAATCAAATTTGGTACAGATGCAGTGAGTGACACACAGGGACACCTCAACTGTGTATTTTGTGATGATGTCATCCACACTGATTCAATATGGTGGGCCCATAACTTTCGAGGCACAAGTGGGCTAACGTGAATTGCGTAACCGCTTTGAACAAAATTTGCAACAGCTGTTGTCATGCCCCCACGTGAGGATATTGGAGAGGAGTGGGAGGCAGGCGACTTAAACTGTGGAGGTGGGGTGCCTAAGGAGGAGCAGGCCGGTAATGTGAATGGGGAGGTAATTGAGGTAGGCCAGGGCTAGTGTTTGGCGTAAGATGGGCCAGCAGGGCCAAGTGATCTTTGCAGAGAAGGGTCAGGATCTGAGGCAGAGTTTGAACAGCTACTATCTCCTTAAGAATGTAGACGGGGAAAACGTCAGCAGCAGGTAGGGAATTATGAAGGAGTACTCGGCTGGCAAGAAGATAGAAGCTGGATTGAATCTATGGCAGCTGGCGGGGGTGGAGTGTTGATTAAGTGCATGTGGCTGGTGACCATAAATCGGGCAGCCTGTGCCTTGAACAAACTGCTGGAAACAATACGTCATCATAGGAACATAGGAAACTGCCATATACTTATTCAGACCATTGGTCTATCTAGCTCTTTATTGTCTTCACAGACTGGCAGCGGCTTCTCCAAGGTTGCAGGCAGGAATCTCTCTCAGCCCTATCTTGGAGAAGTCAGGGAGGGAACTTGAAACCTTCTGCTCTTCCCAGAGCAGCTTCATTCCCTGAGGGGAATATCTCGCAGTGCTAACACATCAAGTCTCCCATTCAGATGCAAGCAGGGCAGACCCTGCTTAGCTATGGGGACAAGTCATGCTTGCTACCACAAGACCAGCTCTCCTCGTCAAATCTGCTGGGAGCTTTTGTCAGAGAGATTGTGACTTTGGAATTTGGGCTTCTCACTCCTCACTTCTGTATTCTTGGTGAGACTGTTAAACCTGACTAGCAGTAAAACTGAAACTTGAGCTACTGGCTATTGTGTCATATATTTCTGGCCAGCGTCTTCTGTCAAGTGAGCTCGTAACAGCTGTAGGGGCACATAGGGACACCTCAATGGTGAAGATTGTTATAATGTCATCCACCCCAATTCAAGATGGTGGCCACTTAAACCTTTGAGGTGCAAGTGCACTAACCTGTGGACATTCTAACTGATATGAGCAATATTTGCTACAGCTGAATGGGCACATAGGGATGCCCCAATGGTGTAGTTTGTGATGATGTCACACACTCCGATCCAAGATGGCAGATGCATACATCTTTGAGTCACAAGTGCACTAACTTGAGGACTGTCTAACCGATTTGAACCAAATTTGGAACCTCTGTAGTGAGTTACACACAGGCACACCTCAATGGTGCAGTTTGTAAAGATGACATCCACCCCGATCCAAGATGGCAGACACATGAACATTTGAGGCACAAGAGATCTAACTTGTGGATCTTGATTTGAACCAAATTTAGTCCAGATGCAGAGACAGTGAAAGGAAAGTAGGCTGATTAGTTCTTACTAGAACAACTTGTATTTATTTATATCTATGTAAACCACTTTGGGAACTTCTGTTGAAAAGTGGCATATACATGTTAGTAATAGTAGTAAAAGATGTGGCTGTCACCATCACATCTAATGTGACCTTTAGAGAAAAACAGCAATTAAAAACATAGAAGGGGGTGTATAATGAAGGCCTTTTGCAGGCAGACATGAGGGCAAAGCACTGGAAAAGTCAGTTTCTTCCCACTGAGCCACAGGGGCATTACTGATCATCCCTGTGAAGGAATTTGAACTGCATAAGTGTGGTAAGCCCATTTTTCAAGCCATTTCCTTCAGGCTACACATGGGCCAGAACATTTGGTTACTAGTACACCTCTGCTAATTTCCTTCTGCTTTTATTGCATGTTATGATGCAAACCTTTTTAAAAATAGCACACTGCTGATCCTAGGCTAAATAGACATACTGTACAGACAATGTCAGCAAAGCCTGAGTGGCAAAATGCAAAAGGTACATAGGGGTGTTTTCCAGACTACAAGATTTGCAACACTGCAACACTTAAAGTGTTGCAAAGTGTTATGGAATGAGGCAGTGGTTTGAAACCGCGAGCGCAGCAATTCTCAGGCAGCATTATATGCAATGTTACACGACCAGGTTTTGCCTGCCCATATTGCCTGTCACTGCTCCTCTGGAATGTATCCACTGGCCCCTCCTCCTCCTCCTCCTCCTCAATTTTGGGCCAATGGGGTTGTGGAGGGAGAGGGGGATGATCGCTGACCTGACAGAACTTAAAAAAAAAATAAAAAATTCTCAGTGCACTTGCACAAATCTTCCAGGAGGGGGAAGCCCCATTCCAAAACAATGCCTTTTGTCATTGCAGGCTAGCGCAAGACCAGCAAAGATATATATATATATATATATATATATATATATATATATATATATATACACACACACACACACACACACACACCTTTGCACAAAAACCCATGTATAATTTTTTTTTAAAAAAAGGAAACGGTAGGAGAGCATTAGGAGGGGGGCAGCAAGAGCAAAAAATCAGCAGGTGGAAGAGAGACTATTCCCCTGCCTCCAGCGAGGTGGAAGGGAAGGGAGACGATCACCCTCCCTTCCGTATGCAGCGCCCCGTTGACTCCCCCACCCTGTCACGAGAGCTAAGCATTTGGAGAGGCAGGAAGAATCAGAAAAAGTCATTTTAAAAAGAAATAGAAAAAAAACCCTGTCCATACTGCCATGCGCTGCAACGCATAAAGTCCGTATCAAGTCTCCCATCTACGGAAAAATACAGCTAATTATTTGCAACAAATGTACAACGTCGTAGGGCAAAATCGCATCATTATAATTCAAATCTAGGCAAGGGAAATGTGGACGGCACCCTTCTGACGACGCAGTGACACCAGTGTAGTAGAGACATGGGCAATATGGACAGGCACTTAGCTGACATGCTGCGAGTACTTTGCAGCATGTAATCTGGAAAGCGCCATGGAGAGTTTAAAAAACAAAGTCTGGAATCACAAAGCCTTTGGCCACCGTGGATGACGGAGTTGCAAAGAAAGGAATCCTTTCTCTGCAAGAGTGTTCTGATATCCTTGGGAAGAAGATGACGACAACATCAAGACGACATTTATTTTGCACTTTTTGCATGTTCCAAGTACTTCATATACATTGTCTTGGGACCAGAAGATACATGATGCAAGAGGCTGGATCTCTCAACTTTCTTCTCCCTGACAAACTAAAAAGGTGTGTGTGTGCACGCACGTGCAATTGGAGATAGTGGTACCTGAGGAAGGAGTGGTTAACTCCCCCCCCCACTATATAAGTTGCTACCCTGGCCTTGTGGGGGGTTTCTAAAGGCCATATTAGGCCATGGGGTGTGGGGAAGACAAGTATTATGACAGTCCTTTCCCCCTAGCAGTACTAGGGGCTGTCCCTGGAGGGAGGGGCCCAGGACGGAGAGGGAGTTCAGGGCCCTGGCAAGGCAAAACGGTGGCAGAGTAGAGGTTTCTGGAGTCTCCCTGTCTGCCCGCCCCCACTCGCCCCCAGAGCGCATGGCTCCCACCACAGCAGCTGCATTTCTAGCCAGCAGAGCCCTCCGGCGCACTCCACGCGGCTGTGGGCAGTGGCAGCTCCAGCTGGGCGGCACCCCTCTCTAGCAGACCAAGCAGAGCTGCGCTGCCCATGGCCAGAGTGCCCTGCTGGGCTGGGCAGGGTCGGGAGCGCAGCTGCTGTGCCAGGAGCCATGCCCTGGGGCTGGTGGCCATGTGGGGGATAGGGGGACTTCAGGCCGGAATCTCCGCACCACTGACAGACAGCGGGGTGTGTACCTGATCTAAACCAAGACTGTACGCATAAAAGAAGATCAAAGGCATAGGATATGCGGTTAATGCTACCGGCAGAGCAGGAGTGAGGCGAGGTTATAGGGCCTGGAGCCTCGTTCTGGTACTCAGAGTACTTTGGGGGTTTGGATCCCTCAAGTGATCTGGGCGGGGACAGAAATTTCAGGAGGTGGATCATGAAGAGCCTCTACGTTGTGAAAGGAAACACAATGTGAGGACACCACCAGCAGGGCCAGTCCGAGCCATTTTGGTGTCTGAAGGGAGAAATCCAAACGCCCCATCTGACTAATAAAAAGAGGCACATTGACTGAGACGTTTTCCTGCACAAGCTGCATTGATGATGATCATGGCTTGCGTAGCTCCCATTCATTTCAATGGGGTTTGAACAGAAAAATTTCTAAGTGGATTTTGCCTAGGTGCCTTATCTTACTTCACGATAAGGTTCTTTCTGGGTTGCCAAAAAATGACTTCTTAATTTTAATTTATCAGGGCAGCACACTGACAAAAAATTGCAGTCCCTTTTGTTTTTCATTCTTCTGTCTTCCCTCCGTCAGCACCAGGGGTGTATCTAGGGTGGGGCAGGCAGGGCACATGCCCCGGGCACCACTCTAAGTGGGGCGCCATTTTTTAAAATTAAAAAATGGCTGCCAAAAACAAAATGGCCACCACGCATGCTCAAATGGCCTCTGTGAGGCCCTAGGCCATGCCAGGCCTCACATAGGCCATTTGAGAATGCACGGTGGCCATTTTGATTTTAGCGGCCATTAAATTTTTTTAAAAAAAAAATAGACATGGCACATGTGCAAATGGTCCTTGCAGGGCCTTAGAGGCCAGTGGAGGGAGGGGGAACCTTTGCAGACCCTCCCACGGCTACAGATTTATTTTTTTTAAATTAATATAATATAAGTCACTGTACACATATTTAGTTTGGCACTATGTACAGAGAATCAGGGCTTGTGAATACTGAGCTGAAGCTTATGAGCTAGGATTGTATTCATTTGCTCTTACTTTGCTTCTTGTGATAAGTGAGTTAAATGTGATGTCTTAATAATATGGCTATTAATGATGAGTTTGTCTTTGAATCAGTGTGAAATCCTTAGTATTAAGGCCCACTGGGAGTTTCTTGCTCTTTTTCTCTCATTTTAACTGTCTTTCTGGAATACTAGAATATATTCCAAGCAGTGACACAGTTTTCTCTGCATATTCTTTAATTATTTTCAGAGTATCTGAGAAAAGTCAAATTCTTCATTTATTTTTAACTGAAAAATAATGTCAGATGTTTGGACAGGGGGTGCAATTTCTGTGCTTGCCCTAGGGACTATTTTCCCTAGAAACGCCTCTGCTCAGCACAGGTTCAGGTGCTCATTCTTAGCTGAGTTGCAGACAGTAATAATTACGTCAGAATCATTTTAGGTCTGATCACTCACTCAACCCTGAAAAGAGGTCAAAATGCAGGAAGGAGGTATGTGGTTTTCTTTGCGTTTAAATCCATAGTGCAAGGGTTCTCAAATAGGGGTGCCCAGCTGTTGTTAGTGTTGGAAGTTAAAGGACTTTGCGCTGTCTCTTGTCTCAGACAGTGGAGGACAGACTAGTGAGTCAGAGGGCTAGAGGGTCAAGACATTGGTCATCCCTTCTCCACTGCTCTGACACTATCCCTTTGAAATGTAGATTGGTGCTCTTAGGGATTAACTTCCTTCCTCTCTCTCTTCCCTACCTGTCCTTCTACCTTGCAACATGGCAAGCTCCTCTCCCTGCACCATGTGTGCAGAGAAGATGCAGAATCCATCTGCATCCAGCTAGATAGACAGATTAGAGATCCTAACTCCTCACTTTCCTATCTAGAATGGAGTTCCTTAATAAATGCCTTATATATTGATTTGAAACTATGAATTGGCTCCAAGTTACTTTACTCTCAGCATACACGCATGCCTAAGCAAATTCCGCTGTGTTGTGCCTCTGTGCACTCTGCTATAATGAAAAAGGAATTCTCTCACCACAGAGAATTTCCAACAGTTAGACTACAACTCCCATCATCCCCAGCAGCAATAGTGGTCTTCAGCTATTGTGGCTGGGGATGATGGGTGTTGTAGTCCAGCATTTGAGTCCAACAAATGGGAGTTGTAGTCCAACAAAACATTTGTAGTCCAACAAATGGGAGCCACATTTGAGAACCCCTGCTAGAGTGCATTTACACACACAGAACCCATTACAAAGTACAAATCTATACAATACAGCTACAAAATCACCTGCATCTGAAACCTTGAGCTTCTGCCTCATCGTGTTGTTGCATGGATGCATGAGAAGATTCTGACACCGAGATGCATTTGAACCTCCTTCCTGTCACTCCTGCTCAGGAGTTCTGACCTATCCGAAGCCCAAAGGAGTACCAGTCGTTCTCCACACCCCATGGATTAGGCTAGCTGTTCTGGCACAGCCTCTCTCCTCACGCAAACAGTGTAGCCAGCCACTGGCAGGAATGCAAACTGCCTTGGGAGGCTTGGCAAGCAGAAGGCCTTGGCATGGCCACTGGCGGCCATTTCCCTCAGAATGGTGGCCTCTACTAGTAGAGCCGCCCGGACAGGATCAGGTTCTCCCTCTTCCAGGTGGTCGGCATCCAGGCTGAGGTCGAAGCGGTCAAGCATGTTGTTGACGTGGCAGAGCTGGGCAGGGGAGCGGCTGGCCCACGGGGCTAGGGGGCAGTATCCCTGGCGGTGCACTTCCAGGCTACCCAGGTGGACGTAGGCCTTGAGGCAACCGGGGCAGTGGTGCAGGCACTGGCGGTCGTGGAGACGCTGATGCAGCTTGAGGTGGATATGCTGGGTGAAACGGCTGTGGCATAGGCAGCATGTGTAGGGCTTCACCCCTGAGTGCAGGCGTAGATGGGTTTTCAGGTTGCTGGTGCTGCTGAAGCGTTTACGGCAGACCTGGGAGAGAGATCGGTGTTTATGGGACTTTATTATTTGTTTGTTTGTTTGTTTGTTTAATACATTTCTATACTGTCCAAAATTCAAGTT